>NC_064614.1:852142983-852451816 GCF_023898315.1 Schistocerca nitens
TGCAAAGGCACAAGAGAGGCAATACTGACTTTGGATACTGTTATGGAAGCAAGACCAAAAGATGTGTTCATAGGATTTATCAACCTGGAAAAAGCAATCAACAAGCCAGAACGGTGCAAGATGTTAAAAATGCTGAGAAAAATATCACTAGGCTATAAGGAAAGATGGATACTGTACAATATGTACAAGAACCAAGTGGGAACAATAAGACTGGGAGGCCCAGAACAAAGTACTTGAATGAGATTTTCACTCTGCAGCGGAGTGTGCTTTCATATCAGCGCACACTCTGCTGCAGAGTGAAAATCTCATTCTGGAAACATCCCCCAGGCTGTGGCTAAGCCATGTCTCCGCTATATCCTTTCTTTCAGGAGTGCTAGTTCTGCATGGTTCGCAGGAGAGCTTCTGTAAAGTTTGGAAGGTAGGAGACGAGATACTGGCAGAAGTAAAGCTGTGAGTACCGGGCGTGAGTCGTGCTTTGGTAGCTCAGTTGGTAGAACACTTGCCCGCGAAAGGCAAAGGTCCCGAGTTCGAGTCTCGGTTGGGCACACAGTTTTAATCTGCCAGGAAGTTTCACAAAGTACTTGGATTAAAAAGCATGTAAGACAGGGATGCAGTCTTTAATTCCTATAGGCCAATGTATACTTTGAGAGAGCAAGGACAGAAAGAAAAGTAAAGTTCAAGAGTGGGATTAAAATTCAGTGTGAAAGGATATCAATAATGATATTCACTGATAGGATTGCTATCCTTAGCAAAAGCAATGAAGAATTACACGGTATATTCACAGGAACAGACAATCAATGTGTATATATTGTGGACTGAGAGTAAGCCAGTAAACCAAAGAAAGAGAAAAGTAATGAGAAATGGCAGGATTGAGAATAGTGAGAAGCTTATCATCAAAGCTGGTGATCACAAAGTAGATGAAGTTAAGGATTTCTGTTACTTTGGAAGCAAAATAACCTGTGACAGGTGAGATAAAAAGCAAATTAGCACAGGCAAAGAGGACATTCCTGGGCAAAAGAATTCTACTAGTTTGAAACATATACTCTAATTTGAGGAAGAAATTTCTGAGAATATACCTTGGGAGTACAGCATCATAAATCAGTGAAACTTAGACTGTGGAAAAAGCAGATCAGAAGAGAAATGAAGCATTTGAGATGCAGTGCTTCAGAAGAATGTTGAAAATTAGATGGACTGATAAGGTAAAAAATGAGGAGCTTCTTCATAGAACTTCCAAAGAAAGCAACATGTGGGAAACACTGATAAGAAGAAAGGACAGGCTGATAGCACATGTGTTAAGAAATTACTGGATATCTTTTTTGGTGCCAGAGGGAACTGTAGAGTGTAAAAACTGTAGAGAAAGACAAATGAAGGTGTAGTATGAAAGTGCTGTTCTGAGATGAAGAGGTTAGCAAAGGAGAGGAATTCATGGTGAGCTGCATCAAACTAGTCAGAAGACTGATGACATTCACACAAAACACCATGTATTCAAACTCATCTATTAAGTTATTCTAGCTGTTGCTGAAGTTCCTCTGTGATAAAGACATATGGTACAGTGTCATCAGCATTTCAATTCCTTAATCTAGATAATAAGATAATAGTTAGAAGGAGTGGCTAATCTCCTGAATTTATAGGAATTCCCTGTTTTTTTACTTCATGTTTGATGGGAATTTGTTGTAGACATTTGCATCAGAAAAGGAAAGCCCTACTCTGAATTTTAAACAAGTGCACAAAATCTACATGATAATCATTTTTGAATCTTGCATTGTTTATGTGAAATTCACAGTTAGGCTGAAACTGATTTTCATGCTTGGGAACAAAAGCCTTTGTGGAGTAAATGTACTGGAAAGTAAGTGTAAAAATTAAAGAGTCCTTTACATGATGTAACTTTATTTACTTCACACAAAATTCTTATATCTGATTTCTGTTGAATAAATATATTATATACGTTAGGTCTGCAGCCCAGAAGATTATGGAAAAAGAAAGTATATGTAAAAAAACCTGATTTTCTTCTCTTATAGTCAACTTAATGAAGTACATTTCTAAGCAGAACTATTTTATGATGATTTTGGCCCATTTCACAGATGAACTGAGGGGCCCCTATACTGCAGTGTGCACGCACTCTTTTTAACAAGTTGAATACCACGTGGCTGCCAATGGTCACAGCAGAGTTTATGCCTAGTGTTACATATCTGGCCTGATATGTTGGCAAAATATCTATCACTTCAGTTCCATATGGAACAGGTGTGCTCAGTGACTGTGTTTATTTAAATCTGAGAAAATGTGCAGCAACTACTAGCAAATAATCTGTTTATTGCAGATACAGATTTCAACCACTGCATGTCTGTCATCACTGTTAAAGACATATAAGAATGCATTACAATCAGACACATGCATACATCAAAACAAATTGTAGTTGTATAAACTTTGTGCAGGAGAAGACGATAAAGTAACATACCGATATGATGCACGTAAAATCATCATTATCACTTGTTATAAAAATAGTCATTACTAGACTATCCACATCAGTAGTTGAGTTTACATTGTTTGAGTGATTGATTGATTTATTCATCCACTGAACAATATACATTGTATGGACGTCATCAAATGTTTGCATAATATTTCTTATTAAAAAATAAACATGCCTATTACAGTATTCATAGCTTCTATACCTAGTCTTAATTTTCTAATCACATCATTAGTTGTTACATACTACAATTTCATGAACATGAAGTTACTGTCTATAGTTATTTTAAGTATTCATTTACAGTGCAGTAGGTATTATTCAGTAAATATATTTTTAGCCTTTGCCTAAAGGTGTGGTGATCATTTATGTCTTTTACTTTTTTTTACAGTCAATTGCACAATTTTATTTCATGGTATAATACACTATTTTGAATTTATCTGTTTCTTCTGTTTGGACGTAAACATTGTCTGACTTTGTTTCCATGGTCATGTAATATGCTCTCTGTGGTGTACAGTGTACAGCTTAAGACTCATGCAGATGTCTGCAAATCTGACACCACTGAAACCATTAAGGAAATTTGTGCATAACATAACAGGTTGTCGAAAGAAGAGATTGATGAGTATATAAGATTGTTTACATTAATCTTTCATAAAATTACTTCAAATTCATTGGCAATATATGCTGGAGTGTCAAAGAAACTAGTATAGGCATGTGTATTTAAATACAGGTATATGTAAACAGGCAGAATATGGTGCTGCAGTTGTCAATGCTGACATAAGACAAAAAGTGTCTGCCACAGTCACTAGATCAGTTACTGCTACTACAATGGCAGGGTATCAAGATTTAATTGAGTCTGAACATGGCATTTTATTTGGCACATGAGCAATGGGACACAGCATCTCTGAGGTAGCAAGTGGGAATTTTCAAGTATGATCATTTCATCAGTATACCACAAATATCAGGAATCTGGTAAAACATCAAATCTCCGACATCGCTGTGGCTGGAAAAAGATCCTGCAAGAATGGGACCAATGACAACTGAAGAGAATTGTTCAAGGTGACAGAAGTGCAACCCTCTTGCAAATTGCAGCCGATTTCAATGCTGGGCCATCAGCAAGTGTCAGTGTGCAAACATCATTGACATGGGCTTTTGAAGCTGAAGGCCCACTCTTGTACCCTTGATCACTGCATGACACAGAGCTTTATGCCTCAACTGTGCCCATAAATGCTGTTATTGGACTGTTTATGACTGGTAACATGTAGCATGGCTGGACGAGTCTCATTTCAAATTGTATCGAGCTGATGGATGTGTACATGTATGGAGACAACCTCATGACTTCATGGTCCCTGCATGTCAGCAGGGAACAGTTCAAGCTAGTGAAGGCACTGTAATGGGGTGGGGCACGTGCAGATGGAGTGATATGAGACCCCTGATACATTCAGATCTGACTCTGACAGGTGACATGTATGTAGGCATCCTGGCCGATCACCTGCTTCCATTCATGTCCATTGTGCATTCTGATGGAGTTGGGCAACTCCAGCAAGACAATGCGACACCCCACACGTCCAAACTTGCTACAGAGCAGCTCCAGGAACACTCTTATGAGTTTAAACACCTATGCTGCCCACCAGACTCCCCATACACACACATTATTGAGCATATCTGAGGTGCATTGCAATGTGCTGTTCAGAAGAGATCTCCACCCACTCATACTCTTACGGAATTATGGACAGCACTGCAGGATTCATGGTGGAAATTCCCTCCAGCACTACTTCAGACATTAGTCAAGTCCATGCCGTGGCATGTTGCAGCACTTCTGCGTGCTTGCATGGGTCCTACTTGATACTAGGCAGGTGTACCAATTTCCTTGGCTCTTCAGTGTATATTTACAGAAAGATGCATTAAGTGTGGGTAGACCACTTTCAGGACTTTTGGCTGACATTTTTATCAGCTATTTGGAGAACAATTTTTTTCTGGAGGAACTATAGGTGTAAAATAAAATGATATACTATTGCAGATTTGTTAATGGCACTTTGTTGTTGATTAGCAGGAACAATGATGACATCAAAACAGTAGTTAGTAAGTTCAACAGCCTAAATGGTAAAATAAAGCTAGATTTGAGCATTAAAATTCAGAATGATAAACATTCTTTCATGATCTACAAAAAAAGCACATGTGCTGACAGTATTATTGACTAAAGCTCGCTGCGTGGGATTAACCGAGTGGTCTAACGTGCTGCAGTCATGGACTGTGCAGCTCATCCCGGTGGAGGTTCGAGTCCTCCCTCGGGCATGGGTGCGTGTGTTTGTCCTTAGGATAAATTAGGTTAAGTAGTGTGTAAGCTTAGGGACTGATGACTTTAGCAGTTAAGTCCCATAAGATTTCACACACATCTGAACATTTTTGACTAAAGCTCAAATCATCCCAGTCAGCATAAAAACGCCTATTTTAATTTTGTCATCAATAAATTACTAAACCTCTCAATTTCAAAAGGAGTACATGAATGTAAAGTGAACACAATTAAATACATTTCACATAAGAATAACTGTTCACAACATTTCACCAACAACATTTAAAATAATCCGTGAAAGGATGGCTTCTGTTTTAGAACATGGGAAGTAAAGGTGATTTTTGCCACCAAGAATAACTCAGGTAGAGGGTTAATAATTGTGTTGACAAAGGTAATATCTATAATAGATTGGGTGTTTATAAGATACAGTGTCCCGATTGTGATGCTTGTTATGTGTGGCAAACTAGATGGTGACTCAATGTCAGATTTAGCAAACATGTTGCTTCACATTGACAGAATGTGACTGAAAAATCTGTATTTACCACCCACCCCATGGAAAGTAAACACAACATTCCAGTTATGTTTTCATTCATTAAAACACCCCATTCATTTGAAAAGAGGAAATTTATGGACTTGCTGGAAAGTTTATGCCAGCAGCAGTCATCTTGGGGTATGCTGCTCAACAAGCAGGTAGCAACGAGGAACTCTTAAAAACTGCTTTGGGCTTGATCAGTGACAGTAGATGCCAGCAGGCATATCAACCTGCCAGTATTGGCCTGTTATATAATAGTACATCTCATGGCTCACATATGAGAGCAGCTTTGGTATTACATGACATAATTTTTTTTCTACATCAATAGCCAGCCCTAATGGTTAATCCGTTTAGCAGCAAACCAGACCAATAGTTATGTGGTCTTATGAGAAATCTGGTATTAGTGCTGTGCAAAGTGTAACATATCTTGTTTATTATGATGTACCTCTCTAGTCTTAAACTGAAGTCATCTGTGTTTCAGTGAACAGTTTATAGTAAAGTTTTGTTTCTAAAGAGCAGTACGCACAAACTACTGTTAGTTCACACAGCAACCTCAACACAGGTCAACTGCCAGACAGGTAGCAACTGCCTTTTAAATAATACCTATCTTAGCTATTTTAAGCACATTTTTATGAGTTGTGTATAAATTCTGTAATCTAAACTGTGTATTAGAGAATGCTCTGCACACCATCATGAAATACATCGAGGTTAGCTATGTAATATTTGTAAATAGTAGCTTGAGTGTGAGCTGAACTACTGACTTAGATTGTCTAGAAGGGACTGTTTGTATAGACAAGCAATAATGATGATTTGATTGCATGTTACTTGTGTGTTACTTTTATATTTTAATCTTGCACAAAGCTTATACAATTACAATATCTTTTGATTCATACCTGTGTCTTACTGCTATGTATTCTTACGTGTTTTTAGTTCTGATGATAGCCACATGGTGATTGAAATCTAGGTCTGCAATAAACAAATTACTAGTGACTACTTGCTTCACATTTTCTAAACTTTATCCATCACTTTGCAAACAACAGTGTCAATACGTATTAGTCTACTTGCATGCAGTATGTGTAAGTAAAATGTAATAAAATTCATGTCACTTATTTAAGAGTAACATCTGCTATGGACACTGGTTTTTTAATCATTATCTGACTCACATAATCAACACTACTCAAGGCACTAAAACAACGTGCAAAATAGCTAACTTCTATGAGCTTTGTTCTTAAAGCAAGGAAAAAATCACTGTTTACAAGTGACACTTCTCTCCATCAAAAAACTAAAACAAAAGATTTAGACCAGTTCCCACTTAGGCTGTGTATGCTCAGCAGGTGGCCAATTGACCAGAGCATTATTACTTATGTTCACATTAAGTGGGAAGAGTGTGGTAACAACTCTTCCAGACTTTTACCATCACTCAAATAACCAGCATGCAGAACTTCACATTTGCCTGCTGTTGCAAGTGCTGTCTTGTTCAGAGTCTCTGAAAAGTGATAGTCTTATTGCAGCTCATGTTAAAAGTAAAATGTATCTCATTACAAATTTATGAAGACTCTGGATACAAGAAAATTTCCCAGCATCCTACTCAATGCTATGCCACACACAAAATTACCCCCCCATACACTGTTTGGTGTGAGTATTTTCAACAAAATGTTTCTGGATGAGCTTTGTTAACACAATAGACCAAACAATATCTGCTGACAATGTTGTGGCACAAGATCAAAACAACACAAAACAGTTTGTTGTGGAACAGAACAGAAACTCTTGTGTAAGCTTGTAAGATGTAAAATGTGGTTTAAAAACATAGTGTCACACCAAACGTGTTTGGCAAATCTTAAAAAACACATGCAATTTCATGCCAGTGAGCTGTTATCTTCAGTGCTTAAAAACACACACGCACACATAGAGTTTTCAGATGCATTTTCTTCAATGTTTCAGCAGATATTTGCGATTTAGTTTTTGGAATGCGTAGCTGAAGTCAACCTAAAAATTAATTCTCATCACACCTTAGATACAATGCCTAGTATCAACACAAAGTGTTTGTTTGTTTCCTGTTAGCAATAAAATTATTTTTTAAGTGTAATTTGATAGAGAAGTCCCTAATTACTGTACTGTGATATTTGTTTTATCACTATCCAGGATGTTCAGAAATTCCTGTTAAAAAATTCTATGACTTGTAGCGGGGAGTGAGTACATAATATTTTGAATAGAAACTCATGTCTGGAAATGTGCTACTTCCATTCTACAGCAATTTGAAAACATGGTAATGTGACTGCTTTTACAAGTAATTTATTAGGCCTGACCAAGTACCTCACTTGTTTTACAATTCCATTCTTTGATAACCAGAGACATTGCTTGTGTACTCATTGACAGATTATCTTCAGTGTGATGAAGTATGGCCTCTTTCAGTTTGGGTGTGTGGTGTCTCCTTGGAGCACCACAGTCATGCCCAGTGAGGGTGAAGGTATTCTTTCTCAAAGCCGTTTCAAAACTATGGTGAAAAGAGTAAACTAAAAGTATACAGCAAATCCAAAATCATGACATCACAACTGAAAACAGATCAAATGGATATAGTAAGCAAAACTTCATGGAACTAGAATTTGGCATGAAACACCTCAAACCAAAGTGAAAATGTTCAAGGCCTACATTTGCAATGATAGAACCGACCTGAATAATCCAAACTCCCTGGTACTAACCAGTAACCAAGTTCTTAATTGATTAGTTCAAATGTGGTGAATATGTTTTTGTAGGCAATGTTCAGTCACTATCTAATTATTTCATACCACATTTTAATACGAATTGTTGTTTGAAAATAAGTACATGCATCGGCAGTTAAATGATTCAATAGGAAAAGCACTGTAAGTATTCAATAACATCCTGAACAGGTAATTGAGGAAACACAATGACAAAAACCGTATATATCACTGATATCATGACATGACAATGTTGAGCTTCAAATTACTAAAGAACATACACTATGTGATTAAAAGAATCCGGACACCTGGCTGAAAACGATTTACAAGTTTGTGGCAACCTCCATCGGTAATGCTGGATTTCATTATGATGTTGGCCCACACTTAGCCTTGATGATAGCTTCCACTCTCGCAGGCCTACGTTCAATCGGATGCTGCAGGGTTTTTAGGCAAATGGCAGCCCATTCTTCACAGAGTGCTGCACTGAGGAGAGGTATCGATGTTGGTCGGTGAGGCCTGGCATGAAGTCAGCGTTCCAAAACATCCCAAAGGTCTTCTATAGGATTCAGGTCAGGACTCTGTGCAGGCCAGTCCATTACAGGGATATTATTGTCATGTAACGACTCTGCCATAGGCCGTGCATTGTGAACAGGTGCTCGATCATGTTAAAAGATGCAATCACCATCCCTGAAATGCTCTTCAACAGTGGGAAGGAAGAAACGCTTAAAACATCAATGTAAGCCTGTGCTTTGATTGTGCTATGCAAAACAACAAGAGATACAAGCTCCCTCCATGAAAAACATGACCACACCATGACACCACCGCCTCTGAATTTTACTGTTGGCACTACACACGCTGGCAGATGACGTTCACTGGCCATTTGACATACCCACAACCTGCCATTGGATTGTCACATTATGAGACGTGATTTGTCACTCCACACAACGTTTTTGCACTGTTCAATCATCCAATGTTTACGCTCCTTACATGAAGCGAAGCATCGTTTGGTATTTACTGGCATGACGTGTGATGAGCAGCTGCTCGACTATGGAATTTAAGTTTTCTCACCTCCCACCTAACTGTCATAGTATTTGCAGTGGATCATGATGCAATTTGGAATTCCTGTGTGATGGTCTGGATAGATGTCTGCCTATTACACATTGCGACCCTCTTCAACTGTCAGCAGTGTCTGTCAGTCAACAGACGAGGTTGTCCTGTATGCTTTTGTGCTCTATATGTCCCTTCACATTTGCACTTCACTATCACATTGGAAACAGAGCATCTAGTGATGTTTAGGCATGTGGAAATCTCGTGTACAGACGTATGACACAAGTGACACTCAATCAAAGTCCGTGAGTTCTGCAGAGCGCCCTATTCTGCTCTCTCACGATGTCTAATGACTACTGAGGTCGCTGATATGGAGTACCTGGCAGTAGGTGGCAGCAAAACGCACCTAATATGAAATACATGTGTTTTTAGGGTGTCCGAATACTTTTGATCACATAATGTAAATGATGAATGCTAACAACCAATATAGAAAACATGACACAAAGCATATACAGAATCAAATATAGATAAAGGCACAAGCATAGTGCAAAGCAGAGTAATACACATGACATACTCAAACTTAGCTTAAACTCCATGCGTAATTGGCGTGTCAAAGAAATGTCTGATATCCTGCAGTAGCATCCAACCAAAATATCTTCTATCTGACTGATGTCTTCCTCAAACTAATCAGCCAACACACATGTCTCATCAAGGCTGTGGTTATCTATAACTATGCAGCCAAAATCCACTAATAGTACTATTGTCACCCTAGGACAACAGCAAGCAAAATACTCCCATATCATATTAATCAAAAGCTTTCAAAGACAACACCAGATTCACCACAGAGCAAAGGGATTCATTATAATCAAGATAAAGTAAATAATAAGTAAATCACTGAAATCCATAGAATATGTGTCATGTGTAAACTTCTAATAGCAGGCTAAGTGTGTGCAATGTAAATTATATCGATGTAATGTATGTATGTATGTATGTATGAAGTATTTTAGATTCACATGATGTTGAATAATCATAGAAATCAAAAAAATGTGAAATAATACCAAATGTTACACAAGTGACCAAGAGTCTACCATAATTCCTGCTGATCAACTAGAGTGTGAGTAAACAAATGTACGTGTGTGATACAGTTGACTATACTTCTCTTCAAAATTCATATTGTTGTTAGTTCCGGTCAGTAAGGATGAGACAAGATACTATTAACAAGTCAGTGAAGCATATCATGTACCAAGAACTGATTTAGACATGTGGCTAGAAATGAAGTGTAAATGGTGTAATTAAGGAAAGTAGTACTGAAGTATAAAGGTGTTGAAGCAGAAATTACATTAGCTGGGGCCCTTGTGCTTGCCAGACACTTGGTGCACACAGAAAGAGTACCCCCTGAGGGTTGATCAGAATAAAATGCAGAAAATGCATCAAAGTAGAATGTATTAAGCAAATTGTTGTACCAAAACCATGAATCAAAATTGGTAATCAAAGTCACATAAATCCAAAGAATAGAAATGTGAATAAATATGTGTGTGACTGTAAATCAATGTATAATGGTGCTGAAGCAGGTACTAGATTAGCTGGGGCCCTTGTGCTTGCCAGACACATGGTACACACAGAAAGTGTATCTCCTGAAGGTTGATAATTATATTATCCCCCAACTCTGCAAATTCTCTAACTCATTCTCAATAACCTTCCTCTTACAAACAGGTACTCCATAAGGCTTAATGAAAAATGTTTCATGTGGTCTCAGTTTTAACTCACACATGTAGTTTTTTATGCTGATTGGCTTGTCACTTAAAATGCTATTATATACTCACAGGAATCCGTCCAAGTCATTATTTTCATCAGATTCAGAATCAGATTCTTTATTAGTCATTCAGCATTGTTACATGCAATAGACTTCGTTAGTTCACTTAACCTATTAATTTTACAAAATAAATTTTTACATATTTAAGTTGATATTGGGCATTTATAAAAATTCTTCTAATGAATAGAATGGATTAGTTAACAAGAAGTTATGAACATTGTCTTTAAATAATTTGTCAGGCTTGATTGACCCATTTTTAGACAATTTGTTATATATTTTAATTGCCATGAACTTATGACTATTGTTAGTTTTAGCTAATCTATTTTGTGGCAACAGCAGAGAAGTACACGTTCTTGTATAGTAGCCATGCCTTTCATTTGTTACACTTAAATTAGGTAGTTCAGCAAGTATGTAGTTAACACTGTCAAGAATATATAAATTAATTACTGGTAAAATTCTATATTTAATGTACAATGGTTTACAATGTGTTCTATTACCTACCTTAGCCATTACTCTGATTGCTTTCTTCTGGATCACCATAATTTCATTTATTTTTCTGCTGTTTCCCCAGATTATTAACCCATACCTTAAAACAGATTGAAAAAAGGCAAAGTATGCTGTCCTTATGTACTCAAATATCACACAACACATCAGTCTCTTTAACAAATATATAACTCTTGACAACCTAACCACTATGTGATCAACATGAGAGTTCCATGTTTTTCTATTTTTGTAGTCTTTGATAGACTGAACCACATATTCTGGGTCTTTTCCTCATTTAATAGCAGACCATTGGCATTAAACCATGATGTTGCATTTTCTTTTGCTAATTTCATATCACTTACAAGGTTATCAAGTACATGGTTTACAGATAGAAAAGTTGTGTCATCTGCATACATATATGTCTTTACATCTATATTTCCTGGTAAGTCATTTATGTGTACAAGGAAAAGAAGTGGTCCCAGTTTAGATCCCTGTGGCACTCCATGTTGAACCTCGAGTATGTTTGACAGATGACTTCCTGAACTCACCAGCTGGTTCCTTTTATTGAGGTATGATTTGATGAGTTTTAAACTTCTATCACATATTCCATAGTACTCAAGTTTAGAGAGCAGAAGTGAGTGGTCAACACAGTCAAAAGCTTTGTTCAGATCACATAAGGTTACCTGTGTGTGTGCATGGTCCTCAAATGCTGCTAGAATGTCTCTGACTAAGAGCTCTATGGCATGTATAGCTGACCTTCCTTTTCTGTAACCAAACTGTGATGCACTTAACATACCATTTAGTTCTAGGTACTCATACATCTGCTTGTATATTATGCCTTCAAAGACTTTTCCTAGTACTGGAAATAGTGAAATTGGTCTGTAGTTTGCAGGATCTGATTTGACACCCTTCTTAAAGACTGGAGTTACCTTGGATAATTTGAGAGGATCAGGAAAAAACCCTTCTATGAGACACAGGTTTATAGAATATGTTAATGGCGCTGCAATGTAATGTATGATTTCTTTCAATAGATTGTTTGACATATTAAAAATATCTGTACTGTATGAATTTTTATTTCTTTGACTATTTTAAAAACTTAATGTTGGCATACCTCTTTGAAGTGTTTCAATGATGATATGGCCCTATTATGATTTAGGTTTGCTCTCTTCAGATAATCTATACATGTTGCATTGGGTTTACTGATCAGCTTTTTGATATCATCAGCACAGCTTACAAAATATTTATTGGATGTATCTGCTGGTATTGGGACTGTCTTGTCAAAGATTCTGACTTCACCTTTAACGGTATTAATTACTGACCAGGCTGTTTTGCATTGGTTTTTACTATTTTTTATGAAATTTGTGTTGTATCTTAATTTCGCCAATTGCAACTCTTTCTTATACAGTTTCTTAGTGATTTTTTCGAGATCCTTAATTTCATTAGAATTGTTTACTTTGGCAAGGCGCTTCAACAGCAGTAGCTTATTTGTTAGATTCTCCAGTTCTTTGGTGTACCAAAATTTACCCTTTCTTGTTTTATGGTATTTCTTTTGAACAAGATCGGCTTTTAAAATATCTGTTAAGTAATTGTGGAATGTTTCATAAACTGTTTGGGCACTGGAATCACAGTTTTGAAATAATTTGTCCCAGTTTGTTATGCTCAGCTGGTGTGTTAGTTTTATGAGATTGTGTTTTGTTAATATTAAGGTATTAGATTTTGTTAACTTTTGTGCAGCCTTGCTCTCATCCCCTTTTGTAAAATGTCTTAACTCTACTGTTAACATGGAGTGGTCTGAGAAAACAAATTCCTTTACCTTGGTGGAGTACATATCACGAGCACAGTTGACAAAAGCATTATCCAAGCACGCTTGTAGTCTTGTTGGTTCTGAATTTACATGATGGAAGTTGTGCTGCCTTAGCATATTCAGTAACTTATTTACACTGGGTTTGTTACATGTTACATCAAAGCTTGAATTAAAGTCTCCCCCAATTACAGTTACATACTGTTTCCATTTCGTTATGTAGCAGAGTACACTGTCTAAATTATCTAAAAAAGTTTTATCATCTGAGTCAGGGGAATGGTAGATACATACTAAGATAAGTTTCATTATATCACATATGATCCCGGTAATTTCAAAGTGTTTCTCTACACATGCCCAACTAAGATCTAGTTCTCTACACTCTATTTCATTTGAAACATAGATAACAGTACCACCATTATGGTACTGAGATCTGCAAAAACTGTTTTCATATTTATAACCTTCTGGTACATAGTATTGTATTTGTTCTGGTTTAAGCCAATGTTCTGATAGACATAAGAAAGAATACTTATTCTGTGGCAATGACTCCTCCAGAATTTCAACTTTATTTTCAAGACCCTGAATGTTTAAAAATAGGATGTTGTTGTGACTTCTATGCGAGCAGGCTGGTTTTTTCACATTTTTATTTTCTTCTTGGCTTGAAACCATAAAAAATTATCACTGAATGACACAGATGTATTTTTCCTTTGGCTCCTCCTTAAGCAGTGCTGTGTTGCTGCTCCAGTCGTTGTTGGTTCTGCTACTGTTGCTGCTGTTGCTGCTTCTGCTGATAATGATGGTGCTGCTGCTGTTTCACTTATTTCTGGTGTTTGTTGTTCCATAACTGCTGTGCCTTTCTGTGAATTATTAACATTTGGAGTGTTCACTCGCACTAATAAAATTTTACATTTGTCTTGGAGAGGTGTAGTAGCTTCACTGACAGCAGATTTCACATTGGATTCTACAGGATACACACACTTCCTGTCCATGAGAGGTATGACTTTTCTATCATCACACTGCACATTTGAGACTTTATTTACAAGTTCTAAATTTTTTTTTACTATTACGTTTTTTCCAAGTACATTTAGATGGGAACCATGTGTTGTGTGAAATCTTTTCCCTAAATTGCTGATGTTCACAAATGTTACATTTTCAAACCGCTTGCAAATATTTTGCATCTCTTTATTTGCAGTTTCAATTTCTTTATTTACACACGACCATTCTATCAAGTCGTAACGGTGTGGCACAGAAAAAACAATAACATTTGTTCCTCTCAGCTCATACAGTTTTGTTTTTAGCGAGATTAAGAGATCGTTTTTTTCGTTCCTAGCTATATCATTTGATCCCGCCAGGAAGATGGAAAAGTCCTTTTTGCTCAATGAGGAAATTTTTTCTTGACTCATTGACGTAGCAGCACTGAATTTTGCTCCTGGTTTTATTGTACAGTTAAAACTAAAATTCTGACTACTTGTACGCCGAAATTCAGCGGCTGTATTTCGTCCTTGGCTGTCAGCATACAGTTCAATTTTACCGGTACTTGCTGTTCCGAGATTGCCTGTTTCCTGCCTACCTTTGCAGTAAGCGAAGTCTTGCTTGGCACTATTTATTGTGTCTTTTTTGCTAACACATGTCGATATTGTCTCAGTAGAGCAGCTTAGCGGTGGAAGATTTTTCGTGAGCACTTTCACATATGATCTTTTACTTAACTGCTGCTGAAATATTCCATGTTTTACCTTATTCACAAAGTCGTTTGGTTTTCCACATGGTACACTCGCACTGTTAACTTCACTTTCACAATCCGTAGTCGAAAGAGCTTGAAAGTAATTTTCGTTCACTATATTTATGTTTCTTTCGCCATTTTCTGTATCTTGTATTATCTGGTATTATCTGTTTGCGCCTTTTGTACTTCACTTCCATCCATTTCTCCGATATATTCATACTTTCATGGCGCGAGTTTTTCATGTTCCATTCACTTTTTTCTTCTTTAAGTTTCTTGATATCCATCTTCAAGGAACTGATAATAAATTGTAAACTAGACACCCGTTCGCTGAGCTTTGTAATTTCATCCTTACAACTGTCACAATTTTTCTTTTTCACGGCAAAATTCACACTTTTTCTCGGACACGCACAACGAATTTTTACACTAGCCGCCATCTTACTACTTGCCTCCATTATCTTAAAAAGATACAACTTAAATTGCCTGCTGAGTTAACTTTATACAATACTAATTGAGAAAAATTTTCACTAACCACCTGGTTATCAAAATACTCATTATCTTCATCTAAATAATTTCTATCATCAAATACTTCCACTCCTCTTAAATTATTGCTACAATTCTCTTCAAACATTATGTATAATTTTGTTTCACCATGAACACCAGATTTTGGATGAATGAAATTTAACTTCACATTTAACCAGCCAAACCTAGCACTAACTTTCAGTATCCAATCCATTACTAACAACATGTGTTCATTCAGGTCAGTTATTACTAGACATCCTTGCTCAAATACAACATTACTGACAGTAAATGAAATTAATGCTTGCCTACTGATTAATTCACTAAGTTTCCCTGTGGCTTCTTTTATTTTAACACCAGTAACTGAAAATTCAGAGTACTATTCAGTGTTCTTTAATCTATCTCTTAATTTACCAGAGACACCACTTACACCACTTCACTTCAAATGACACCACTAAGTCAATTGTATTGTGAGATAGCTATGACACTGGGATATGAAAACTTGTGAACGGTCACTTGTTGTTTACTGTTTTTGTGGTCTTAAGTCTGAGGACTGGTTTAATACAGCTCTACATGCTACCCTATCCTGTGCAAATCTCTTCATTTCTGAATAATTATGCAATCTATATTCATCTGAATTTGCTTACTATATGCACGCCTGGACAGGCTGGACACTGAAGGGGGAGGCGTGTTTATAGCGATAAGAAGTGCAATAGTATCGAAGGAAATTCACGGAGATCCGAAATGTGAAATGATTTGGGTGAAGGTCACAGTTAAAGCAGGCTCAGACATGGTAATTGGATGTCTCTATAGGCCCCCTGGCTCAGCAGCTGTTGTGGCTGAGCACCTGAAGGATAATTTGGAAAATATTTCGAGTATATTTCCCCACCATGTTATAGTTCTGGGTGGAGATTTTAATTTGCCGGATATAGACTGGGAGACTCAAACGTTCATAACGGGTGGCAGGGACAAAGAATCCAGTGAAATTTTTTTAAGTGCTTTATCTGAAAACTACTTTGAGCAGTTAAACAGAGAACTGACTCATGGCGATAACATATTAGACCTTCTGGTGACAAACAGACCCGAACTATTTGAAACAGTTAACGCAGAACAGGGAATCAGCAATCATAAAGTGGTTACGGAATCGATGATTTCAGCCGTAAATAGAAATATTAAAAAAGGTAGGAAGATTTTTCTGTTTAGCAAAAGTGACAACAAGCAGATTACAGAGTACCTGACGGCTCAACACAAAAGTTTTGTCTCAAGTACAGATAGTGTTGAGGATCAGTGGACAAAGTTCAAAACCATCGTACAATATGTGTTAGATGAGTATGTGCCAAGCAAGATCGTAAGAGATGGAAAAGAGCCACCGTGGTACAACAACCGAGTTAGAAAACTGCTGCGGAAGCAAAGGGAACTTCACAGCAAACATAAACATAGCCAAAGCCTTGCAGACAAACAAAAATTACGCGAAGCGAAATGTAGTGTGAGGAGGGCTATGCGAGAGGCGTTCAATGAATTCGAAAGTAAAGCTCTATGTACTGACTTGGCAGAAAATCCTAAGAAATTTTGGTCTTATGTCAAAGTGGTAGGTGGATCAAAACAAAATGTACAGACACTCTGAGACCAAAATGGTACTGAAACAGAGGATGACAGACTAAAGGCCGAAATACTAAATGTCTTTTTCCAAAGCTGTTTCACAGAAGAAGACTGCACTGTAGTTCCTTCTCTAGATTGTCACACAGATGACCAAATGGTAGATATCGAAATAGACGACAGAGGGATAGAGAAACAATTAAAATCACTCAAAAGAGGAAAGCCCGCTGGACCTGATGGGATACCAGTCGATTTTACACAGAGTACGCGAAGGAACTTGCCCCCCTTCTTGCAGCGGTGTACCATAGGTCTCTAGAAGAGCGTAGCGTTCCGAAGGATTGGAAAAGGGCACAGGTCATCCCTGTTTTCAAGAAGGGACGTCGAACAGATGTGCAGAACTATAGACCTATATCCCTAACGTGGATCAGTTGTAGAATTTTGGAACACGTATTATGTTAGTGTATAATGACTTTTCTGGAGACTAGAAATCTACTCTGTAGGAGTCAGCATGGGTTTCGAAGAAGACGGTCGTGTGAAACCCAGCTGGCACTATTCGTCCACAAGACTCAGAGGGCCATAGACACGGGTTCACAGGTAGATGCCGTGTTTCTTGACTTCCGTAAGGCGTTCGATACAGTTCCCCACAGTCGTTTAATGAACAAAGTAAGACCATATGGACTATCAGACCAATTGTGTCATTGGATTGAGGTGTTCCTAGATAACAGAATGCAGCATGTCATTCTCAATGAAGAGAAGTCTTCCGAAGTAAGAGTGATTTCAGGTGTGCCGCAGGGGAGTGTCATAGGACCGTTGCTATTCTTAACATTCATAAATGACTTGGTGGATCACTTCGGAAGTTCACTGAGGCTTTTTGCAGATGATGCTGTGGTGTATTGAGAGGTTGTAACAATGGAAAATTGTACTGAAATACAGGAGGATCTGCAGCGAATTGACGCATGGTGCAGGTTCAAAAATGGTTCAAATATCTCTGAGCACTATGGGACTTAACATCTGTGGTCATCAGTCCCCTAGAAATTAGAACTACTTAAACCTAACTAACCTAAGGACATCACACACATCCATGCCCAAGGCAGGATTCGAACCTGCGACCGTAGCAGTCGCGCGGTTCTGGACTGAGCGCTTAGAACCGCGGGACCACCGCGGCCGGCGCATGGTGCAGGGAATGGCAATTGAATCTCAATGTAGACAAGTGTAATGTGCTGCGAATACATAGAAAGATAGATCCCTTATCATTTAGCTACAAAATAGCAGGTCAGCAGTTAATTCCATAAATTATCTGGGAGTATGCATTAGGAGTGATTTAAAATGGAATGATCATATAAAGTTGATCGTCGGTAAAGCAGATGCCAGACTGAGATTCATTGGAAGAATCCTAAGGAAATGCAATCCAAAAACAAAGGAAGTAGGTTACAGTACGCTTGTTCGCCCACTGCTTGAATACTGCTCAGCAGTGTGGGATCCGTACCAGATAGGGTTGATAGAAGAGATAGAGAAGATCCAACGGAGAGCAGCGCGCTTCGTTACAGGATCATTTAGTAATCGCGAAAGCGTTACGGAGATGATAGATAAACTCCAGGGGAAGACTCTGCAGGAGAGATGCTCAGTAGCTCGGTACGGGCTTTTGTTAAAGTTTCGAGAACATACCTTCACCGAAGAGTCAAGCAGTATATTGCTCCCTCCTATGTATATCTCGCGAAGAGACCATGAGGATAAAATCAGAGAGATTAGAGCCCACACAGAAGCATACCGACAATCCTTCTTTCCACGAACAATACGAGACTGGAATAGAAGGGAGAACCGATAGAGGTAGTTAGGGTACCCTCCGCCACACACTGTCAGGTGGCTTGCGGAGTATGGATGTAGATGTAGATGTAGATGCCTTTGTCTCCATCTACAATTCTTATCTTCCAAACTTCCCTTCCATTACCAAACTGACAATTCCTTGGGGCCACAGGATGTATCCTGTCAATCAAACCCATCTTTTAGTCAAGTTGTTGTGTCATAAGTTTCTTTTTTCTAAATTAAATTCAGTACCAGTACTTCATTAGTTATTCAATCTGCCAATCTAATATTCAGCATTCTTCTGTAGAACCACATTTTAAAAACCTATATTTTATTCCTGGTAGAACTGATTACCATGCATATTTCACTCTCATACAAGGATATGCTTTAGATTATATGTACTTTTCATTCCAATAGATTAATAGTGAAGAGATCATCCAGGGCATATTATTACATACGAGAACAAGAATACACAATAAATATTTACAAACAAAAACATAAGTGCTAATGGACCTTCCACAGATCCCAAGCGAAATGATCCTCATGGACATGGAGTAAGACAAAAATATCAGAAACAAATTTTCCTTTAAATGGTATATTAGTGACCAAGGTTACTGTTTACCTTGGGCAGTGTCATGTCATGTTGTGTGGTGTGTGTTTATTTACACTACAGCTATCCAAAGGCTTTTGCTCCAGCCACCGGAGGTGCTGTTTTATTCTTTAGGAATTATTCTTAGACTGGTTCACTATTTTTTCAGAGAGTACGTTACTTACTCTGTTGGTCATGGGATAAGTAGCCAGTTTCGTATTTGCTTGAGGGCAGATTCTACTTACATACTTTATTTGCTGTTTAATCAATGAAGTACTTGTTTGTTCCTGTACAAGTCTTTATATTTGGTATGCCAGCCAGGCTAGACCTCAATACCCGCAACTAACAAGATTGGCTGGCAGATTCAGCAACCAGCCCAACAGTTTGTGACCCCAACTTGATCTTGCCTGCAATACAGCACAGACAGAACTCAAGCTACTAGTAAACCAAGCTTTATACCATGAGATATGTACAAGATGTGACACAGCAAACAGTTTCGGGACTTGCCATGCATTTACCATCTTTGTAGTCACATAAACTTACAGTGTGGTAGACGTGAAAGCCACTTTCCATTATATAGGTATCACAATGGATTCTACAAAGTTTGCAATAGTGATGACCCCACTAGACCATTGGTACACTGCAGAGATAGAAGAAGTGATAACTACAGCACCAACAACAAACTCCAATGAGAAACTGAAGATGAAACTGATTTGTAGAGTTTTTACACCTCAAGAGAAGTGCACCAGGCAACTTTTGATTCCAGAAGATATTGGCAACTCGAAACCATTGCAGTGTGTAAGGTGTTTTGGGAGCAACATGAAAACTGGCACTATAGCACCAACTTGCTACATTCATTAGAGTAGCTGCCTACCTCTGCAAATGTAGGCATTTATAGTACCACAAACTTAGATACCCTTGGGTGCAGTGGAGGACTTAGCTGACAAGATAATGGATGCAATGATGCCTCCCCCAACAACTGCAGAGACAGCATCATATAGCAGTACATCACCAACAATGATAATGCACACAGACTGTGACAATCTTGCAGCAAAGGTTGATGTGCTCACCAAACAGATCAGTGAGCATTGTCTTGCCATGACCATAACAGCAACAGAAACTGCTACTGCCAAGAGCTCAAGAACCACTGTTCTACAACCTCTTTGACTTCTGGGGCATGTCAACACTGTTGGTATTATTGCAGATTTGGGAATCAGGCGTGCAAATGTACCATACCTTGCAACCACTCAAATGACAACAACAAACAAATGTAGGCACATCATCCAACTGACAAACACAATCACAGTGAGTCATGCCAGAATTTTTTAGTTTATACTGCATCTAGTATATGTATATTTCCTCAAGTCCTCTTACACAGCGGTTGACCATCAACCTTGTTCTGCTTGTCTGCAGTGAACAACTCTTCTGTACTGACATACCATACACAGGGAATGGAATTAGATCTGGGGCTGTATTGTGTCTTCATATGGGAATTCACAACTGTGAATGTGACAGAGCCTATCACTGGAGCCACTTTCCCAGTATAGTACCATCTGCTACTGGACATGGATAATGCTTGAATCATTGACAGTGTCACTAGCCTGACAGCTTCGAGATTCCAACACAGTGCAACAGTGCACATGGTTAAGATTGTGCATGTGGTGAGTGAGTATGTGGTTCTACTGCAGCAATTTCCAGCCTTAATGTGATCACCTGGCATGCCTAAAGAGGTATGTCACAATATAGTACAGCATGTTAAAACCGCTGATGGACTCCCTGTCTAACACTCAGACCAGACCTTCATCTAAGAAATGCAGCACATGGTATGCATTTGGAGACTATCATGTGCTCAATACCTGAACAGTGCCAGACTGATACTCAGTGCCCTTGTTATGGTGCTATAATTATGGTTTATGTGGTGCAACCTCATTCAGTGTACTTATTGTGCTAAGGCATTTACTCCAATCCCAATGGGAGAAGAAGATATCATGAAGACAGTCACCATCACACCATCTGGGTTATTTGAGAACCTATAGAATATGTGCAGTCATAGCAAAGGGTCATCAATTTGGTACTGAAAAGCCTTTCTCTCTATTTTGCCTACCTGAATGACATTTTTGTCCTTTCATCCATTGCAGAGCAGCAGAAACAGCATTTTATAGAAGTCTTCAAGCAATTTGAACAGTATGGCATCATTATGAAGACTGTTAGGTGCATATTTGGTCAGTCACAAATTAAGTTCCTAGGGCACCAGATTACATCTTTTGGCTCACCACCAATACCTGAAAAAATTGAAATCATTTTACAAATTGCTTGACTAAATACTGTTAGAGAATTACAGCACTTTCCAAGGCATGCTTGATTCTACCATTGACAAGTGCTATGCTTGGCTGAGTTACAAATGCTGTTGACCGTGGCACTCACTGGTCCAAAAATCAAGAGAAACTCACCAATATGAGGGGCATTTGAAAAGTCCATGCAAAGTCCAAGAGATGGCACCACCAGCACGTATTGAGGTCACGTTTAGTTCATAGCATCTTTGTAAAGGATGCACACCAAGTTTCAGCCATATTGATCTATTTCTTTGTCTTTGGCATTCATGTGAATCAAGAAAGTTGAGTGATTGTCAAAAAATGGACGAAAAAGAATTTCATGTGGTCATTAAACTTTACTTTATGAAAGGCAAAACACCTCAGGAGACTAAAGAGAAGCTTGATAAACATTACGGTGACTCTGCACCTTCGATTAGAGAGTTTATAAATGGTTTCAAAACTTTCGGAGTGGCAATATGGGCACAAGTGATGCTGAACATTCAGGACGCCCTGTGGAGTTTACAACTCCAGAAATCATTGATAAAATCCATGATATGTTGATGGATGACAGGAGAGTTAAGGTGCATGAGATTGCTAGTGCTGTGGGCATCTCAAATGAACAGGTACATAATATTTTGCATAAACATTTGGACATGAGACAGTTATCCACAAGATGAGTTCCACAATTGCTCATGCTTGACCAAAAACAGATTCGTGTGAAGTGTTGCAAGGATGGTTTGCAGCTGTTCGGGAAAAATCAGCAGGACTTTAAGCAGCGTTTCGTCACTGTGGATGAAACATGGGTACATTACTATACTCCTGAGATCAAACAACAATCTAAACAATGGTTTACCAAGGGAGAATCTGCACAAAAAATGGCGAAGACCATTCCTTCAGCCGGAAAGGTTATGGCTGCTGTCTTTTGGGATTCACAAGGGATAATCCTTATCGACTATCTGTAAAAGGGTAAAACTATTACAGGTGCATATTATTCATCATTATTGGGCCATTTGAAAACCGAGCTGCTAGAAAAACGCTGGTGATTGGACTGCAAAAAAGTCCATTCCATCATGACAATGCACAAGCACATACCTCAGCAGTTGTGTTTGCAAAATTAATGGAAACAGGATTCCAACTCGTTTCACATCCCCCATATCTCCAGACTTGGCTCCCTCGGACTACTATTTGTTCCCCAATTTGAAGAAATGGCTGGCAGGTCAAAGATTTTATTCAAGCGAGGAGGTGATTGCAGCAACTAATAGATATTTTGCAGACTTGGACAATTCGTATTATTCAGAAGGGATCAACAAATTGGAACAGCATTGGACAAAGTGTATAAGTCTAAAAGGAGACTATGTCAAAAGCCACGCGGGATTAGCCGAGCGGTCTAGGCACTGCAGTCGTGGACTGTGCGGCTGGTCCCGGTGGAGATTCGAGTCCTCCCTTGGGCATGGGTGTGCGTGTTTGTCCTTAGGATAATTTAGGTTAAGTAGTGTGTAAGCTTAGGGACTGATGACATTAGCAGTTGAATCCCATAAGATTTAACACACATTTGAACATTTTTTGAACTGTGTCAAAAAATAAAAAAGGTTTACCCCAAACATGTAAGTAGTTTTATTTTTGCATGGACTTTTCAAATGTGGACAGACACTATGAGCTCTGCTTTCAAAGTGGCAGAACAGAGCATAGTGGATGCAACACTTCCCACTCACACTGAACTGAATGTACCCAGCGCTACTTGTAGACACAAGATAGAAAGCTATCAGTGCAGTGTTACAACAGTTCAGTGATGGTTTGTTGCAGCCACTGGTCTTTAACTCAAACAAGATGGAGTACATACAATAGAGAACTTCTTGTTACCTACAATGTTATCAAGTAGTTTAGTCCACAACAACTAGAAATTAGAAGTTTACTGCTTTCACTGATCACAAACCTCTCGCTTATGCAGTCCAGCAAAACAATAACAATTGCTTGCCTTGCCAGCAAAGATACCTGGTATTTATTGCTAAGTTCAGTATGGACATGAGACATATTTTGGGAATCAAAAATGTAGTAGTTGGTTGTCTTTCCAGTGTCAACAGCATCTCAAGTACTATTGATTTTGCTTCACTCGCACTTGGCTGACCAGGAACTCCAGACCTACTCAAAGATACATTGTCAGCCTTGGAACTGCAATTGATCAATGTTCCTGGATGGATATCAAACTTTACTATGAACTCTCAACTGGAAAACCTCATCTATTTTGCCTACTACATTTTGTAAATGTGCCTTTGACAGATAACGTAACTTGTGAGCCTGGTGTCAAACCAACATTTCACTTGATCCTGTAGTGATCTGTCCAACGAAGCATCCAAAAAGACTTCCGAGAATGGACTCATACACATGTAAAGTGCCAATGAAGCAGTTTCCTGCCAGGTGCAGGCATCAGTGGGAGACTTTCCTGAGACAGCTACAAGATTTGTGGTTGTGCATATCGACATTGCAGGTCCATTATCTCTGTCAAATGGATAATGCTATATCCTCACTATGATCGATTGTTTTACTCCATGGCCGAAAGCAGTGCCATTTGATAGGATCTCTGCATAAACCTTAACATCCACTTTTGTTTCAAGCTGGATTTCTCAATTTGGTTGGCTGCTACATGTCACAATGAACCACACCAGCAATTTGAATCAGACTTGATAGTTCATCTCAACAAATTCTGTGGCACTGTTCACCACAAGACCACAAGCTACCACCCATTGAGTAACAGTATGATGGAACACTGGTGCCATTTTCTAAAGACAGCACTCACATGTCATGAAACACACTGAGCCACAGTTCTATGAATGGTTCTACTTGTCTAAGAAGTACTTACTAGCCAGACTTAGATTCCTCGATAGTGGAACTAGTTTATAACAAAGCACTGTGGCTTTCAGGAAAATTTGTAGATGCACAGTCCTTCCAGATTACTGATCACAACTATTGCAATTTTGTTCATCAGTTGAGGCAACACATTTCATGGAACTGGCTTCACCAAGTTTCACAATATGGCACACTTCCCAGTTCTGTAAATAATGACCTGGGAACAGGTACACACATTATGCTTCATATAGATGGCACCAAATCCTCACTTCATTCACTGTACACAGGTCCACACAAAATCCTACAATGAAGAGTACACACTTTGAACGTATTAGTGAATGACAGATCCTCTACTGTCTGTATCAACCATGCCAAACCTGCATATGTTTTCCAGAAAGTGCTACCAACAATCTCCTTCGCCAGCACCAGCACCACCATCAGTGCCTCCAATTACAACACCTGCCATACACAGTTTTCCAGAACATGCAACACAATCAGGACTATACATGCATTTCCCAGTATGCTTCCTGGATGGTACTCTTCTTCTCATGAGGGGGCTGATTTATCGACCAAGATTTCAGTCCTTCTAGTGCAGTGTTGTGTGTCTGTTATTCACAATTAAATTCCTCAATATTCTACACAGTTTCAACCTATATTCTAATATAAACAGTCCTACAAGGGTAAAAATCACTTCAAAAAGTCTTACAGATAATATATTTTCAAATATACAAAGCCGAGATACAGAAGTTTTGAATATTGACCTGGGAAATCTGATCATAACGCACTTATTATTAAAGTGCTCAGTGCTCACAGTTCCAATACATGCAGAAACAGTACATCATATGTATAAGAGAATTTTCTCTGCCAAAAACTCCAACCAGTTTGGTATCACACTGACTAACCAATCTTGGGCAGAAGTATTCTCACAAACTGATACAGATGCTGCATACAATGTTTTCTTCTCTCTTTTCATGACAAATTTTGTAATGTGCTTTCCAAACAGATTAGTTAAAATCAACTCCTCTAGCCATAGACACACAAATTCTTGGATCACATCTGGCATTAAAAACTCTTCCAGGACTATGAAAAGACTAAACTCTGAAATGAAAACTAATACTGACCCTAATTTTTTTTAAAAAATATGTCAGTAAACAGAAAAATATGAAGGGTAATTATTCAAGCAAAAGCATTAAGTACTGATAGACTAATAAGGAAGTCAGACAATAAATCAAGGATCACATGAGAAACTGTTAAAAGAGAAATAGGAAAAAGCTCTAAAGACCAGGATATTTTACTTAAATCTAGTGATAACATTGAAATAAAGAAGGAGGTCTTGCCCAATTACATTAACAACTACTTTCTAAGTGTACCTAATAAATATGAAATATTGAAAGTAATTAACAGCATGAAACCCAAAATGTCTGCAGGACTGGATGAAGTGCCAGTGACAATAATAAAAAAACGTCATCTCACAATTCTTCAAACCACTGGTACATACTGCCAATTTATCATTCAATGAAGGTGTGTTCCACCAAAGGCTGAACATTTCTAAGGTTAAACTATTATTCAAAAATGGGGTTAACATAAGATAGAAAACTATAGACCTATATCCCTCCTTCCATCTTTATCAAAAATTTTTGAAAAACTGATGAAAATTAGACTCATAAGCTATCTTGATACCTTCAATCTTCTAAATTGTAAACAACATGGTTTTTGTAGAGGTCACAGTACAGAAACAACTATACATGGCTATACGGAAGAAATTATTACAAATTTAAACAATAACAAATGTGTGGTAGAAATCAACTTAGATCTTTCCAAGGCCTTCAATACAATAGATCATCAAATTCTCCTTGACAAACTGGAGGCAATAGGCATCAAAGGAATTGGGAGGAAATGGTTTGAATCCTATCTCCAAGATAGAACTCAGGTTGTGGAACTCACCTCATCTCAGAATAAGCAAAAAATAAAGTGGGTATCTGATGCTAAGAAAGTGGGCAGTATGTGTCCCTCACAGTAGTGTTCTTGGCCCCCTATTATTCCTAATCTATATAAATGACATTGAAAGGCCCAACAGATCATCAAAAATTATGTTATTTGCAGATGATACAAGCATAATTATAAGTGATGACAGCAAATCCTTATTGACTACAGCTGGAAAAGTTCTGAAGAGTGTGCAACAGTGGTTTTTAGATTAGATTAGATTAGTACTTGTTCCATAGATCATGAATACGACACTTCGTAATGATGTGGAACGTGTCAGGTTAATAAAAGAGGATATTATATTAGACAAAATATTACATTACGCTCAATATTTTTAATTTTTTTTTGTGGGGGTTGGGTAATTACCCACTTACTATACCCAAAAATTCATCTAATGAGTAGAAGGAGTTGCCATTAAGAAATTCTTTTAATTTCCTTTAAAATGCTATATGGCTATCTGTGAGACTTTTGACGCTATTGGGTAAGTGACCAAAGACTTTTGTGGTAGCATAATTTACCCCCTTCTGAGCCAAAGTTAGATTTAACCTTGAGTAGTGAAGATCATCATTTCTCCTAGTGTTGTAGCCATGTCCACTGCTATAATTTTTGAATTCATTCAGATTGTTAATAACAAATTTCATAAGTGAATATATATATATATATATATATATATATATATATATATATATATATATATATATATATATATATATATATATATATATATATATATAACAGAGGGAAACATTCCACGTGGAAAAAATATATCTAAAAAGGAAGATGATGAGACTTACCAAACAAAAGCGCTGGCAGGTCGATAGACACACAAACAAACACAAATATACACACAAAATTCAAGCTTTCGCAACAAACTGTTGCCTCATCAGGAAAGAGGGAAGGAGAGGGAAAGACGAAGGGATGTGGGTTTTAAGGGAGAGGGTAAGGAGTCATTCCAATCCCGGGAGCGGAAAGACTTACCTTAGGGGGAAAAAAGGACAGGTATACACTCGCACACACACACATATCCATCCACACATACAGACACAAGCAGACTATGTCTGCTTGTGTCTGTATGTGTGGATGGATATGTGTGTGTGTGCGAGTGTATACCTGTCCTTTTTTCCCCCTAAGGTAAGTCTTTCCGCTCCCGGGATTGGAATGACTCCTTACCCTCTCCCTTAAAACCCACATCCTTTCGTCTTTCCCTCTCCTTCCCTCTTTCCTGATGAGGCAACAGTTTGTTGCGAAAGCTTGAATTTTGTGTGTATATTTGTGTTTGTTTGTGTGTCTATCGACCTGCCAGCGCTTTTGTTTGGTAAGTCTCATCATCTTCCTTTTTAGATATATATATATATATATATATATATATATATATATATATATATATATATATATATATATATATATATATATATATATATATATATATATATATATTGTGAGGCTACGGTGAAGATTTCTAGCTCCCTAAATAAGTGTCTGCAGGATGATCTTGGATGAGCTCCAGCAATTATTCTGATTACATGCTTTTGTGCAATGAACTCTCTTTTACTCAATGAGGAGTTACCCCAGAATATGATGCCATATGAAAGCAGAGAATGAAAATAGGCATGGTAAGCTAATTTACTCAGATGATAATCGCCAAAATTTGCAATGACCCTAATAGCATAAATAGCTGAACTCAAACATTTCAGCAGATCCTCAGTGTGTTTTTTCCAGTTCAATCCCTCATCAATGCATTGTTGTTGTTGTTGTGGTCTTCAGTCCTGAGACTGGTTTGATGCAGCTCTCCATGCTACTCTGTCCTGTGCAAGCTTCTTCATCTCCCAGTACTTACTGCAACCTACATCCTTCTGAATCTGCTTAATGTATTCATCTCTTGATCTCCCTATACGATTTTCACCCTCCACACTGCCTGCCAATGCTAAATTAGTTATCCCTCAATGCCGCAGAACATGCCCTACCAACCGGTCTCTTCTTCTTGTCAAGTTGTGCCACAAACTCCTCTTCTCCCCTATTCTATTCAATACCTCCTCATTAGTTACATGATCTACCCATCTAATCTTCAGCATTCTTCTGTAGCACACATTTCGAAAGCTTCTATTCTGTTCCTATCCAAACTATTTATTGTCCATATTTCACTTCGTTACATGGCTACACTCCATACAAATACTTTCAGAAGCAACTTCCTGACACTTAAATCTATACTCGATGTTAACAAATTCCTCTTCTTCAGAAACGCTTTCCTTGCCATTGCCAGTCTACGTTTTATATCCTCTCTACTTCAACCATCATCAGTTATTTTGCTCCCCAAATAGCAAAACTCCTTTACTACTTTAAGTGTCTCATTTCCTAATCTGATTCCCTCAGCATCACCCGACTTAATTCGACTACATTCCATTATCCTCGTTTTGCTTTTGTTGATGTTCATCTTATATCCTCCTTTCAAGACACTGTCCATTCTGCTCAACTGCTCTTCCAAGTCCTTTGCAGTCTCTGACAGAATTACAATGTCATCAGCGAACCTCAAAGTTTTTATTTATTCTCCATGGATTTTAATACCTACTCCAAATTTTTTCTTTTGTTTCCTTTACTGCTTGCTCAATATACAGATTGAATAACATTGGGGAGAGGCAACAACCCTGTCTCACTCCCTTCCCAACCACTGCTTCCCTTTCATGCCCATCGACTCTTATAACTGCCATCCGGTTATCTGTAATATGTGTTTTCCAAAATGTACTAAATATATATAAATTATTCACATATGGTACTCGTAAAGAGAGCATGTAAAAGAAAAACCCATTAATTCAATGTTTTAATTTTCAACGTATTATATAATGTTAATTTTATGTGTTTGATAGAAATTTGTAATATTCTGCTGTGTATATTCTGGACAGTATTATGATGATTCCCATATCATGTAAATGATGCAAAGGATGATAATAAATGAAATGAAATGCAGCTGTAAAAACTCTTTTGTGCTAGCTGCCACTGGTGATTTTTAATTTTTTAGGAATGCTCTTATTCTTAGACTCATTCAATATTGTTTTCAGAGAACATATTACTGACTTTGTTGGTTACAAGATAAATAGACAATTTCATGATTTATCAAGGGAAAATTCAACTTATGTACAAGTTCTCCAAAGCTGTTAAAAAATGGTTCAAATGGCTCTGAGCACTATGGGACTCAACTGCTGTGGTCATCAGTCCCCTAACCTAAGGACATCACACACACCCATGCCCGAGGCAGGATTCGAACCTGCGACTGTAGCAGCAGCGCGGCTCCGGACTGGAGCGCCTAGAACTGCACGGCCACCGCGGCCGGCTCCCAAAGCTGTTAGTCTACAATAAGTTTCCTTCCTGTTTAAGCAATAATATATTTGTTTGTTTCTGTACAAAAGTTTATACTTGTTATGCCAGCCAGGCTAGATCTTGTCAGGCACAATTTACATCGTCAGATGGCAATTTCAGCAGCCAGCCCAACGATAGTAAAAAATTTGTCACAAGATGTGTAAATGTTTGATATACAGAAGTGCTTATGATAATTCTTAGGCAGTTGGAGCCATGCATCATCAACCAGAAAAATCATTTTGCGGTGTTTATTTACAATGATTGTATTACTCTTCTGAATTTGTTCAGAAGTCAAATTATATACAACAGTCACATTATTTGCTATTCGTGTTTTAGTAACATATTCACATATGTTGGTTCTGCTAGGAATTCATCAGTGGGTTGGAAGGAGATGGCTGAAAATAATTCCTTTATACTCTTTTTAAACTGAACATTATTAGAGATTAAACTTTTTATAGCTGAAAGTAAGTGCCTCTAAATCTTCATAAAGATTATTCTTATTTCTAATACCCATTCCATGAACAGAGTTGTGAGTTTGAAAATGAGATGTTTTTAATGACAAATTTCATTAAGAAATAAACATATTGCGAAGTAGTAGTGAGTACCCCTAGTACTCTAAACAGGCTTCTGTAGGACGTTCCTGAGTTCGCACTATAGATAATTCTTATTACACATTTTTGCACTTGCAAACCACTCCAGACAAACAGCTTAAGAAAAGACTTCTCTAACATTAAATTTACATTCATTATTAACAAATTCCTCTTTTCCAGAAATGCTTTCCTTGCTATATCCAGCGCACACACTATCTTTATGGTCTCATTTCCTGATATAATTCCATCAGCATCATCTGATTTAATGCATCCACATTCCATTGCTGTTGTTTTACTTTTGTTGATGGTCATCTTATAATATCTTTTCAAGACACTATCCATTCTGTTCAAGTGCTCTTCCAAGTCCTTTGCTGTTTTTGACAATTACAATGTCATCAACAAACCTCACAATTTTTATCTTCTCCCTGATCTTTAACTCCTTTTCCAAATTTCACCAAAGTCTTCTTTACTACTTGTTCAGTGTATCAGTGTACAGACTAAAGGGCATCGGAGATAGGTTGCAACCATGTGTTACTTGCTTTTCAAACACTCATTTCATTTCATGTCCTTCAACTCTTATAACTGCAGTCTGGTTTCTGTACAAGTTGTGAATATGCGGTCACTCCCTGCATTTTATCTGTGCTGCATTCGGAATTTCAAAGCGAGTATTCAAGTCATCATTGTCAAAGGCTTTATCTAAATCTATAAATGCTGAAGACATAGATTTTCTTGTCTCATCCTATCTTCTAAGATGAGACATAGGGTAAGTACAGCATCACATGGTCCTATAATTCATTATTAGTTTCCAATTTATTACAAACCTGTCGCCAGAGGGCTCTTACAGATTTCCTTACCTTCATGAGGTCAGCTTTTACCAGTATCCCCAATTTCTATGGATAATTTGCGTCAGTATTTTTCACCCATGACCTGTTAAACCAGCTGATGATAGTAATTACACTTGTCAGTGCCTTTCTTCTTTGGAATTAGAATTCCTCTGGAATTCTTTTGGAAGTCTGAGGATATTTTGCAAGTTGCATATATCTTGCACAACATGTGGAATAGTTTTGTCATATCTGGGTCTCCAAAGGATCTCAGTAATTGAAAGGGAACATCATCTACTCCAGGGGAGCTTGTTTTAATGCTCTGTCAAATTCTTTTCATATTATCATAGCTCCAAAGTCATCTTCATTTACTTCCTCATTCATTTCTATAATATCACCTCCAAATAATTTCTCTTGAACAGCCTTTCTATATATTCCTTCCACCATACAGCTTTCTCTTCTTTGCTTAGTACTAGCATACTATCTGAGCTCTTGATATTTGTACAGGTGCTTCTCTATTCTCGAAAGGTCTCATTAATTTTCCTGTATGTGACATCTATCTTTCCCTTATTTACCCATGCTTCTACAACCTTTCATTTGTCCTATAAACATTCCTGCTTACCAATTTTGCACTTTCTGTTGATCTCATTTTTAGACAACTGTATTCCCTTTCATCTGCTTCATTTTCTGCATTTTTATATCTTCTCCTTTCATCAACTGAATTCAGTATTTCCTGCAGTTCATCTTCCAAAGCTACCCACCCATCTTCTACTGCATTCCTTAACCCTCTTTGTGTTAGTCATTTCCTAATGGTTCCTGTGAAACATCCATCAACCTCTGGTTTCTTCAGTTAATCCAGTTCACATCTCCTCAATTTCCCACCTTTTTGTATTGTTTTCAGTTTTCACCTGTAGTACATAATAAACAAATTAGTGCCAGAGTTCACATCTGTCTATAGTTTAAAATCTGGTTTCAGTATCTTTGTCTCATGATTGTATGATCAATCTTTAACCTTCTAGTACTACCAGGTCTTTTCTACATATATACAGTTCTTCCATTTTGCTAAACCTAGTATTAGAAATCATTAAATTCTATGAAGTGGCTCCCTCTTTCATTCTTTTCCACCAGTCCATGTTCTCCTACTATTTTTTCTTTTCTCACTTTTTCTACCATCAAACATTGGTCCCCCTTTACAATTTAATGTTCATCTCCCTTAACTATATGAATAATGTGTTTTATGTCACTGTTCATTATTTCAATCTCTTCATCATCTGCAAAGCTAGTTTGTATATAAACTCTTACTATTGTGGTGGGTATTGGCTTCATATCTATTTGTTACAATAATGCATTCACTATGCTGATCATGTAGCTTACCCACATTCCTATTTCTTTATTCATTATTAGGCCTACTCCTGCATTAACCTTATTTGATTTTTTGTTGATAACTGTGTACTGAGCTGACCACAATTCCGGCTCCTGCCACTATAATTCACTAATCCCCACTATATCTAATTTTAATCTATCCAACTAGTCTATCTGATTAAGGAATTTAATATTCTATGCTATGACCCGTATAATGCCAAGTTTGTTTCTTCTGATGATGACATCTTCCCAAATGGTCCCTGCCTGGAGTATTGGATGGAGTAGGCCTACTATTTTAATCTTTTAACATTTTATTCAAGAAGATGCAGTCATCATTAAGATTAAGATTCACAAGCCCTCAGGAAAAAATTAGGCCTAAAGTTTTCCCTTGCTTTCAGGTTTTTGCAGTATCAGCACAGCAAGGCCTTGTTGGCTAAGGCCAGATCAGCTGTCATTGAAACTGTTGCCACTGCAACTACTAGAAAGGCTGCTGCCCTCTTCAGCAAACATAAGATAGTCTAGCCCTTCCACAGATACCCCTCCATTGTTGCTGCATCTAAGATAGTTATTTGTATTGTTGAGGCCTGGAAGCCACCAAACCTCAGCACGGTCCATGGTTCATGAGGGGGACAGAGATTGTCATTTTTTATGGTGGCATAAACTGATTTATTATGTACAAACATTATTTACTCTGACTATAACATGAGACTTTTTCCCAAATTCCATCCTTTGAAAAATACAGGATTATCTCACATTCATAGACAAAGCTCTGGTTGCAAACATCAACATTTATACATTGTTTAATAGCTTAATATAGTGTTGTCTTACATTTGGAGATGAAGATTTGAAAGCAGCTACTGCTTGGCAGCAATGCTCATTTTCAAGGTTGGCAGCATGTGATGAAGTGTGTAGTTAAAATAAAGTGGTCTGATATCTGCCAATTCAGCTGAGAAGACCACATATTATTGTTATTCAATTGCCTTAATTCCTTAAAGAACAGTAAATTGTAGTGACTGATAATGGACACAAATCACAGCCATGATTGATGAGAAACATTAATCTATAAATTTTCATTTCGCAATTAATTCACTCAGACAAAATGAAACTAGTTTTAAGTTAATGGTTATTTACGAATTGTGGACACTAAGAACTGAGCAAGAAGAACAAAATATACGTTATAGACTGTGAGTTCTACATGTTGAACTTTCAAGGGAACCCAGTCAGGGGATGTTTCATGAACTGGAAGAGTAGGTTGTTCACTATGTGTGAGAGAAGTGCAATTAAGGTTTCCCAATTACTTGAGAAATTACATGAGTGAAGGTACTGGAGATAAAGAAGAATCTTCCAAATGCATGTACTACAGAAATCAAAGCAAGTATGGGCTGTTGTTTGATGAAATGAAATGAAATGTCGTGTGGCTAAGGCCTCCCATCGGGTAGACCGTTCGCCTGGTGCAGGTCTTTCGATTTGACGCCACTTCGTCGACCTGCATCTCGATGGGGATGAAATGATGATGATTAGGACAACACAACACCCAGTCCCTGAGTGGAGGAAATCTCTGACCCAGCCAGGATTCGAACCCGGGACCTTAGGATTGACATTCCGTCACGCTGACCACTCAGCTACCGGGGCCGGACAGTTGTTTGATGATGATGAAGAAGGTGGAGCATATGTTATGATGTTTAACACTAGCTCAGTGACTTACTATGGCATTTGATGATAAACTACTTGCATGTCAATGTCATACGATTTATATAAGGAAACACACTACCAATGTTTAAAACAGACAGTGTTAATTTTTTGGATAGGTCTTAAGATACTTTATATCAATAAAACAGTTTCTATATTTGATTAGTCAGAATATGTTAAAAATAAACATTTCTCAAGTGGCTCTTTAATAGAGAGGGGTTGTATTATATTCTACGTCATTTTATTGTCAGATAAATACAGTAGTTGTTGGCACTGTAGGGTAAGCATAATAAGGGATGGGGGCACAAAACCACTAATGCATTGCAGATTGTGTCATGTGCACACTGAAGGAAGATTCATTAATTCTTTGCATACGATGTGATGTATGGTGTGTATAAATCGTCCATTCAGTAAGATGTAATCTTATTAACAGATTAGGGTATGCAGCCAACCAGGCTTAGAGAACTGCTATTTTACCTAGTAATGGAATTAGCAGGATATATGATGCAAATGATGCTCCCAAGACTGGGCAGGCCCACCTGTTGTCAAGGTTGTTTCAATTATATTGCAGAAGTTTCACCAGGAAGGCCACACACATCCTCCATACAGTCTCAATCTCTCCCCGTGGGATTTCCCTGTTGTTAGTGCCATGAAGAAAGATATTCATGGCCAATGATTTGCTTCTGAGAAGGAGGTGCACACCTGGGTACAGCCATGGTTCCATAGGCAACTGCAAATTTTTTTCCATGATGGCATTGACTGTCTTGCTTCACAGTGCGATAATTTAACAATTAAGGTGCTTTTTTTAAAAAAAATCAACAGTTTTTCCCCTTATGTCTAGTTTTCATCTGACTGCCCCTTATAATACCAACATGATGAAGCACCACCTCAGCTTGCCAATTGTGCTAATGAACATCTGAGTCAGAGGTTCCACAAAAGGAAGAAGGAAGAGTACGCTGTTTTCTTCTTGTAGTGCCATGAAAAATGGTGCCTGGGATACCTGTTCAGACTGAAAAGGATCTCCTGGCAAGATTTCTGGTTGCCTGTGACATGTTTTCCATGATTGTTGGGATAGTTTTAAAAATAATGAGAATCTGCGGATAAAAAATTAAAACCACTCAGTTCTGAGTGCCTTGCACTTGGAAATCTTCATTGCCAATCTTAACTCAATACTGTCCTATACAGCGGCAGCTCATAAATATACATTATGGGTATTCACAAATTTGTAAATTCAGATAAATATGAGAGTGCAGAATTAATAGCATCTGCTGTACAACAGTTATGCTCATCAATATATTTATACGACTTCAGCCACTGTGAAAAATAATAATAGCAATAATAATAATAATAATATGCAGAACTTGTCTGAAAAATGAAATTATTTTTCTGGAATTTTTTGTTTTGTACATAATTAAGTACAGTTTTTGGCAAGAACAAAATAATGTTTAAACTTTTACTACTGTCTGTTGCTCATTTTTGTGTAAGTGGGAGTTATCATGCTTTTTTATTTTTTCTCACAAATGTAGAAGATCCCTAATTCATGTATTAGTTAACGAGTTAACTTCTGGGCTGAAAATCAGGCATTTTTAAATTGCACCCACATAACTACTCCACATACGAGGTTTGTCCGGAAAATATGTATAAAAGTTGAATAATGTCTTTATGCTACAAGTTGCAGTCACCGCCAGGTGGGACTACTGCTGTAATCAATCCCATCAACTCTCAGTTTGAGTCAGAGCACTCTGCGTGAAGGTGGGAGTGTGCAGCAGCTTGTTGACAGTTACCTTTTTTCACCTGCTGTCGGCATGGAGCTCCCTCTGATTGAGGAACAGCACGTCAACATCAAGTTTCTTGCAGAGCTGGGCAAGAATGGCCATGAGATTTTTGAGTGTTTGAAACAAGTTTACACAAACAATTATCTGAAGGAACCAACTGTGAACAAGTGGTTAAAAAGGTTCCGGGATGGTCGAGAAAAAGTGAACGATGACCCTTGCCCAGGACACCAGTTGACATCGAGTTCTGATGCAAATGTTGAACGAATTAGGGCTTGTGTTCTTAAAGACCATAGATTGACAGTCAGAATAATTGCTGATGAGCTGTCAGTCCCCAAAACAATCATTCACAAAATCCTGACACAAAAACTTGAAATGAAGAAATTGTGTGCGAAAATCGTACCGAAGCTCTTGATGCCAGAACAGAAAGCAAAGAGGGTTGAGTGCTGTGAGGATTGGTTGGAATCAGAGGAATGAGGGGACTTTCTCAACCGAGTCATCACTGGAGACAAGTCCTGGTTTTATGAATTCGATGTGGAGCTCAAATCTCAAAGCAAGGAATGGAAACTAGCAGGAGAACTGAGAACAAAAAAGTCACAAAAATCAAGGTCCAATGTGAAGACAATCTTGATTGTTTTCTTTGATTCTAGGGGTATTGTTCACAAGGAATTTGTCCCTCCCAGCCAGAGAGTCAACGTAAATTTTTACGTTGAAGTTCTGACACGTCTCAGAGCTCGTGTGGTCCGAGTTCGACCGGAGTTGGCAAAAGGGGGCAGGTGGATCCTTCATCATGACAATGCGTCCGCTCACACGTTGCTCATTGTGCATGAGTTTTTGGCCTGAAGCTCAATCACCGTGACAGACCACCCGCCTTATTCACCCGATTTAGCCCCGTGTGACTTCTTCATGTTCCCGAAATGCAAAATGGTGCTTTGGGGGTGACACTTCAGAGATGTGGAAGCCATCAAGGTGGAAATGAGACAGCAACTGAACAACATCACAACTGAAGACTTTCAGAAATGTTATCAACAGTGGAAACGGCGTTGGCAGAAGTGTATCGCATCTCAGGGTGAGTACTTTGAAGGAGACCATATTGTAATACCTGAATAATTGTAAAATAAAGTTATTATTCAACTTTTATACGTATTTTCCAGACAAACCTCGTATTATTCACTTCTTTGTTAAATGTTCGCTCGTAGTCACACTTATTTGATTCTGTCACTTTCTCAGACAACGAATCTAGTGTGGAATGCTCTAGTTTCTTTGCAGCTAACTTTTGCTGGTAATTTTCTTTTCTATTGGTGCTTAATACAGGTTGAACAACGTTCTTGTTGACATGCCACAGGAAAGCCAATGCCTGCACAGCAGACAACCAACTCCAAACACAAACTGCCATTTGCGGAAATGATTAAATTCAAGTAGTACTATCTACCAGCAAGGTCACTTGACTAGAATACAAATGAGGTGCTGAGAGCCATAAGGATTAAAAGCACACCATCTTTGACCCCCACTATTTAAGTGAATATAAGAGAAACCAGTGAGACACCTTTTCATGAATGTTCAAATACGAGTGTTGTAACTTTAACAATGGCAACTATTTATTTACAGCTCAACCCAATGCCAGTGATGTGGAAGTCGTAGAGTTCGAGTGGTGCGGTCCATTGCCCAACAAATTTGCAGCAGTTCTGAAGCGAATGCTGTGAAGTGCTTCCTTCAGTTTAGAAATCAAGTTGAACACATGAGGGCTTAATTCAGGGGAGTGCAATAGGTGATATAGCACTTAGCAGCTCCATCAGTGAAACAAATCAGTAACAGCTTGCACTGTACGTGCTTGAGCATTGTCCTGCAAAATGATGGTCAGGTCCTGCAGAAAGTGTCATCACTTCTGTCTGTATGCCGTTAATTTTTGGAACACAGTCTCCAACCAGTAATATCCTACAATGTCCACATTGCTGGCAATGGGCTATGCACAATGCTGGTGACTACTCTGAAGGTCAGTAAAACTCTGAAATGAGTATCTATTTTGTATGAGCTGAACTAAATCATTGCCAACCCTTGTATATGTACAATGTGAGCCTACAGTACAGATCAACAAATTTCAGTAGCACAAATAAATGTTACAGTCTCACAATCAATGATGACATGCTTTATGGTTCTCAGAGCCTCAAATGGATTACTCTATGATAAAATCCAAAACTTTATGTATCATATCTCATTCAGAATCCCACAAAATAGGTTTTTCTCTCAGTATAACTATAACATATACTGATGACTGATCTAATTTCAGTATATAGTGTGTGAATTCACAATCTGTGAAGTATGCTCCGGCCTAGTGGGATTTATGGTGAACATAGATAAAAGTCTGCTGTAGTGTGCTATCAACTGGTTGCAAGGAGGTAAACTAGTAGTTGAGGAGTAAATACTAGCAGTGCATGCCATGAACCATGCACACTGTTTATCAAATCCGTATGTATTTGGCCTGTAAGACAATTACGTCATTCCAGCTGTGCATGTGCAGAAGCTCCTTAAAATGTGCACAAGTGAAGGTGTGCTCACAACCCTGATGCCAAGTTTCATGGAGACTAGTGGAGCAATATGTAGATGGTGTGGTAGATTCAGTTCCATGTATTTCAGATTACTGCATCTACATTATGTTTAACAGCATTCAAAGAAAAATAATCAATAAATCCACATGGTGTCAAAAGTTAGGTTGTTCATGTGCTCTTACACAGCAGCTACCACTGGTCATATTACGTAATCTTTTGGAGCAATCCAGCTAAGACCAAGAAACATACTCTACAGAATTGTCCAATAAGTATACTGTGTAACACTGATAACACTCTTGCATAAGTGTCTTAAGGTTTCTCATAATCATAGCCCAACAGCATGTGCTATCTAAGAGTATTTGTGGTTGATGAAAAAGAAAGAATCTAGGATGAACTTTGTAACTGTCAACCAAAATAATGGAAGTGAAATTAATTTCACATGGACTAGGCATCTCCATCTAAGATTCAGAATGTAATTTTATGTCTGGTGCAAAAGTATTCAATAACTTGCCAGCAGACGTCAGACAATGGAAAATCCAGGATGGAATAACGACAGTATTATGAAAAGGATATAGTGCCACTCACTATGTAGCAGAGATGTTGAGTTGCAAATAAGCAAGTAAGGTTTCAGTCAAATGGCCTTTATCCAAATTAGACAACACACAGACGCCCTCATGCAAACATAACTCACATGCATATGACCACTGTCTCTGGCAGCCAAGGGCAGTCTGGCCTCAGCTGCCAGAGACAGCAGTCATTTGTGTATGAGTTGCTTTGTGTGTGTGTGTGTTTTGTCCAATCTGGATGAAGACCTTTTTGGCTGAAATCTTACTTGCTTGACAGTCTTTTATTGTGCCTATCTGTGACTAAACATCTCTGCTATATAGTAAGTGGCAGTACATCCTTTCATAACATTGAAAAACAAAAATAAAATAGAACAGTACTTTATTAGCTACTCCTTCCATAATTTATTGACTCATGGGTCTAAATTCTAGTTAATACTATGTTCACATTATACAAGTTTTAATTATACTAGAAAATGGACAACTGATAATGTTGTGAGTAAAGTTATGTACATTAAATACTTCAAATGAAGTAGTAGATAAAAGCAGCAGCTAAGTTGTGTATCAGGATGAGTAATATATGGTAACAGAGTTATCTAGAAGTAAACAATCTAGGAACAAATGTAATAACTTACCTAACAGTAGAGATGTTGGGTCATTGACAAGCACATAAACAAGACTGAAAATTACACTAGCTTTTGGCTGAATCCTATTACATGTTAGAATACAAACACACACAGTCCCCCCCCCCCTCTCTCTCCCCTCCACCCACCCACTAATGGCATATGTATGAATGACTGAATGGAACGAGTATGAAGAACTTTGTGTGATGATATCACGCTTGCAGAAAATATGGAGGGTGCTTCTATGAACAATCATTATGGAATGTAGCGGATTCTGCAGGTTTTATGGGTATATAAAATTGCTACAAAAGTGTGTCTACTTTGACTTTTATCATTATCAGCAGACAAAAGACAAACTGGAAATTTTCTCATTTTTTTCTTATAAATTTTGAATCAGTCATTTCCGTGCAAGAGGTTTCTTATCTCAAACAGATAGCTTTGCCCTTCTGCATTGTCACTAAAAAAATTTATCATCACTGTGGAACACACACCATTTCAATAAACACAAATAAGGAAATGCAAAGTTCCTTTGGACATGCATGCATTGGAATCACTCATGACTAACTTTAAAGGCCTTTCCAGTGACAGGAGATTAAAATTCAACCTGTCTTCCCTTTAGACACTTTTTAGAAAAGTTATTAACCCAAATTGAATATTTAGTTTAGATGAGCCTATCAATTTTCTGTACTTCTCTTTGTCAACCTCGGTAAATATAACTGCAATAAAATTCCCTAACACATAACAGTGTTGTAACATCTCACTATCTTTAATAATAACTGTAACAGCCATCAAACAGAGTCAGAGATAGTGGGAGAATAGCATTCACATCATGTAGCCTTTTTATATGAATTTCAAGTTTTTGTTTTAAACAAAAGGGCAAATTTTAAATAAGAACAATTCTTGCTTTCATTGGATAGCTTCCTGTGCCAGCAATAATGATCATACAAACAATGCTTGGATTTGATTACATTTGTTAACATTAAATTTAATTTTGCATTAACTCTGGAATTTGCCATTTCTTGTTTGATAAAGGTGCAAAAATGCAGCCAGTGTATAAAGTTCATATTTTTCATAATATTGAAATTATGTCTCAGTATTTCAGCTCCATCTCATAACAAGAACTGCTGAAGACACAGGTTTGAATGATTTTGTTATTTGAATGATTTTATTGATCTCTTGCAATCATTAGGATCATGACTGAACTCTATTGGTAATAGGTTACAAGGTTAATTGTCCTTTTATCACTGTATCACCTGCTCTATTTGTTAGCCATTTATTTTCTTATTGTTTTTCAATAGCCATTTTTACCACTGATCCACATGGCAAAGCTAAGTTCTAAGAACATTCTGAAGCCCAATAAATCTGGTAATTACTCTCACTTTTACTCTGAAATGTGCAGAGAGCATGGGGGATAGGGAACACACAGCTGGTTGTTTGTGACTGAGGATGTTCAGGCCTGATACAAATTTTTATTGTAAAATTTCTTTTTATTTATTGCTTTTCTTTTTTTCTAAGGCATAACAGTTGGCTGGATCTGTCCCATCCTGACACCTGGCATTCCTTCACTGACTCAGGTACTAGAGCCAAGGACCCAACCATCAGTACTGATGTGGCACAATTGGCAACAGTGGCACACAGCCTATCAGCTGCAAAGGTGCAGAGAAGGCAGAGTTATCTTGCACTGTAACAGAGAACTGAACAAGTGACTAGGTCACATCACAAGGCACAATGGCACTGTTTTATATCTTAAAAAATAAAATAGAAAAAACCAAAGAGCAAAACATTGCCTAAGCATTGGCATAAAATTTAATCACAAAATGTGAACAAGAATGTGAACAAGTTCTGAGTTCATATTTGTTATTGAACGTTGTGTTGCACATTGCTATTAAAGTAACCAAAAATCCGTTAATGAAAATCATGTCACAGTACATTTAAAAGAAGCACAGAATGGACATACACCATTAGACAGTAACATAGTTAATGTTTCTCCACATTCCCAGTTAGTAATAGAAAGTAGTACACATCACAAGTGAACAGCAGTCCCTCTAAGCCATATCCAAGCTTACTCAAACTAGTGAACTCACAATTAGTACCTTAATTAGTTTGGCAGCACTTACAACTGTATCAACAGGCTCTTATGACAAACTATGTCTGCTCTTACAGGCACTAGCCATAACTTAAGCTAGGCTTCAGTTCAAGGTGGGGACCTAACCTCTTCAGAACTAAATGGGCACTAGCCATAACTCAAAATCAGACTCCAGTTCAAGGTGGGTGCCTACCCCTTTTAAAACTAAATAGGTACTGTCCATAACTTGAAATCAAATGCATAAGTGTGCCTTAGGCTACTCAAGTACTACCAAGTGCGTATAATTCATGGTGTAGTACTTCACAGAAGAAACATAAGGGCTGCCACTTAAACACAAGGATGACAGTACAACAAATGTGTCTGTTGTTCCCTAGTACAACACTAAATCAACTAAATAACTGTGGAGATGCCCATAACAAACAACATGGACAAGCATAAAACAGATTCATACAATGAGCCATGAGGCCCTCACAACAATTCCGAAGCCACACATACGTCAGAGAGAAGCCATCCCCAATTTACAAAGGGAACACACAAAATCAGTACAAGAAAACATCATGGTGATACCCTGAAACATACTGATACACATACAAGGAGGAGCAATGAGATCATAGCAGACTAAAATCCAACCACACAAATACTACACTATAGAAATTGTTTTTAAGGGTTCCATCACTGTTCATATTCAAGACAGCTGTGACTGCATTGCAAGTCCCATAAAACTGGAGAACAATAACACTCTTCATCCTTGTAAGGCAAAGAACAGAAAACAGTTGCAGTACCTTTCACGTACATTACGGATTTTTAAAAAAGAACCTCAATATTCCAGTATCAGATTAATACAAAAATTGCTAAAGAGAAGTAAAAAGCTTCAAAACTGGGAATACTTTGACTGCAGCCCTAAAACAATTGCTGGCAGAAAAAGAATTCTACAGTGTGTAAGAATATATGACCAGACAGTGAGTTAAAATTACTTGTTCACCCTGTGAATAATAAAAACTAGGGTCCATATTAAGAGAAAGTGAACTAGTATTAGGGAGTAAACCAGCCATAAATCAAATCAGTTTTATACCACTCATATGCAATCAAAAGTAATAATAGGTCACAAAATTGTGTTTTGTAAACCCAGGTATTGTAAATCATTATGTACTATGTAACATCATATGTTGTAAATCATTGAGTGTTATATATTATTATATTTGTGCTGTGTAACCTATTATACAGGATTTAGAAGTATAAGCGGAGATATTTTGATTACTGGTACTTTAATATATACACGCACTTCAGTATGTTGTTCGTTTTTTCTCTGTATCTAACAATCTTCCTGCAAAGACATCACAAAATTTATTACCTGATGTTTTATAACTGTGCCACTAAAGATTAGATTAGATTAATACTAGTTCCATGGATCATGAATATGATATTTCGTAATGATGTGGAACGAGTCAAATTTTCCAATACATGACATAATTAAGTTAATTTAACAACATACTTAAGTTAATATAACAACTCTTTTATTTTTTTGTGTTTTTTTTAAATAATTTTTTTGTTTTTTTTTTCTTAATTTATTTCTAAAAATTCCTCTATGGAGTAGAAGGAGTTGTCATTCAGAAATTCTTTTAATTTCTTCTTAAATACTTGTTGGTTATCTGCCAGACTTTTGATACTATTTGGTAAGTGACCAAAGACTTTAGTGGCAGTATAATTCACCCCTTTCTGTGCCAAAGTTAGATTTAATCTTGAATAGTGAAGATCATCCATTCTCCTAGTATTGTAGATATGCACACTGCTATTACTTTTGAATTGGGTTTGGTTGTTAATAACAAATTTCATAAGAGAGTATATATACTGAGAAGCTACTGTGAATATCCCTAGATCCTTAAATAAATGTCTGCAGGATGATCTTGGGTGGACTCCAGCTATTATTCTGATTACATGCTTTTGTGCAATAAATACTTTATTCCTCAGTGATGAATTACCCCAAAATATGACGACATATGAAATCAATGAGTGAAAACAGGCGTAGTAAGCTAATTTACTAAGATGTTTATTACCAAAATTTGCAATGACCCTTATTGCATAAGTAGCTGAGCTCAAACGTTTCAGCAGATCATCAATGTGTTTCTTCCAATGTAATCTCTCATCAATGGACACACCTAAAAATTTGGAATATTCTACCTTAGCTATATGCTTCTGATTAAGGTCTATATTTATTAATGGCGTCATACCATTCACTGTACGGAACTGTTTGTACTGTGTCTTATCTAAATTCAGTGAGAGTCCGTTTACAAGGAACCACTTAGTAATTTTCTGAAAGACAATATTGATAATTTCATCAGTTAATTCTTGTTTGTCAGGTGTGATTACTATACTTGTATCATCAGCAAAGAGAACTAACTTTGCCTCTTCATGAATATAGAATGGCAAGTCATTAATATATATTAAGAACAACAAAGGACCCAAGACTGACCCTTGTGGAACCCCATTCTTGATAGTTCCCCAGTTTGAGGAATGTGCTGTTCTTTGCATATTATGAGAACTGCTTATTTCAACTTTCTACACTCATCCAGTTAGGTATGAATTGAATCATTTGTGCACTGTCCCACTCATGCCACAATATTTGAGCTTGTCTAGCAGAATTTCATGATTTACACAATCAAAAGCCTTTGAGAGATCACAAAAAAATCCCAATGGGTGGTGTTCGGTTATTCAGATCATTCAAAATTTGATTGGTGAAAGCATATATGGCATTTTCTGTTGAAAACCCTTTCTGGAAACCAAACTGACATTTTGTTAGTGCTTCATTTTCACAGATATGTGAAGCTACTCTTGAATACGAGGTGCGGCTAGAAAAAAACCGGACTGATGCTGGAAAAAACATTTATTTACAATTATTTACAATTTCATGTTATCTCCTTCAATGTACTCTCCTCCTCGGTCTCTACACCGCTCCATACGAATTTTCCACTGTTCATAGCAATGCTGCAGATCATTTTCGTTAAGTCCATAAATACTTCCGTCGCTTTTTCTTTTACTGCTTCAACAGTCTCAAATCTAGTTCCTTTCAAAGCTGACTTGACTTTAGGGAAAAGAAAAAAGTCACAGGGGGCCAAATCAGGTGAGTAGGGTGGATGATCTAAGATGGGAATGTTGTGTTTTGCCAAAAACGTCTTCACTGACAACGCACTGTGAGCTGGGGCATTGTCTTGGTGAAGGATCCATGACTTTTTTCTCCACAAATCGTTCCGTTTTCTCCGTACTCGTTCACGTAGGGTAGCCAGGACGCTAATGTAGTAATGCTGATTCACTGTTTGTCCCTCTGGTACCCAATCAATGTGCACAATCCCTTTGATGTCAAAAAAAACAATCATCATTGCCTTGAATTTCGATTTTGACATTCGTGCTTTTTTTTGTCGTGGAGAACCAGGAGTTTTCCAATGCATCGATTGGCGTTTAGTTTCGGGATCGTAAGTAAACAACCACGATTCAATGTTTTCCAGGATGTCAGAACAAATCATTCTTCGGCGTTCCTTCTGTTCAATTGTGAGACACTTTGGAACCATTTTTGAACACACTTTGTTCATGTTGAAACTTTCATGAAGAATCTGCCTAACACTTTCCTTGTCAACTCCTGTTAACTCAGACACTGCTCTGATTGTTAAACGGCAATCTTGTCGAACAAGTTTACCGATTTTTTCAATGTTTGCATCAGTTTTTGCTGACAATGGTCTGCCAGTGCGAGTGTCATCACTGGTGTCTTCGCGGCCATCATTAAATCGTTTAAACCACTCAAACACTTGTGTTCGCGATAAACAATCATCGCCGTACACTTGTTGTAACATTACAAACGTTTCACTTGCAGATTTTCCTAGTTTGAAACAAAATTTGATGTTAACACGCTGTTCTTTCTGTACACTCAACATTTTCCGACGCACAGACAAAACGTCAACTACTTAAAACAGACGCCACGGGCAGACTGAATGCAGGAGGCAGATGAAACTCGAGCAGTAGGCGGAGCGAGAGTCACGTGACAGGCCACGCGACTTTCAGCCTTATTGCATTCGTTTTATTGTTTCACCAGTACTAGTCCGGTTTTTTTCTAGCCACACCTCGTACATTACTTTCTCAAAAATTTTGGATAAAGCTGTTAGAAGGGAGACTGTATGGTAATTGTTGACATCAGATCCATCCCCCTTTTTATGCAAAGGTATAACAATAGCATATTTCAGTCTATCAGGGAAAATGCCCTGTTCCAGAGAGCTATTACACAGGTGGCTGAGAATCTTACTTATCTGTTGAGAACAAGCTTTTAGTATTTTGCTGGGAATGCCATCAATTCCATGTGAGTTTTTGCTTTTAAGCAGGTTTATTATTTTCCTAATTTCAGAGGGAGAAGTGGGTAAGATTTCAATTGTATCAAATTACATAGGTATGGCCTCTTCCATTAACAGCCTAGCATCTTCTAATGAACACCTGGATCCTACTATATCCACAACATTTAGAAAATGATTATTAAAAATATTTTCAACTTCTGACTTTTTGTTCGTAAAGTTTTCATTCAATTTGATGGTAATACTGTCTTTCTGTGCTCTTGGTAGACCTGTTTCTCTTTTAATAATATTCCAAATTGTTTTAATTTTATTGTCAGAGATGCTGATTTCAGGCATGATACACGTACTTCTGGATTTTTTAATAACTTATCTTAATATAACACAATAGTTTTTATAATGTTTGATAGTTTCTGGGTCACTACTCTTTCTTGCTGTCAGATACATTTCCCTTTTCCGGTTACAAGATATTTTTATACCATTAGTAAGCCATGGTTTGTTACAAGGTTTCTTATGAGTATATTTAACTATTTTCTTGGGGAAGCAGTTTTCAAATGCATTTACAAAAATGTCATGAAATAAATTATATTTTAAATTGGCATCAGGTTCACGGTACACCTCATCCCAGTCTAACTGCTGTAGGCTTTCCCTGAAATTTGCAATTGTTAAATCGTTGACTGAATGTACTACTTTGGAGGACTGTTTAGTATTGCTGAATGGAGCTATGTCATATAATATAACTAGCTGTGCACCATGATCAGAATGTGCTATGTCTGTCAGTATAGACTAACTGTTTCATTCAAATGTCCACACTTCAACACCTGACCTGCTCCCAGGAGAGAATAAGCATTAATGGCTTGCTCTTGCTCATGTATTGGAAGTATAACAGCCAAAAAGTATACTACTTATTGTAGTTATAATTATTAGTCTGCAAACAAAATAAACAATGGTGTAACATTGTTCAGTGTGCATACAGTGCTTCACTGGAGGAATGGTCAATATACAGCTGTATGAGAGGAATGATCATTTGAAGCAAGTGAACATTGACTCTCAAATGCATACGTTAAGAGCTATGAGCATTTCATCTTTGATAGAAATAGTTCTCTTCTACTGTAAGCTGTTTGATTTCCGTATATTGAGAGGTGGTAGTCTGGATAAGTATGGGCCCTAAAGTGCATACTGTAAGAGCTATGAACACTCATTCATTTAGGCTGTTCAGAAAGACTGTACTGAATAAGTGCTCATGGCTCTTATGGTACGCATTTTAGAGCCCATGCTTAATAGAGTTTTTGCTTTAAGTGTGTATTCTTTTCATATCTCTGAATATTGACTGTTTCTTCCAGGACACGCTGTAAATCGTCTTGTTTGTAACCATAATGATTTATCCTGTGTTACATGTACATGTACATAGCTATACAGAAGGTAATTTATGGGACCAAAAAACATTACAATTACAAACATTGTGTTCCACTGTGGTGATACTTCTACCTTAAGTAAAGATAATTTAGGTGTTCCTTCTGATAGGACCAGCTGGTAGAAACAAGATTTATTTTATTTTTTTATTTATTTATTTGGTCCTGTTGATTACATATTATACAGCCAGTGTACAAGTAATATAGGACAAGTCAATTGACGCAATTACAGTAGTACATGAACATTTATACATTACATTGCACAGACATTGGTTTATTTAACAAGAACAATTACTTGCATGCAGTATTAAAGCCTGCATTATGCCAAAACAGTTTAAGTGATTGTTTAAAATAGTAGAAAAAGTGACAGTGCATATTTTTATGCTACTGACATATATAAGGAAGTAAATTTTCTTCATAGTCATGGTTTGAATTGAATACAAATTTTAACTGCATACCTTAAGAAGAGGTTTAAGTGAATGCTCAAGACAGTGGGATACATAGGAGTTCACATTTTCTAGTAATGAAAAAGATAAATTTACATTTTATCGCGACAATTTCAGCTAAACTACAAGTAACAGCATAACACTTTATCTTTAAGGGAGTGCTTTTGTTGGGCAGTTTCCCCCACTATTATACCCTATAACTCTAAGTATTCATTCATTTTATAGAAAGTTTGTTCAATGAGGAATAATTTTAGTTTCCTTTTGAAAACCTGTATATTATTTATTTCCTTTTTTATATTGATGAGGAGCTTATTGAAAACCTTTATATCTGACTCAGTAACTCCCGTATGTACTTTAGTGAGAGTTGCAGAGCCTTGGTGAAAATTTTTCACCTGTCTTGTGTCATGGTTGTGGATTATCAATTGTACTTTTAATTGGTTCCTTAACAGGGAATTGATTCATCCACAAGCTATGTTGTACCTTTTGATAATTTAACGTGTGTCAAAACTAACATTAAGGAACATTTACACTGTGCTCTCTTCTGTATTTTAGCCTAAAAAAGATCTTATTTGAGTGTTGACTATTACTGGAATGAAAAATGACCTTTCATCTAGAACAAAAATAATACTCATTTGTGGCTTTGTTTCACTGTTATGCTATCTTCCTTGTAGGGGTAAAATGATAGCCTCTGTTAGTGACACAAAAAAGACAAATGGTGCAGTAGCTAACAGTAGAATGAAGATGCTCTTTGCTGCAAAACAGTATGTAGCAGTTACAACATAAAACACTAATTTAGACAGATGCAGGTGGTATTAACACAATATTGATTAGAAGATACTCACTGTTTTTTACTTTTGCTGAAATTTTCTAAGTACATTTAATCTGAAAAAAAAAAGAACAGAATAAAACATACTTATGCTTTCACTATCACGTTCATCCATCCTATACTGTTTCAACTCATTACTCTCTGAGTAAGATGTGCCAGTTTAACAATAATATCATTACTGGCAACTTCCATAATTTTATCATTTTCTACATGAAACTTCCTGGGAGATTAAAACTGTATGCCAGACAGAGACTCGAAACAAGGACCTTTGCCTTTCATGGGCAAGTGCTCTACCATCTGAGCCATCCAAGCATGACTCATGACCTGTCCTCACAGCATCAGTTCTGCCAATATCTTGTCTCATAGAAGAGCTTCTGTGAAGTTTTGAAAGTAGGAGTTGAGGTACTGACAGAACTGAAGCTGTGAGGATGGGTCGTGAGTCATGATTGGATAGCTCAGATGTTACAGCACTTGCCCACGAAAGGCAAAGATCCCAAGTTCAAGTTTCAGTCCGGCACACAGTTTTAATCTACCAGGAAGTTTCATATCAGTGCACACTCTGCTGCAGAGTGAAAATCTCATTCTGGAAACCATTTCTACATGTTCCACCTTATAACAATATCCTGTAGATCCTCTGCCATGACTGATAGAAGGGATCCATTTGCAAGTTTCTGTAGGTTTTCATAGGATATGTCCCCAGATGGATGTTACACTCCCTGAAATGCCTTAACTACAGTTTAAAGGCACTGCATCAATAGTATACACTCCATCCAATGGTTTTTTTAATTGAATCTGAGAGCAGAGAGCTTCTGTTCTCACACTGCCACCACAGGGGATTTGACTTTTCTCCAGCCACTTGTTGGCAGAACTGAAGCTGTGAGGACAGGTCATGAGTCATGCTTGGGTAGCTCAGATTGTAGAGCACTTGCCCGTGAAAGGCAAAGGTCCCGGTTTCGAGTCTCTGTCCGGCATACAGTTTTAATCTCCCAGGAAGTTTCATGTAGAAAATGATAAAATTATGGAAGTTGCCAGTAATGATATTATTGTTAAACTGGCACATCTTACTCAGAGAGTAATGAGTTGAAACAGTATAGGATGGATGAACGTGATAGTGAAAGCATAAGTATGTTTTATTCTGTTCTTTTTTTTTTTTCAGATTAAATGTACTTAGAAATTTTCAGCAAAAGTAAAAAACAGTGAGTATCTTCTAATCAATATTGTGTTAATACCACCTGCATCTGTCTAAATTAGTGTTTTATGTTGTAACTGCTACATACTGTTTTGCAGCAAAGAGCGTCTTCATTCTACTGTTAGCTATTGCACCATTTGTCTTTTTTGTGTCACTAACAGAGGCTATCATTTTACCCCTACAAGGAAGATAGCATAACAGTGAAACAAAGCCACAAATGAGTATTATTTTTGTTCTAGATGAAAGGACATTTTTCATTCCAGTAATAGTCAACACTCAAATAAGATCTTTTTTAGGCTAAAGAACAGAAGAGAGTACAGTGTAAATGTTGTACCTTTTGATAATTTAACGTGTGCCAAAACTAACATTAAGGATCCAGTTAAAAATACAATTGATAAGCTATATTGTTTAAAAATATTTCATCAGAATATAAGAAGTCTTTTGAATAAAAAAGAAGAGCTGCTGCTTTCACTACAACTAACAGCTGACACAGTTGGAATTCTACCTGATGTGCTCTGCTTAACTGAACATCACTTGGAAGCCACAGAAATTAATCAGCTACATTTAAATAGTTATAAAATTGATCCTTACTACTGTTGGAGCAACTTAAGACAAGACGGAGAGGCAATTTACACACACAATACTATTAGGTCACAAGTTATAGATGTATGTAAACACTGTATTGAACAGCACTTTGAATGTTGTGCAGTCACATTAGAGCTTGAAACACAGTTCCTGATCATAGTAACAGTTTACAGGTCACCTATGAGAGACATTCAAAAATCTCTCTCAGCTAGAAACAGTTCTTACTAAACTTTCTAGAAACAATAGTAATGTCATCGTATGTGGTGACTTTAACATAAACTTACTCACAAAAAATAACAACCAGAAACTATTAGAATCACTATTGTTAACCTTCAATCTGCTCTCCATGATCTCATTCCCAACAAGAGTATATGGGCACAGCAAGACCCTGATTGATAATCTGTTCCTAGATTCCACAAATTACAATGAAATGATGACACAGGCAGTAACAAATGGTCTGTCTGATCACGACGGTCAAATGACAACCCTAAAACTTGCCAGCAGAAAAACAACACATGGCCATTGTAACCAAATTAAACATGTTAGATCAATAAATGCTGAATCTACTTGCTTGTTCAGAAATATACCAGGCTGACACAGTGACTGAGAAGTTCAACTCATTCCTGAACTTATTCCTTAAACATTTTGAAGTTTCTTTCCCCCAAAGACAGATTAAAATCAACAATTGGGCATGAAAAATTAATGTGGAGGCAGTTATGACCACAAGAATCTTAGTGTACTAAAATGAGCTCCTGGCCAGGCTGTGAAGGTCCAGGACATGTCCACCAGTCGCCGTCTCACCCTCTGTTGGTGGCGTCATGCATATGTGGTATGGAGGGACATGGGGTCAGCACACTGCTTTCCCAGCCATCTGAGAGCACCCTGTACCTGTCCTCACACCAAGGAAAAAGTGGTGATAGTACCAGGAATCTAACCCAGATCCTCTACATAGCAGACATCAATGCTTGCTCAACTATGGAGGCTGACAATCTTAGCACACTGCTCATTATTTTCAGAAAGTAGTACAATTTCAAGCTTTCTCAAAAACATACCTTAATATTGTCTTGGTATTAGTAGCCCACACAAGTTGCAATGTAGCACTGCATCCTATTATATTACATTAATACTTGTTCCATAGATCATGAATATGACATTTAGTAATGATGTGGAACATGTCAGTTTAACATAAGTTTTCTCTACACAGTGTAATTAACTTTTTTTCAACAGTTACTACTTCATATCTGAAAGTTCATCTATAGAGTAGAAAGAGTTGTCATTCAGAAATTCTTTTAATTTGTTTTTGAATGTTGTTTGTGGTTGTTAGGTTGTTAGTGTTTAACGTCCCATCGACAACGAGGTCATTAGAGACGGAGCGCAAGCTCGGGTTAGGGAAGGATTGGGAAGGAAATCGGCCGTGCCCTTTCAAAGGAACCATCCTGGCATTTGCCTGAAATGATTTAGGGAAATCACGGAAAACCTAAATCAGGATGGCTGGAGACGGGATTGAACCGTCGTCCTCCCGAATGCGAGTCCAGTGTGCTAACCACTGCGCCACCTCGCTCGGTAAATGTTGTTTGGCCATCCGTCAGATTTTTAATGCTATTTGGCAAATGAAATAAGATTTTTGTGGCAGCATAATTCAGTCCTTTCTATGCCAAAGTCAGATTTAACCAAGAATAGTAAAGATCACCCTTTCTCCTAGTGGTAGCTATGCACTTTGTTATTATTTTTGAATTGGGATGGGTTATTAATAACAAATTTCATAAGTGAATATATGTATTGTGAAGGTACTGTGAACATCCTGAGTTCCTTAAATAAATGTCTGCATGGTGCTCTTGGGTGAGCTGCAGCTATTATTCTGATTACAAGCTTTTGTGCAGTGAATTCTCTTTCTCTTGATGATGAATTACACCAGAATATGATGCCATATGAAAGCAGTGAATGAAAGTTGGCAAATAGGCTAATATACTGATATGTTTATCACCAGTAATATGCTGAAGTTAAGCCACTGTTTAAGAAAGGAGATAAAGAAATAGCATCAAATTTCCATCCAGTTTCACTTTCGCCAGCATTCTTAAAAAATTTAGAAAAGGTAATCATAGCATCGCTGCTTGAAAAAAGGAATATAAAACCTAGTAATCGATATTCAGTGACAATGAAAGCACTATATGTGCTCCTAGGATTGTAATAAGCGTAATCTTTGTCTCATAGTATATAAGAAAAAAACTTTTGTTTCTTTGTGCTCTTTGGTTCTGATGTCCTAGCTGAAGGTCGCATATAGATCACGGTCTGTAATTAATTTAACTATATGTAGTATAATTATAATTTTTGTTAAATATATATGCCAGTATCCAACGCAGCATGTGTTTTTGTTAGTAGCAAGAAAGTACCTTTCCTGCCCCTTATTTAATTACATAACAATTAAATGTTGCCCTGGCCATTATGTGGAAGTGCATTGTTGAAGCATCGCCATTGGTGTTAAAATGATAAAAACTTAGTCATTTAATTCTAAAAGTATTGGAAGGATTTAATCTCAATAAATAGAAAACAGCGTCCTATAATATTTTCCATTTCATTTTAGGCCAGAAGTACAGTTTTATTGAAAACAATTATTTCAATTGTATATGCTGCTATTGCACATAGGCAACTATACTGGAGCATCAAGCCTCACATAGAAAAATGAATAATTAATTGAATATTGTGTTTAATTTGCTTATCACATAACATTAAAGACGGATATTTTGTTTTTCCATTGTAAGACGTATGTCTTCACACTGGAATACATATGAAATTTCTGGCAATAGTGCCCTGAGAAAAATTAGCCATGGCTTTTAATGAACATAAAAAGAGATTTTTTTTTTTTTTACAAAACATTTCATTCCAAATTTACAGAATATTTTATGTCATTCACATTTCAAAAAGTTATGTGATAACTGGTGCCCCACGTTGGGCATGTTCAATCTTTACCTGACAACATGAGTAACCAAAGTAATCCTATGATGACAGTAAAGTTAATAAACTCTGTAAAAACAATGTGGATGTAGCATTTGATGAAATTGAAAATGATCTTTTACATGAAGTGTCTAATAACAGAGATGATTATTCAGATTTTGGATGTCCTTACATTAAGATTATTACTGATCAGTGGGAAGGGAACTGTTTGATTGATACAGGTAGCCAGATTTGTGGTATGTCTGAACGATTCAGAGACAAGATTAAGTATACTAAGAATTTTGTGGAAATGCCTGTTGTAGTTGTAAAGATATGAGGAGTTTCAAGTAAGCAATGCAACTTGGTAAAATCTCAGGTACTTTTAATGTTTAGTATAAAAGACAAAACCTTTGAACATGGATGCTTAGTGATCCCTAGTCTGAAACAAAAAATAATTTTTGGTATGGATTGGATAGTGAAAGCTGAGGCTTGTTTTGGGTAGAATGCTAAAGATCTGTTTATTATTTTTGGAACGTAAAAGTAATACTAATGTGAAAACCAATTTCTGTATTTTAACCTATGGCAAAAGTTATAACTGTTTCCAAAACATGATGAACCAAGGTGAGTGCCAGGTGTTTGATGATGATACAGATTTTGATGAGACTGAAGATCAGGATTTTGAAAGTGTAGTGGATTCTAAAGTAAGGGAAGCTACGACTCTTAATAATGTACAAAAGGAACAACTTAGGAATTTGTTATGGGAGTTTAGAAATGTGTTTAGTGAAAAACCAAGGAAAGTGAAAGGCTATCAATGCATACTTTACCCTAGAGATCAGCAACCTTTCTTTCTCATGCTGTATAACACATCATTTTCAAAAAGGAAAGATGTAAAGAAAGAAATTCAGAAAATGGAAACATGGGGTGTAATTGAGAGAAGTAGGAGTGCTTGCAATAATCCCTTAGTTGTGGTAAGTAAGAGAAATGGTGGAGTGAGAATTGTTTTGGACTTTAGACATATTAATAAATTTCTTATCAGGAGAATAACCATCCTAAGAAAATGGACGAGCTGTTGCATAAATCTGATTATGTAAAACACATGAGTAGTTTGGACTTGACCTCTTCATTTCATCAGATCAAACTTTAAATTAATTTTGGAAAGTATACAGCATTTTTGTATGGAAGTAAGTGTTTCAAACACTGTGTGGTGGCATTTGGGCTAAATGTATCTGTAGCTGAATTTGTAAGAGCTCTGGATTCTTTCTTGGGAAGTGGAGTGAGTTCAAAATTAATTGTCTATTTTGATGACATTCTGGTTACAGAAAAGACTTGGGAACAACATTTGGATCTGTTACGAGATATGTTTTCAAAATCAGAATGAGGAGGTGTGACTTTGAAAATAGGTAAGTGTAAATTTGGTGTGGAAGAAGTTAAATTTTTAGGACGTGTTACATCTGAAAAAGGAACTACACCTGATAAAGAGAAACTTGATGCTATTGCTAATTTTCCAACCCTACACAACAAAAAACAGCCTAAATCAATTTTTTTGGTTAACTGGATTTTATAGAAAATTTTGTAGCAGCCAAGCAATGAATGCACCATGCTTGTGTGAACTTTTGAAGAAGAATACCGTTTGGGATTGGAATCAGAAGTGTCAGGATGCTTTCAATGAGATCAAAGGACAGTTGTGTCAAAGTTAGATATTTTTCAGACCAGGTTTGTCTTTTCCATTTTGTATTATGACAGACAGTAGTGGTGTTGGCCTGGGTACTCATTTATTTCAGGAGGTTGAAGCTGATGGTGTTGCATTTTCTAGTTGGATTTTGCAGAAACACGAAGACGTACACTGTAACTGAGAAAGAACTTTTGGCTGCACATTGACCATTCAACAAATTTAAAAATTATTTACGAGGTTGCAAAGTCACCATCTATACTTATCACCAAGCATTATGTTATCTACAGCTGTGTAAGCTGTACCATAACAGAACTACTCAATGGGCCATGTTTTTACAGCAGTTCAATTATGAAATCAGATTAATTAAAGACACAGACAATGTAGTTGCTGATGCTTTGTCTAGGCTACCTTCAGGGGGTAAATCATCTAACAGCTTTGGAGAAGGAGAGAAAGAGTTTAGAATTACATACTTGAGAGGTGTGAAAGAGGAGAAAGAGACCTTGAAAATTTGCAAAGATATCTGCAGGTATTAAGATCATGATAAAAACTGGAAATTGGTTAAGAGCATGTTGAATAAGAAAAGAGGAGAAAAGCAGAACAATATAATAAGGTACATAAGGGTATTTTATTCAGGAGACTTAAGACTGACTCAGATGATTGGAAACTATGTTGGCCAGGACAATCTATTGATATTTTAATCACTTATATGCATGAGAGTTTTGTTCATTGGGGTTCAGCCAAATGCACACAAAAGATTCAGGAAAATGTATATTTTTATAACATAGGAAGGAGAGTCAAGAAGAAGAGTACCAGCTGTGATAGATGTCAAAGAGTGAAGGTAAGTAACCAAACAAGTAGAGGCCAAATGCAAAACATACTGCCTTGAAAATTTACATCCTAATGCATAAAAACTTGTGTCTGTGGATGTTTATGGACCTTTACCCAAGTCTAAGAACTGATTTTGTCATGTTTTTGTGGTGGCTGATATATTCTGAAGTTCATAAAACTGTATCCTGTTAAGAAAGCCACCAATAAGCAAATCATCTCCAAGTTTGAAAACACATAATTTCATCAAGTGGGTATTCCTAAAACAATTTCATGTGATAATGGTTACTAATTTACATCACAAGCTAGAAAAGATTTTGCTGGCCACACAAAAATAAGGCGTATTCTAACTTTGATGTACCATTCTTTGAGCAACCCTGCAGAAAGATATATGAGAGAGACTGGAAGACTGTTTAGAACATATTGTAGTAAGAATAATACCAGTTGGATAGACTATGTCAGTGATTTTGAGGATATTATGAACAGTTTATAACATTTTTGAACAGATTTTTCACCATTTGAAATCATGTTTAATTGCAGACCAGTTAATCTTATTTCTGAAAATGTTGAGTTTCCATCATGCAAAATTCTGTTATCACAAGAGAGGGAAGAGTGTGTTGGGCAGATGATGAAAAAACAGGGGTACAAGAAAGCAGAGACATGATGGTAAAGGTAGATTTTCTAAATTTGAGGTAGGAGATCTTGTGTTGATAAAAGCCAAAAAGAAATGCAAAGTGTTGACAAGTGAGATAAAGAAATTTTTTGATATTTATATTGGACCATTCAAAATTCTTTACGATTCACATCCTAATGCATACAGACTTGTTTATCCCAAATCTAAGAAGTTGTTTGGATTACACAATATCACAGAACTGAAAGCATATACCTAGATATGATTCATAAGTATCTGATTTTTGTAGCTCTTTTTCCATTACCATGAATTTAGTATGTAAGATGAAGTGATTTCTAGAGTTATATCTTATCTATTGACTGAGTCAAAATCTATGATACACTGTATAATTATATTCTGTAATAGATTTGTGCTTTAGAATTTGGTACATATATTCCATGAAATTAAGTGAGTAGATCCTTTTGCAATTTTGAAATGGGACGATGTTCATAATTTGTACTGCAAAAATTAGGAACAGTATTTTAGTATATGCATGTATCGCCTTGGTATTTAATTTTTTATTTCATTTAACTCTGTTCATTAGTGTTTCATATGTGAACACTTTTTAATTTCACTTGACACAAATCCCATGTAATTGATTTTGGAAAATGAATGGGGTGAACATATCTTGTGTGATGTGAAGAAGGTATTGAACAGCATATTTGGTACACAAAACAATGTTTCAGGAGTTGATGTGAATGCTAGTCAGGAAGTTATGAATCCACTGAAGTGTGTGATGCGATCTCTAGGGAACAAACTGAGAGATGGGGATGGATCCACTTCCCTCACAGCTGTATGGCTGTACCATGCTGGACCAGTTGACATACAGGAGAGCATAGGTGCTGGGTAATGTACTATAGCATTTGTCAACTACATTAGTGTTGTGACTGAGATCTATAAACTGTCAGCCAAGACTGCTAAAGATGATAATACGTTTTGTGTATATCCGTAACATGTTTTGTGTATAAGGCATAGTTCATTATCTAAAATTGTTTATCATGAGCATGTACTTTTGTTTTTTGGGTAATAAGTTCTTGTACACTACTTATGTACCATGTGTATGTAATTTGTTTGCTGTTTGTATATGTTTGTCAATTTATTATGTGTATGTGTTGTTATGTGTTACGTGTAATCAAATGACAAATCCTATATCACATGTGTGATCTACTGGATGCTAAATAAATAAATAAATAAATAAATGATGTTATTTCACATAAATGTATGTTCTTTCAAGTAGGGGATTGTCTTCCCAATACATTTTGTAACTTTAAATCATTATGTATTCTTTTTATCAATTGTAAATGAATCTTCTAGGCTTTTATGTATGTAGGTTAGTTTGTATGGACAATTAGCAATTAGTTTCTAAGAAATTCACTAGTATAGACAGTATAACAAGATGTATACATGTATGCTGCTTTCATACACTGATTTTGGTCATCAAGCTACTTGATTTTGTTATCATTCAAGGCTATTTATGACTGTTTACCTGTGGAACTTGAGTTGTGGACAGACTCATGTGCTTAACTCGGTTTTTCGTAACCATGGTTATTGGGGGGGGGGGGGGGCGGTTGTAAGTGCATGCTCAAGGAGAGTGTACAACTATTGATTGAGGCTAGATGCTCCTTAAATTACTCTTTGCATATGATTGAACTTATTGATATATTAGTATCATATTTTGCTGGTTTGTACCCAGTGGTTTGGATTCATGGTTAGTCCCCACATTATAAACTTAGGTGCTAATATTTTTCCATTATTTTGTTCTTTCATGAGTCAACATATCCTTAAATACTCTGGTTTATGTGGCTCATTGATTTTGTACTGTATGCCTACTCATGGTTGAGTATATTCTTTCGGTCTGTACCCATCATTGTGAGTTTTTTGAGGCTCTGAAGTTTTTCTCTTCTCTTTTGAAAATTTTGAAGGTTTGATTTTATGGATGTAAACTTACAATTTGTAATATCAGTAATTTAGCTCATCTCTAATTATTTCTATAGTTTAGTGTTGCAATGTTGTAGTTTTGACAGTGTATCAATTGTCTTGTTCTACAGATATGAAAATCTGAATGCCATATCCATGTATAGATTATGAGTTGTATAGTAGATATTTTTCTTACGTTTTCTGTAATATGTTATGTATCAGATACTTCTATACATCTGTATCCTAGTTTTGGCATTATTTTGTACACTGTTTGGCAAACCTTATAGTCTGTCACAAAATTTTGTAAAAACACAGTTTCCAAATATTGTGAGGGGGATATTCTAATGAGACACCCTCCTCTAACATTACCTTTCTTTAATAAAAATAGCCAATACCTGGAATATATTCGAATCTTGTACAGGTGAACATTATCTCAGCTGTTTAAGTAAATGAATTTAATTTGATTTTGTATACAATATATTATATTTCAGGCTAAAATGTATAAAAATAAATTAATGTTTTATAATCCGTATGTACTAACACTGTATATATGGTTAAAAGCTTCTGTAAAGTTTGGAAGGTAGGAGACGAGGTACTGGGAGAAGTAAAGCTGTGAGGATGGAGCATGAGTGGTGCTTTGGTAGCTCAGATGGGCCGGCACAGTAGCTCAGTGTGTTCGGTCAGAGGGTTAGCTGCCCTCTGTAATAAAAAAAAAAAAAACTGAGTTAATCGATCAATAACGGATTTAAAAGATGTCTTACGGCATCTGCCCCGAGCAGATGCAACGAACAAAAGCAAACAAAATGAGATTTTTAGCCGGCACGGTAGCTCAGGATGTTCGGTCAGAGGGTTAGCTACCCTCTGTAATAAAAAAACTGAGTGAATGGATCAACGAACAACCTGAAGGGATGTCATGAGACATCCGCCCCGAACATATACAATGAACAAAATAGAACAAAATGAGATCAACAAAGAATTAAAAAAATGATAATAATAATAAAAAAATGGTAGAGCACTTGCCCACGAAAGGCAAAGGTCCCGGGTTTGAGTCTCGGTCCAGCACACAGCTTTAATCTGACAGGAAACTTTGGAATATTGTTAGTATCACAGAATGTAGAGAGTCGTGGGCATGCCTCTGATGGAATCAGACATGATTTTAAGTTAGGCAATAACAATCTAAATTTCTGTTTTAAAGTGGAGATTGTAAAGTCAGAGTGATATAAAAGAATGTGACACAGTAAAGAACAAGTGCAAACAAATTATGCAACAGGCTTACTTAAAATTTATCTAGTCATCTGGAACCCATATATTAAAAAAGAATCTACCCTTAGATGTGACGAACTGCAGCCAATAACAAGGAAATGAAGATAAGTAAAAAAGCTATTTGTACATCTTATACCTCTCGATGCTTTTGAAATGAATCAGTTTTTATGAGGAGGGTGAAAATTTACTGGTGATTTGTGGGAGGGTAAGACTACATGCTCTACACAAAATTTTTCGGTTTTTAGATTTTTCACACTATGATAAATTTTAACATATATGGCAACTACTCCTCTCTCCATGGGTGTCTAATTACATGTGCTGAAAGCTTATATCCACCCACATTTACCTTTTCCATATCTGTTACTACATGATGTTCAGACAGGCAGAGTATGCCTGTTCCATCCTCAGTTTCTAAATCTTCTAAACAAAGAAGGAATCTCATCTACTTTTGTTTTTTAATCCCCTGATATTCTGATGCAATATTACTAACATTATTTTTCACTGTGCTTTTCTGAGAATCTTGTTACATACTAACATTATTTTTCCCTGTACTTTATGAGAATCTTGTGATATTTTAACATCTCTAATACTTGCCTGTCTGAGCTTGTCATTAAGCTTAATTTACTTGAATATTCAATCACTGGACACTGATATTAACCTAAAAAGAGGCATCCCCTTGAGTTTCAGTGCCACCCTTTAAGTATTTCTCAATTTTGCTACCACCCCATATACCCTTCCGTTTCCTACTCAGATGCATGTCTTGTGAAGTCCTATGTACCAATACTATCAAGAGGAACCAAACCTATGCCTGATAAAGCAGCTGCCCGGAGCAGCCTCCCTTGTGACAGAGCTGTTCAGCAGGGACCAATCATACTGCATGAAAGCAGGAACAAAGCCAACATTATTATGATTTGTTGCAGATGCTATTTTTACCAGGTCAGGTGCAATAGTGTAGCCCTGATCCTTCTCAATACTGTTTCCCACTACACGACTTTGAAACCATTTAGTGAATGCCTCCTTAGGAAAGTTGTTCAGGGACACTGCAGGAAGACTGTCGGATTCTTCTTTACACCAAAGCCACACTGTAAGCATAGAAGCAGACTATACACTATGAGATCAGAAGTATCCACACACCTCGCTGAAAATGACTTACAAGTTAGTGGTGCTGTCCATCAGTAATGCTGGAATTGCATATAGTGTTGGCCCACCCTTAGCCTTGATGACAGCTTCCACTCTCACAGGCATATGTTTAGTTCAGTGCTGGATGGTTTCTTCGGGAACGGCAGCCCATTCTTCACAGAGTGCTGCACTGAGGAGAGTTAGTGATGTAGGTCAGTGAGGCCTGGCACGAAGTCGGCATTCCAAAGCATCCCAAAGTTGTTCTATAGGATTAAGGTCAGGTATCTGTGCAGGACACTCCATTACAGGAATGTTATTGTCTTGTAACCACTCCGCCATAGGCAGTGCATTGTGAACAGGTGTTTGATGGTGTTGAAAGATGCAATCGCCATCCTCAAATTACGCTTCAACGGTGGGAAGCAAGAAGATGCTTAAAACATCAATGTAGGCCTGTGCTGTGATAGTGTCACGCAAAACAACAAGGGGTACAAGCTCCCTCCATGTAAAACACGACCACATCATAACACAAACGCCTCCGGATTTTACTGTCGGCACTACACAAGCTGTCAGATGATGTTCACTGGACATTCGCCATACCCACACCCTGCCATCGGATCGTCATATTGTGTAGCGTGATTTGTCACTCCACACAACCTTTTTCCACTGCTCTGTCGTCCAATGTTTACGTTTCTTACACCAAGCAAGGTGTCGTTTGGTATTTACCGGCATGATGTGTGGCTTATGAGTAGCCTCTTGACCATGAAGTCCACCTTTTCTCACCTCCTGCCTAACTGTCATAGAACTTGCAGTGGATCCTGATGCAGTTTGGAATTCCTGTCTGCTGATCTGGATAGATGTCTGCGTATTACACATTACGACCCTCTTCAACTGTCGGCAGGCTCTGTCAGTCAACAGACGAGGTCGGCCTGTACACTTTTGTGCTGTACATATCCCTTCACGTTTCCACTTCCTTATCACATCGGAAACAGTGGATCTAGGGATGTTTAGGAGTGTGAAAATCTCACGTACAGATGTATGACACAAGTGGTACCCAATCACCTGACCACATTCAAAGTCTGTGAGATCTGCCGAGCGCCCCATTCTGCTCTCTCACTATGTCTAATGACTACTGAGGTAGCTGATATGGAGTACCTAGCAGCAGGTGGCAGCACAATGCACCTAATATGAAAAACCTATGTTTTGGTGGGTGTCAGGATACTTTTGATCACATAGTGTAAGTGTCACTGTACTGTTATAACTGTTGTCTCATATAGACAGACGAGCTGGAGTAATACAAGAATAACCTTTTTCCTCTCCTCTTCACCAGTTTAGTCTCAGTTTCATAGCATACCAATATAATAATCACTTGGCTACAATTGGTAGGTGTCGTGTAAATTATCTTGTTTCTTTGAAATTATTACGCCTACGCTTTTTTTTCTGTTTGAGACACAAAGCTCCATTTGCTGTAGATGGCAAAGAAAGTAACATGCCTACAGATGTTGTATTAATGGTCATGTATGGATTAGTCAACTTCATTCAATACTCTCAGTCACCAAATTTATGTCACTGTGAGTCTGATTAAAATAACTATTTATTTAACACCACAACAAACTATGTTAAATGCAAGTATATTTTTTAGTCATGTGGGAATGTAAACGATAAACAGAAACAAAAGACTCATTAATCCAATGTGAATCAGTACTTTAAACAGAATTTGTATTTCACTAGGTCAGTTGCTGCCACATTCTAGTCGCTCCCCAGTGATAACGAAGTTTTTTCTGGATAGTGTTCTGTACGATCAGAACATGTAACTCCTTGCACTGAGTGATTATTAGGGTTGTTTTCTAGAAGTTGATGGGTGATCTGCGGCTTGTGTCTGTCTATGGAGACGGTCATCTGACCATGAGGTATTACAACAACAAAGTATTTTTCAGAGCGTCAGAGTACTAGATATAGTCTATCTGAGATAGGCTGGAGATGTTTCCTCTGTGCATCATGTCTTATGAATACATGTGAAGAAGTATTAACTTCAGGGTGGATGAAGGCAGACGTTGTAGCATGATATCTAACGTTTACCTGTTTAAGTGACGCCATGTGCTACTTCAACTTGAAAATCAAAGTTGAAATGTCACACTCCACGGTGTATGGTCAAAGAATTCAGCTGGAGGACTAGTTGTCATACTGTAGGTCATTTCTTTAGCGCTGGTGTTATATTCTGGAATTACATAAGCATGGAGACCCATTAAAATTGTTTGTAATTTCCAAGAAGCCTTGGGTATCGATGTCACGACCTCACTGTCAGTGATGTACAGTATATCGAACACCTGACTGTTGGGTTGACAAGGGAATGTGATGTAAAGTTTTAATAGTTATGTGTGGATCTGTTCTAATATCCAATTCAAATGCAAATACTCTTACGTGGCGAAAGTTAATTCCTCGATTTTGCAGTATACATAAATGCTTGGAGATCTCTTGGGCATATGGCGTGTTGCAATTAAGACCAAAGGAACTGCTTAGACTGTCAGGGTGAAATGTGTGTAAAACTGTATAAGAAGATCGCTGACGTAGACTTCCCCTTCGAGCTCTACTGTACAAAATGCAAGAAAAAAAAAAAAAACGCTTGGTTTGAAAGCGCGAATGTGAGCGCTGAAAAAGTATAATCATCGTTTCTTGCTGGGTAAAAGATTACATATTACAATCGACTGCGTCAGAAAGTGAAGTACGAGTGAATACCTTGTGCGACTATTACGGGTTTTGTAGTGAGCTGTGCTATATTAGTGTCACAATCACTATCGCTGATGACAACAAGACTGTAGAAGCTGACGAGTCACAAATCGTAACGAAATTTGAATCATGAATATGTCGATCACCCTTTACAGTTTGTATCTTCCGACGAATCGGTCGGTTCAGCGGCTGTGACAATTACTGAAATCATCAAGAGAGGGCTGACTGGGCGGGGACATGAATTATCTCCCAATAGTTGTACTTCCACAAATTGCGCTTGTCAGGGAAATCTCTTCCGTGTGACACCCTCCCCATTTCTGAGAGACATTTCACGAGTTTATCCGGGGTAAAAAAGAAAAGGAATCGTCCCAGCTGCATATAGTACACACACCATTGTCCACCTGAGGATTTCGCTGACGAGTAAAATAGGTGAGCTACTACTATGTTTATTACATCGCTCTAACTGAAATGAGTATTGTTATGCTTTCATATTTTAATTATGTTAAGTTTAAAATACGTTCGCCTTTTGTCGTCTATGTTGTCAATGCCTCGACGGCCAGGCTTTCGATATATAACGCTCACAGCGAGGGCGCGACTTTGATACCCAAGACGTTATGGAAATTTCCAAATTGTTGGTAAGTTGTCGATCTAGTCATCTGAAAGTCGAGTTGTTAACGCTTCTTTGATGTTGTGAAGGAATGTTCAACTCTGCTGTTTGATGCTGGATGGTAAGCAGTGGTTTTGATGTGATGTTTACCTAGGGCCTTTTTGAGGTGAGTCAACAACTAATAATCAAATTCTCGTCCTCTATCGATGGTGACGACTTTTGGGACTCCAACGTGCAATGCATGACGATAGGAGAGTGCTGGGAAGACTTTCTGCAGGGATATCTTTCAGTGGAAATGCCTCTGGCCAGCATGTAAAACTGTCGATCATTGTTAAGAACAGATGAAGCCTTGACAGCAAGGTAAAGGTGTCACTAGATAAACATGAACATGTGAGAAGCTGTTGTCAACCTAGCTGCTACGCTGGCTACACGACGTCTGCAACTCTGGAATATGTCTCAGCAGGTATATTCACTCCTCCAGGAAGGTATAGAATATCTTTCTCTCGGCGCTGTTTAAAGGAAAATGTTAATGACTTGTGGTCTTTGAATACTGTGAACTCCCTGTCTTCCAGACAACAACGGAAGTCTGTGACTGCTAAATATGCCGCCAACAATTCACAATCTTAGGTACTATAGTTACTTTGCGTGTCAGCGAGAGACCTGGAGAAAAAAAGGCAGATGGTTCAGGTGTTCTTTCTGATGACTCCGCAGCATCAGTCGTCAGAATGAAAAGAAGATCTATTGAGGAATGAGCAGCCTGAGTTGCATTAGCTAACTGTTTTACATTGTTGACTCATTTGTCCGCTTTGTTGATCCACGTGACGGAGCATTATTCTTCTTGCGCCAATTGGACAAAAAGTCGAAGTCCAAAAAGACAGCGTGGTTCTGCTACAGTTTTAGGTTAAGGAAAGTATTTTTCACTTTTCCTTCTTATGGTGAAATTACTTGATACGACACGCGATAACCCAAGAATGATACTACATGCTCTCCAAAAATCCATTTTCTCACGTTAATGCTAAGGTGATTTCTGAACCGAGGCTTAGGACCTCCACTGCTATTAACCAACGTCATAGCAGTGATTCGAAGATGGCTAGCACACAGGAGACAATTTTCCGGAAGACAGACGGCCATGTTCTGATCGTCACAAGGGGACTCTAGAGGCTGAGGGCCACATGGACTTATTCTCTTTCGCGAGACATACACTTGAAAATAGGCCTGGCTGTACTCTAGTACCAAGTGGTACCCACCAAAACGTTTGGATCAGACCAAACCAGTTCACTGCAAGTGAATTTTCTTGGGCCAGACTAATTCTGCAAGGATTCCTTCAGCCAGGGTTCTCACTTGAGAGTGACCTCCGAGACGTCGCTGCTGTTCACATCTGACTTTTCGTCTCCAGGAGCTGCTGGCTGTTGACTTTTGTGTTTGTGGCCTCCTCGCCAAACAAGACAGGGACTCTGTCGTCGTGGGAGACTTATGGACTTGTAAATTTATTCCTATTTGACTTTCAAATGGCTGCTCGCCTGAAACAATTTTGCTCAATATGGGGCAATTTTTTTCATTCAGTTTGTACTTTGACACTGATCTTCCTATAGGACTTTGACTTTTATAAAGTGTGTGTTTAACGAACCTGGACTCAGTGTCAATTTAACCGGCATTCCGCCACCAGAAGTATTATTGTTTCAATCCATGTCAGAGTAGAGGTTCTATTAGTCTTTGCTGCATAAACTTTTTCAGTCATTGTTACCTCGATATTTTTTGTGCTGCTATCGGCGTATATATCAGAGATATTTATGCAGCCGTTCAAAAACTACTGCAGTTGCAATATATGTTCTTCCTTTGATGCTGAAGCGTCGAGAATATCATTTCAGCGGGAATACCAAAAGCCAAATCATTCAAAACGCTATGAATAAATCGCTGGTATATTTGTGCTGCATTGCAGAGACCAAATGGCATTTTCAAAAATTCGTAAAGTCCAAAGCTATTTTAGGTACATTTTTTGGTGCAACAGAAATGAGGCGAGGAGTTCGATTGTCAGTTTTAGAGAATAGCTTTCTGTTGAAGAGTTGGCAGCTGAAGTCTTGTAGATGAGACACTGGAGTCTGGTACTGTGGCAGCATTTAAAGCTCTGTAATCTACACAGGGACTCCAAGTTTCAATTTTCTTTGGAACTAGATGGACAGAACTAGACCAGCAGATTTTAGAAGGACGACATAGACTCAGGTTGATCACCTCTTTAGATGCAAGTTTTGCTTGAACTATTTTTTCTGGTGATAAACGTCTCGATCATGTATGCACAGGAGATCCTGTAGTTGAGATCGTATGTTGCACATTAACTTCACGAAAACCATAATTATGTTTCTCCGTCCGATTGTTACGATATCTCTTTAATAAGTCTCGATACTAGTGCTGTGTGCCAATCAAAATCACTAAACTTCCAGTAGGTTGTCGTCTGCAGAGGCTAACGATTAAAGTTTGTTAGTCAAGCGGCTTTTAGGACATAACATCAAGCAACAAATTATAATAGCTCAAAGAATCGGCATCAGTAGTTGGCTCGCGGCCATCTGCAAGATGAAAGAGTCATGAAAATCCTCGAAGGCCTATTTCGAGCTTCAGTAAGCGTTCACCATACATGTGTGGTAAGGAATAGTTTGCACCATAGAGCTGCTACTTCCGAAAGTTTCTATGATCTAGTATTGTTGTTGGCAGTACGGAAACGTCTGCTCCGGAATCAACCAAAAATCGAAGATCTCTGTTGCGACTAATTGCGAACAGACGGCGAGGTGATTTAGTCTTCTTACACTGTGCCGCGCTAAGTGGCAAATATACTAGATTTCTGTCTGGGCTTTAGCAGACTGTTGAGAAGCAAATGGACACGCTGCTGTTCATTTCTTCGCGTTCCGATTGAATTTGCAGTGACACCAACACACAGGATGTTTCAGCGCACGTCGGTGTGATTTCGATGTGCTTCTCGATCGTGTTGAGCTTGTTAGTTGTGAAAGATGCTTTTCTAGATGGGAAAGCCTGTCATCTTGAGATGGAGGCGAGATAAGTTTCAGCACGATATACGAACTAAGTGTCGTAATCTCTGTGTGATTCTGTCAGTCACAGAAGCTATTGAATCGATACTTACGTCTTGACTAGCTACTACGACAGAAAGCGCACTGGTTGGTATTCCTTGAAGAAAAAGTGTATCTGCAGAAAAATGATCAGTATTCAAGGATATGACAGGAAGCAAAAAAAGTCTAGTAAGCGTTTGGTCTAAAATTAAAATGCATATATTAAGAGCTATGAGCTCTTGTTCATCTCCGTTACTATGAAACAAATCTCTTCTACTTTCGGTACGCAATTTAGAGCCTATGTTTATTTGACAATTATTTCTTGCTTTGGGCCATACTACCTCCTCCCAATATACGGAAAGCAAAGAGCTTACAGGAAAAGAGAGTTGTTTGACAGTACCAAAGACGAAGTGCTCATAGCTCTTAAGATACGCATTTTAGAGCCTAACTTTAAGGCCGTGTCACCCTCTGACAATGGTGTCATTGGAAGCGGCATCTACATGGATACTCTGAAAATCACATTTAAGTGCCTGGCGGAGGGTTCGTTGAACGAATGGAGGAATGTATGATCAGAACACCTCTTTCCCGGCCGGTTTCAGTTTTCGTGACCTGGAGCCACTACTTCTAAATCATGTAGCACTTTCTCTGGCTTCACGGGCCTGAGTGGACCCAGTTCCAGACCTCCCACCAAGGAAAAAATCTCTTTCAGTACCGGGAATCGAACCAGGATCGTCCAGATGGCAATCAGGTGCCTGACCACTCAGCTAAGGAGGCGAATGTTTCTGTACCTAGTGATCCCAAAATGCAACGATATATTTTCACTTCATTGTTTTTGTTTATGGTAGCGAACTGAGATACTGATTACAAAAACCATTTTTACACATTTTGAAACAAACCAAAAAACCTTAATTGCTCATAATTGCGATAACAGATGCAAAAACCATATTTCTACATTTTTCGCCAGAAAGGTTGTATTTTCACAGCCACGAGATATATTTCCATGACGGCGTCTGTTGGTGGTAGGTTTACCGTGAAGTCTCGTTTATGAATTGACGTGGTGTAATTGGAATAAAATTATTGATTTCTGTGTACTCACGATCACGTTGGGAGTTCACCAGCTGTGGTTCTACTTAAAATAACTATTTTGTTAACAGTAAAAAAAACCTGCAAAAATGCACGTATATTCCTTACAGTCATGTTACAATGGAAACGATAAACAGAAACAAAAGACTAGTTACTCCAAAGAGCATCAATATTTTAACAGAGTTTCACAGCGTGAATTACAGCCACATTACCATATGGCAAAGACGATGCTTCTCCCCAGTTGTAGGTTGCTTGCTGAATGGCTTCCAGGGACTAAAGAATTTGATTTTAAGTAGCTCATATAATTAACCAATTTAAAAATTTAAAACGTTGTTACAGTCTACTCATTAATAGGTATAATCTTGCGTGAAAGGTTTGACATATTAAGTCAAATATTTAAGTTAGAAACTGTGTATACGTCCTGAGGCATAGTAACTCAAGTCATGCAATTCACCAAGTCCATATTCACCCAGTATTTGAGAACGATAGCACTTAGTAACTTCCAACAAACTTTACGTATCATTTCAGATCTTTTCAAAACTTTTTCTCGCTAACACCCGCCACAAAATAACGAAAGGATAAAAAGTTAGTCGCCTAATACAATTTCGTTGTTCGTGCAGTAAAACTACCACATCAAGTGTGACGTTTTAATTTATTACTTCCTTATTGCTAACTCTATTCGCAACACATTTTACAGACAGTATCCACTGAACGAACCAGCATGATTACATCATTTTCACAAATTATAGTTCAGGAGACATGACATCATAAACACTGAAATGCGTGAAAAACTGATTTTTGTTAAAACAGAGCCCAAATTACTCAGACTATATTCACCCAATGTTTGATAATGAGAGCATTTAGCGGCTTCCAACAAACTTTAAACCTAATTTCAAACCTTTTCTGATTTTGTTCACGCTGTTTACTGCACGTGAGTGCAATTCTTGAAGTGATCGATGGTAAGGGTGGCGGGGGGGGGGGGGGGGGGGGGGAGCAGAGGCTACATGTTGTGAATATTTGGTAAGATAGTGGCTATGCAGTGACCAATTTTTTCCCTGTTACGTCACTGCGCGTCGCTTTTTATTTGGAGTTACCTCACTGGAGACTGATTTTTCTTGCCTGACTGCGAATAAAAGCTTTCTGATTGGCCATTCTGCTACATGAAAATATATCTCCATTTCAGAAAGGCAATTGTGACTATCATATTCTGGCTACAAATTTGAGAAAACTTCAGAAACTGTGAAAGCTTTATGCAGTACAAATTTAGTGTCTCTAATTTTCTCTGTTGCTTGTTAAATCTGTGCAATACTGCTGTCCCTATAAACTTTAGTTATTATGTTCCCTGTCAATAATGAATGTTCACATCAAACAAGATCAGTGCATCCTAGCATAAGCTTCGGTCCAGCACAAAGATCAGCCATTAGGGTACCAAATGGCCACACATTCAAGTGTATTTGTTGACTATTTAAATAGCTACTCTACTGGAAAAACGTAAGTAGTCTTTTAAAATTACGTTAAACTAGACGGAAAAGTATTTGTGCTGTTTTTATACAGTGGTGAATAATTGTTCTTGCTTCAGTTGCATTTCGAACATTGTAAAAGAAGTAACAGTTATTTTTCATAGATCTGTAAGCCACATGACTGTGTTGGCGACAAATATTTTGTTTTGTGTATCTGAGCGCTCACTCCATATGCCCATATGTGTTCCTGTTCTATGGCCCCAGTACAGTAACACGACATATATAGCTTTGAAATGAAGTGATCGTTGGCATTACTTATCGGGAGACACCATCTGCGGTATTTTGGCCGCCTAGTGCAAGTCGTTCCATCTGACGCTATTCCGGCGGCTTGCTCGTGGATGAATATGAGATTAAATTAAATGATGAAGACAACACAGACACCCAATCCCCAAGGGATGAAAAACTCCTACCGACCAGGAATCGAACCTGGGGCTCCGGGGACTAGTGGCAGCAAACGATTTCGATTAGGTCACGGGTTTTAAACATATACAACCAATGGAGGATCATGAGTATACATTATGGGTGTTGACAAATTTTTAGATTCAGATAAATTTGGGATTGTGAAATGAATAGCACCTGCTGTATAACAGTTTTGCTTATCAACAAGTTTATACAACTACAGCCACTGCCAATAATAATAGTAATAATAATAATAATATACGTAACTTATCTGACAAAATAAGGAACTGTTTCTGTGGAATTTTATTGTTTTGTACATAATTAAGTATAGTATAGGACCGTGACAAAATAATGTGAAAGATCTGGCAACTCCTCGTTTCGTAATTTTGTGTAAGTGGGAGTTTTCGTGATTTTCCAATTTTTTGGACAAATGTACAAGATCCCTAGCAGATGTATTAGTTCATGAATTTACTTTCAGGCTGAAAATGAGATATTCTTATGCTGCACCCATTCAACGACTTCTGCTAACTGCACACTTCCCTTATTAAATGTTCGTTTGTAGTCACGTTGATTTGATTTCGTCACTCTCTGAACCAAAGGATCTGTTCTCGGGGGTCCTAGTTCCTTTGCAGTTAACTTTACCTGATAATTTACTTTTATATTCCTAGAATGAGATCTTCACTTTGCAGTCGAGTGTGCTGATGTGGAACTTCTTGGCAGGTGGTAAGGCTGGTGCTGAACTGAAACTCGAACTCGGGATCTTTGACTTTCGTGGGCATGTGCTCGACCGACGGAGCTACCTGTGCATGACTCGCGCCACGTCCTCATAGCTTCACTTTTCTGTTAACATTTAAAATAGGTTCACATAGTTCATGTTTACACTGCACAAGAGAGCCGATTCCCGCACAGTAAACGTCCAACTCCAAACACAAACAGCCGTTTGTGGAAATGATTAAATTCAGGTAGTAATTTCTATCAACATTGTCACTTGACTAGAATGCAACTGAGGCGCTGAGATCCATAAAAGGCCTAAAGCACACCGCCGTCGATCCCACATTTAAGTGAATATCAAGGAAACCAGTGATACAGCTTTTTGTGAATTTTCATGTATACAATGACAGATAAACCTGACTCACCATAAGATCAACAGATTTCAAGTGCTTGAATAAAAGCTACAATCTAGTAACCAATGGTGGTGTGCTTTAAGCCCTTATGATTCTCACTGCCTCAAATGGATTACTGTACCATAAAATTCACAACTTAATGTTGTATAACTCATTCACAAACCAACAATATAGATTTACTGTCAGTACGACTTTAACATCCGACATCCGACCTAATTTTACTATATAGTGAGTGAATTATCGTTATCTGAGGAATGTGCTGTCATCTAGCAGGATGTGTGCCTAGTGAACGGGGATAAAAGTCTGCCGCAGTGTGCTACCATCTGGTGGCACTGACATAAACTTCTAGTTGTGTGGCAAGGGCTAGCTGTGCACATCGTGAACCGTGCACATTGTTTGTCAAATACATAGCGCAAAAGTTCCTTAAAACGTGCACAACTGAGGGTGTGCTCGCGACCTTGATGCCAAGTTTCACAGAGTCTAGAGGGGAATTAATGCGGTAGATTTTAGTGCTGTATCTTTCAGATGGCAGCATCTACACTCCTGGAAATGGAAAAAAGAACACATTGACACCGGTGTGTCAGAGCCACCATACTTGCTCCGGACACTGCGAGAGGGCTGTACAAGCAATGATCACACGCACGGCACAGCGGACACACCAGAAACCGCGGTGTTGGCCGTCGAATGGCGCTAGCTGCGCAGCATTTGTGCACCGCCGCCGTCAGTGTCAGCCAGTTTGCCGTGGCATACGGAGCTCCATCGCAGTCTTTAACACTGGTAGCATGCCGCGACAGCGTGGACGTGAACCGTATGTGCAGTTGACGGACTTTGAGCGAGGGCGTATAGTGGGCATGCGGGAGGCCGGGTGGACGTACCGCCGAATTGCTCAACACGTGGGGCGTGAGGTCTCCACAGTACATCGATGTTGTCGCCAGTGGTCGGCGGAAGGTGCACGTGCCCGTCGACCTGGGACCGGACCGCAGCGACGCACGGATGCACGCCAAGACCGTAGGATCCTACGCAGTGCCGTAGGGGACCGCACCGCCACTTCCCAGCAAATTAGGGACACTGTTGCTCCTGGGGTATCGGCGAGAACCATTCGCAACCGTCTCCATGAAGCTGGGCTACGGTCCCGCACACCGTTAGGCCGTCTACCGCTCACGCCCCAACATCGTGCAGCCCGCCTCCAGTGGTGTCGTGACAGGCGTGAATGGAGGGACGAATGGTGACGTGTCGTCTTCAGCGATGAGAGTCGCTTCTGCCTTGGTGCCAATGATGGTCGTATGCGTGTTTGGCGCCGTGCAGGTGAGCGCCACAATCAGGACTGCATACGACCGAGGCACACAGGGCCAACACCCGGCATCATGGTGTGGGGAGCGATCTCCTACACTGGCCGTACACCACTGGTGATCGTCGAGGGGACACTGAATAGTGCACGGTACATCCAAACCGTCATCGAACCCATCGTTCTACCATTCCTAGACCGGCAGGGGAACTTGCTGTTCCAACAGGACAATGCACGTCCGCATGTATCCCGTGCCACCCAACGTGCTCTAGAAGGTGTAAGTCAACTACCCTGGCCAGCAAGATCTCCGGATCTGTCCCCCATTGAGCATGTTTGGGACTGGATGAAGCGTCGTCTCACGCGGTCTGCACGTCCAGCACGAACGCTGGTCCAACTGAGGCGCCAGGTGGAAATGGCATGGCAAGCCGTTCCACAGGACTATATCCAGCATCTCTACGATCGTCTCCATGGGAGAATAGCAGCCTGCATTGCTGCGAAAGGTGGATATACACTGTACTAGTGCCGACATTGTGCATGCTCTGTTGCCTGTGTCTATGTGCCTGTGGTTCTGTCAGTGTGATCATGTGATGTATCTGACCCCAGGAATGTGTCAATAAAGTTTCCCCTTCCTGGGACAATGAATTCACGGTGTTCTTATTTCAATTTCCAGGAGTGTATGTTGCATTTAACAGCATTCAGAGAAAAAGAACCAATAAATGCGCAACGTGTAGAAAGTTAGGATGTTCACATGCTCTCTCACAGCAGCCATCACTGTATACAACTATAACAGCAGCTGTTCACTGTTATCAAGCAACGTATTCATCTTATACGAGTCAGTACAATGAACGTACCATCATCTCTGTGGCCTGGTTTGTACGATACTCAACAACTTCTTGGACTAATCATTAAAGGACTCTCGGCATAGTGGTGTACTTGAGCATGACTCGAACAGCTTGAGCAGTTTTTGTCACAGCTTGATAAATCAGTGCGACTGATTTTTATATGTGATGAGATCTAGCACCTTTTATTGGAATTATGTAATTATCTCCATGATGTTATTAATGTTATTAATGTACTATAGATTTTAATGATAAAAATAACTGTGCAACATAGATTGAAATATTTTCAAGATTACAGGTTACATGTAACAACAGGAACTAAAAAATAAATGAAAGATCACAATCATGATCCAGTCCAGTTCTCGAGCTTTCGCTCGTCCAGCAACATAGTGTGTGTTGGTCTTGGTACTATCCATACGACGTGCCGTGCTGCAGCGATCTACTCTTACAATCGTAATTACAGTTGGTTTAATATAATTTATGTCTTTTATGGGACATTCAATTCTTGATCATGTTACTGTATATTTCTTTTGAATATTAGCACCTTATTTTCAAGCTGTTTAAAGACTGAAAACATTTTTACTATTTGTTCTGATATGTGAACGGAGATTGAAATGTTCACAGGCTCACTTGGTAAATCATTAGTCTCTAATAACGAAGTAAAATATTGTACTGTGTTCAGGGTCACGTAATATTTTATAAGGACATCATATTTGTTTTTAATTGTTAATTTTATTCAAAAAGCGTAATACGACTGTGTGGGATTCCTACCGAAAATTCGTGAAAATGCAACAAGATTATATACGATCGTAAGATTTGACGCTATGTTCTCCAGTATTTCGCAAAATTGTCAGAGATATAGCTAGTGGTTGTGGCTAGTTAGTTGTTTCTCTGCATCTCTTGCACTCGCCCTACAGGTGTCATGCTATGTAACTGTTCGAGCAGACTCGACACTGAAGCTTATCGGGAAATCTCGAGCCCGTTTGAACATGAATATTGTTTGCTCAGCCCTATCTTGCTATCGTGCTGGAATTGTAAGATAAAGATCTCGTAGTGATGGATTTAGTTCAGGCCCACACTGTAAAATTCATATTAATCACATTTGTTGTCTCTACAAATTGCACGAAATGTAGCAAAGTATATAACGTTGATATGGGATAGGCTGTACATTGACTTACTAGCTTAGTAAACAATATTTTAGTTGCATCTGATTTCACAGCCACGATAAGCGTTTTTGAAGAAATTAGTTTTCTTCGTTGGCTGTTTTATACATTCATTTTTATTTTGTACAGTATGAGTTTCGGCTGCCCAGTTATTTTCAAGCAAGATATTAACCTCTTAAACACATATGTTTTGGGTTCAAGTTATAATTTCATGGGCTGCTTGAAAAGGGATACACAGTCGAATCCTTGCAATACACATAATAAAAATGAAATGGATACAAAAAAAAAAAAACAGCCAATGCAAGAAACTAATTTCTTTCATTTAGTGCACAATACTCTTTGTTTGCAAACTATTATCGTTTCTCAATCTGTCTACGTTCTTCCTACATGCAAATCAATTTATAGCCTGTGTTATATCATCATACTCTGTTCCTTTGCTTGAAAACTTCCGCTGGAAAGGAACGTGAATTTTGGACCACAGATAGTTAATTTCAGTTACCTTTCACAAAACTAATAACATACAATTAATATCATCCCATCAATACAGTTCAAATTACAAACCAACAACAGGCATATTACAACAACGAAAATCTCAGAAACAACTCTGCGTCCATGTTGATGTTGGCCGCCCATGATCAATAGAATACAGTTTACGTTTCATATGGAATCCTACATGTAGCCCTGGAGGTTCATTATCAGTGCTAAATCACTATTTAAAAGTAGTAGTACACGTAAGTCTTGTTCTAATACCAGTTGCACAGACTTGAGGAGTAAGTCGTTTATATTGTGCCAAAAACGTAATGAAGTAACAATATTTTTGGGCATACTGAAACCCAGACTTTCGTATGTAACATCATACAAAAGTTCGGATTGGCAAAATACTTGCTTTATAAGGGATCATAAAATGTTCAGAAGCACAATGTCGGTAGATAATATACCAAGTTAATGCAGAATATTAGTCGTTTGCAAACAGTCATCACTGCTCCATCTGTCACGTTCTACCATTACCAATAGCCGTTTATTGTCTATCTGATATCTTCATGGTATGATACTTTGTTTGCAAATGTCTTCTGGAAAGCTGCAAATTAACATAAAGAATAAATTAAACTTGATAAATAGCAACGATAGCAGAATATTTTTCGAGATCAATTTCCTTTCACACCTTTACGATCAGAAATACCAAGCAAATCATGTTTCAAGTGGAATGTAAATATATACCAAAGTGAAGTTGTATTACGCCCCTTTTTAGAAACATTTCTACACAGAATCACACGTACACACACACACACACACACACACACACACACACACACACACACACACACACACTTGAAAGCGTTAGGAACCTGCTTCAAAGAGACCAAGCGGAGTACAACGCCGTCCAGTGTAATGCACTTTCAAAACTCAGACCAAGTACTGGAGCGTACTATTCGTAGCACAGGGTGCGAGGCTGCTTTCTGACAGAATTTCGTAGCAACTGGTTCAAAACAGAGTTCCAGGACAACCTCCTGCTGTTGGGGTGGGAAACTACCGGAAAAAGGAGGAATAACCAGCAATGACCAACGACATGAGAATGCAGAAGGTAATGGAAACCCACTATACACGATGTACATCCACAAGTCATGTGGTCTGTAATTGAAAAAGGTTTTATACAGGTCTCTTCAATGGTAAAGAATCCAGGTTAATCCCCCATTCTGATTTCCACGAAGGGATACCAATGAGGAGGTAACCATGAGAAAAAGATTGGGTAACGAACGATGGGATAAGATTTCTACGAGTCGAAGCATGGAACATCTGAAGTTTGAACATTTTTATTAAAGCTAGAAAATGTGAAAAGGGAAATGCAATATAGATATAGTGGGGGCTCAGTGAAATGTAATGAAAAGTAGATAACGATTTCTGGTCATATGATATAGGGTAGTATACAGAAACAAAAATTGTATAATGGGAGTAGCATTCGTTACGAATAGGAAGATAGGGCAGATAGTTAGTTACTGTGAATAGTACAGTAATAGGGTTGTTAGCATCAGAATCGATAGCAAATCAACGATACAGAAATAGTTGAGAGATACATGCCATCACCAATCGTTTTCAGGGTTAAAGAAAATGATAACCAACAGAAAACATCCCACGACCAAATAAGAATTTGGAAAATATCCCACGATTGATTAAGAACTGAAGCCTGAACTTTTGGATATGTTGCCTGATTCTTAACCATTTATCCACTTAGCCAACGAGCAATACAGATCAAGATATCTGAAATTTAGTGTCGAAAATTAAAGATCTAGCTGAATTCGAGTCAAGAATACATTCTTCGTTGTTATATTTTAGGTAAAAGTTGATCACATGGGACAGCAGTGGTTGATGGATACGTCCCTAAATAAAACAGTCTCTCACTTTTTTTTTAACCTCTCATTGGGGTCGCAGTAGCATTAGGTCAGATGCAGCGGCTTATAATGCCATCTACCGGTCAGATATCAAGGGTAGTTTGGAATAAAAGAATGTGACGTGGCAAACCCATTCTGACGTGGAGGCGCGCCTGCGTAACGTTTACCAATGACGATGTGTTTTTGTAGGAAATACGAGACACTTACCAAGCGCAGTTTATCTGTTGTTATATGTAGTCCAAACATTCGAGATACAGTAAATAACCTAGTGTCCCAACTCAGTCATTCTAACATTCACATAAACCGGTATTAAAGTGTGATGTGCGAATTTTTTTCTTCATCGTTAGTAATGTTTATAAATTCTCTGCACGTTCCTGTCAGATCCAGCTAGCCTCCTCCATCCGTATCCTGTAACAGCACATGCATTTCCACTTGCTTTTCACTCCAACGACACCTTTGCCTAACTACGCCTCCCCAAAACGTGAAACCTAAACCATACTGTAACCTATTATACTTGAGAACCTTAGGCATCTATACCTTCCCTCCATTTTATATCATTTCTCAGGGTTCTTCCAACTACTTATCATTACAGAATGTGAATTTATCCTTGAAATTTTATTCCGTTCAACCATAATCTATATGAAGGCAGCCCACCACTTTCATAGGTGGTTGCACTCTTTCCCTTCTTCCAACCCATATTTCCAATCTACCAGATTATTCCCTCATCAGTTTACCACATGTATCGCTTGTATATACACTGCAGTCTTATTTTTTAGTTGGAATCGAGGACAAACCACAACCACAACCCTACATGTGATCAAATTTCGCACATCTCGCCAAATATTCCAAAACTATGTTTAACATCATAAAATTTTGTTCATATGTCTGCAAATTGTCCATAATCAACTTCAGAAGGGAAGATAAACGGTCACAGCCGACCACTTCAGCAGCAGGAATGTAACTGGTAGATCAAATAATTAAAATCTTTTCGAACTTTTGATGAACTCAAAAATAGGTGCACTCACATAACACACTTACACTTATTTGCATTAGAGGTAATAAAGATGCTGGAATAGTAAACATTTCCCAGATAGTGCCAATCAAGAGTCTTTTCCCATTACCAGTCCACTGATAACTTGCTGAAAAGAGTAAGGTTACACATCCCTATTCCCTTTACTAAAGGCTTAAATGCAGAAGTCTTTATCTAAAGGTCCTCAGTCCATGGATATTTTATGCATGACACCGGATTCCAGCTTCACGACAAATCAAAACTCCGCTGCTGTCTCTTATCTGTGGATCAAATGGTTTTCCATTGATCGAACAGCACAATGTACTTTTTGGCATGACCACGCAAACGCATGTTCCTGTAAAGAGCGTGAGATGTCCACCCCCGCGTGGTAGATTTGCGCACAGGCCCATTTTTAAACACAAATGAATTCAACCTTCCAGTGATTCCATCAATAGGGGGAGATGAGAAGAGCAATGTTTGTCAAGGGAAAAAGTCTTTATCCCTGACTGAACTTTCTAGATGCCAAGAAATTGTTAGAAAGATGAATTTTTCACTGTAGTGTGCACTAGACTCACAGAAATGTAATTATATCCATAGCAATCACCACAATATTTTGGTGAGTGTCTTTGTCGAATCCTCCTTGATTCCTTCCAGAGGAGCATGAAGGTATAAAGGAAGCATTGAAATGACTGCCACTGGGAGAGGAGCAGTACAGGGAAAACAAGATCGTTCCACCCAGGGTTGATATTATGCATGAGCGACATTCTTTGTACAGAGCATTATTTCAAAAGTAGAAATGAAACATGGTACTAATAAAAATTTAAAAGTTTTGTGAGTGTACATCATTGACATGTTCGATTTCAATAACGTTTCTTATTACTATAAATTCTCAAAAATAGTATTTAATAGTAGTGCTAATTATTTTCTCTGCTTCACATTATATTCTGAGGAACCTGTGGTGAGTCCGAAATTGCTTCATCACACCCTTGAAACAAAGAACCCCAGCAAGCCAACATAAGGAATCATTTTTGCATTAATTTCAAACAAAATTAAGAAAACAAGGGATACAATCTTCGTGTAAATAATGAAATATCTATATGTCCCAATCAAATACATCATCAAAACATTTATGCGACCAAACTTAGCATTGCCTAAGCACTGTTAACATGTGGCATCAAATTGAGACTATGTATGGCTCTGTATTTGGTGCATCACTATTACAATCCTTCATTCTTCCTATCAGTATGTAACCTATTCTCATTTTATGACTGAACATAGAATAACTATATTCGTGGACTATACGCATCCAAAATAAGAAAGTACTACACAACTCATTTTTATTGAAAAACATAAAGAGTTACAGAAACTTATTCCTTTACTCAACGAAAGAGTTATTTGAAATAAGAGCATGATATTTGAATATATGCTGTATTCTAGAAAAGTCATTGTTCAAATTTTCACTGTAAAATTTTTATTAATACTACAGATGGTTTAGTACTGGTGTAATTCCTTTGTCACACACAAATTCATACACAGATAACACATCATTCACAAACTAGTTTGGCAAACAATACTGAATGCAAAGATGTAACACTGTCAGGCAAAGAGAATGCACTGTATGAAGAAAGTAATTAAGTTTATAATCAAATTGACTTAATTAAATCAAGTTCATGTGTCTAATATGCTGTCACAAGCAAATTTTCATAATTCTGTCAGTAACTATAGTAAAAATTATCTCTTTTTGAAAAATAATACTTTAATTAAATACAATGATGGAAAACATCATAAACAGGAAATATATCATTGCAGCAAATAGATCAAAAATATTTTCTAAAACTATGAAAGGAAGACAAATCTCTCTGCTATAGTTTGTGGCAGATGTACTTTTATAAGTATAATAGAGAACAAAGATTATCTCCTTCACACCAGACAAAATGTAAATTATTAATTATTAATAAATGGGAAATATAATTATAAATAAGAGCTAAGAATACATTAATTAAATCCTAATTACTAAAAAAGTTTGGTTGAAAATTGTAAATAGTATGGTATACATTCTAGCAGGAAATATTTCTTTTTAGGAAATGCAGTTTATTTATAATGTCACTTTCCATTCCGCTGCGTTGTGTAGGAAAAACTCATTGACACTATCATGGAAGTTCTGTTTTGATACCTTCTCCACAAGATAACCTACTTTCAAAAATAAAATTGGGAATAGTAATGTGTAAAATGAGGGAAGTGTCATTTACAAGTTTCAGCTATCAATTCTTTCTTAGATCTTTCAGTTGCTTTGTTAATGTTCTGAGCTAGTTCTCCTCCTGTTTTTGGGGGAAACAGTGCATGTGAAAGAAGGGTTGTCTACAGCGGCCGTGAAAAAAATTGAGTTTCGAGCAAAGTTATTTTTAAAGGCTTCTGATGCGAGCCAACAAATTACAAATTTACATCCCTTTATTTTGATTCCAAGGGTGGGTCTGATTTTATAAGGTTTAGTATTAATTACATTTACACGATTGATTTTGCTCCATTGTGAGATATAGCTAACAGATCATCTTGTCATTGAAAAATAACGGTGTATCGTCTTTATTAATGATGATACACAAATATCTGAGCCCAATTTTGCAAAATACTGCGATTAATGCGTTTCTGCTGTGTTCATGTAAGTAATGGAGCCCACACATAGGCATACCGACAATCCTTCTTTCCACGAACAATACGAGACTGGAACAAAAGGGAGATCCGATAGAGGTACCCAAGGTAACCTCCGCCACACATCGTCAGATGGCTTGCGGAGTATGGATGTAGATGTAGATGGAGGAAGCAAGAGAGAGATATTGCATTATGACATGAATATTAAATGAGAATGATTCAGCTGTTTAACCTCGCATCTGCTAATCTGTCGTAGGACTCACGACAGTGTCTTTGTACATTGGCGACAGTGTAGCCTTCTGATATGTCATGAGCATGGAATTAAGTTTTATCCTATTACAACTGTCATTTCTCGGGCAGTTCAAGGTGGACTGCCTGATCAGCATACGAGTTCCCTTCAGCTGTCATACCCACGCATAAATAATATAGCTGTTTTTTTTTCATTTTCTTACTCTAGTCTTCATTCGAGACTATTTCACTCTAGAAAAATCGGAGACGACCATCGGTACTGACGTAGGGCCCTGATTAATCGATAATCGCAGAAAGAAGAAACATAAAATTCAAAACAGCATTTTCTACAAAGGAACAAAATAAATTGTCTGAGGAGTTTACAGAAATTACCAAAACAAAAGCATTTAAAAAGTTAGTCGAAAAGTTGTTCTCGAGCAATAGATTCTATGCAGTGTAGGAGTACTTAGGTATCAAATAGCAGGAGTTTGTAACAAAAAAAAAAAAAGTAACATGGACTACTGATGATAAAATACCTCTCCTTTAAGACTACAACGTTTTTCTTTTCTTTTCTCGAAAATCTAACACCAAAGATCTACATTGTATAAAACAGGAAGCTTATGTTCTTTCTGAGCTCAGTACATCACTTGTTATTATGGAGTGATGCCGGTTCAGATTTTCAGGCAAAAAAAAAAAAAAAAAAAAAAGCTGCGGTAGACAAATAAAAAAGAAATTAACCTAATACAAAATTTATGAGAAGAGTGCGCTCCATTTTTCCAATTGGCTGCATTTATTTTCTTTCTTCTTCGTTCCATTACTACTTCCGATGATTTTTTAGCCGTTAATTTTTTAGCACTGATGCTAGCCTAATTTAAAGGATAGATACTTACATAGAAAAAGGTGCCATGTGTATGAAAATGGTGGCGTATTCACTTGATGCTCTTCTATTTATTTTGGTTCGCAAATTTTTTACTTTGTGTTTGGAAGGTGGGAAATTTTCAAAGGCAAAACTTGACAAAAGGTTGAAAATGAGGCCTGACTAATAATTTCGTAGATCTATGGACATATAGCAAAAATTAATGAGAATGATAGAAGGAAGGGATGAGAATTATCAATATCTATTATGCAGTCGGATAAGCGGTGGATACTGCAATTTTACTGTGAAGCGAAATTAACACGCCATTACAACACCATGGAGAAAGAATTTAATGATTTATATTCACAATGAAAGACAGATGGGACTCATTGTTGTGTAGATCAAGAAGGACGTTATGCTAAATTTACAGGCATGGAGCACGTGAAGAAACTGGTGGTACGAATAGTAAAATTCTGTCACATGTATTATTCCACCATCAGCTGCAACAGCGTTCAATGGAACTGAACGAGAGCTTTATACAGAGTGAAGAAAAAATCGCACATTCGGGCTTAGCAGTACGATTCCTCACACACTGGCAGATCATAAAACCTTAAAAAATTTAGAAGTGGTCAATCACAGCTTTTCAAAACTTTAAACCTAGTCAATGCCAGATAATAAATTTCAGGAAAATTAACAACCTGGGTTATGGCCGTTCACGGTCCTGCAAACCATTGACCAACAGAGTGAAACTCTTAAAACCATATTAATTAAAACACTAAATAGGATAATATCTCTTTAAAATAGGAAAATAAAACAAATGATATTACAATTATTGCGGTAGGAGCCCGTGACAAGGTTACGTAACCTAATTCTCTGCGCTCGGCGAAGACGATGTCGGCAGCTGAAGCACGCAGGCGGCCGGTTCACAAGAGAACTATGGGGATCGACAGGTTCGATGTCCTCTGCGTGTGTCACAACAGCCATAAGATTGGAGCAGGCTGAGGGATTGTCTAAGCTGGGATGTCATCATACCCTTTCACAATCTCCCGTAATCGGGTGTTCAGTCAGCATAGGTTTCCCTTAGCAAGCACTGTAGAGGTCAACAGTTCTCTGCACAAGGAGCCTACGTCTACATGGATACTCTGGAAATCACAGCTAAGTGCCTGGCAGAGGGTACTACCAATCATTTACATAATTTTAAATTTTTTTACCCTGTCGGATTTACTCTCTAGTAAAAGACTCAACAATGCGTTCACTAGAACCACATCTCAGGCATCGCAGCCCCTTGATTCTGACCAGCACCAGGAGGTAAGACACCGAGACAGGAAACAAACTCAGACACCACCAGTATCGCCTTCACCTGACTTAGTCTCTCTAACGTGCTTAACGAGTTTCAAACTTACTGGGCCGATGGATAGCGCCGTAATCCCATAATCCAAAGGCTAAGTACCTAATCTTTCAGAGTCTTCAAAACACCAGATTTCCGTACATTAGTTCATACAAACTGAATTCTCATATGAGATGAAAGTGATTTGAATGCACAAATGAAATAAATTTTGGCGCTCAAGCAGCACACAGTGTCAAGATCGTTACAATGGTGCGCACTCAGGAATAACGATGAAGAACCGCCGTGTCAACAGACCTCGAACCAAGTACTAACTGCCGACGTGACCAAACTCAGTACCCACACAGCGCACGACTCGCAGCCGAGCCGAGTCCTACTTCATGCCTCCAACCCATTGCCACTGACTGCAAGCGGCCGATCGCTCGCAGCGGCACGGCCGCGACCCCTAGTTGAAAAGCGCTCTCTGTAGCGAAGAATCGCTAGCCCTCTTGTGGCACAGCGGAAGATTTGGAAGAAGGGCCACGACTCAACACTGACTGGCGAGTGACAGTATCTGAAGTGGGCTGACGATGCACTACCGTTACACTGTAAGGTATCTGTTTGCGTTTGTGTGCAGCTGTTTGAGAGATGCTACTGACAAGCGTGTCTGAAGTGCTAACTGTCGTAACGATTTTATCAGTCTTCCTTCCAAGCTTTCTGCTAACTCGTGCAGTTCGGCTAAAACTGATACTCCACCAGCCGGAGTTCCAGAAATGGACAGCAGCGTTCCCGATCAGATCTTGCTTGCCCAGTGTTGGTTTTTACGCAGTGCCGGACACAGCACTTTATTCGTACGCGAGACACTCTTTGTTGTCCTACCTGCGTTACCATTTTTATTAGCACCTTTACTACTTGAAGTTCTGGCCGTGATAGTCTAGTTCCTAAGGGGGAAAACCACATTAGGAGGCTGTTTGACACAAATTTTTTGGGATTTTTATTGGGTTGGGAAGAATTAATTGGAATTTAATCAAATTTTGACATAATTTGATTCATGTTTTGAACAGTTTTTCTGAATTTTTTTGAATAATTTCAGCCAAAAATAACAAAGTTACCCTGTGATGTCCGCTGAAGGTTGTGAGTATAGTTCTCCAATTGCGCGCAGTGTAGCCATTCCCATTTTCTTCTGAAGTCAAAAAGGTTTTGATTTTACATTAATAACTTATATTCTAAGAATATGAACTTCAATGCAGGTGAAATAATGAAAATTAAAAATTTTGCAGGTGTTGGAACAATTTACTTCGATTTTCACGATGTTTTTCTCTAATTATGCAATGAAAAATACCTTTAAAATCATATCATCTCACAGGTTGGTTCATATAATTTGTAATTTTATAAAGAATCATACTATCAATTTTCATAATGATCGGTTCTATACTTTTTGAGTTAGACTGCACGCAAATGTGGAAAAAGTCATTTCGAGATAAACGCGCGTGAAAAATAAATTCTTGGAAAGCAGAAATTCAACGAAGTCAACAATAATGTAAAATCCTTACAGATTAATCTGCGATTCCAGCACCTTATAGTAATCCTTATTCTTCCTCATAGGCTTCGTTTTGCGCTTTCAGCAGTGCTTTCCGAGCTTTCCTACCTTCCTTCGATTCCAATGAACAACGTCGATTCTGCTGGCTCACGCGCTGGTTATCCATTTGTTCGGCATAATTGAAGCTTTGCGTGCCTATTACAATTCCTGCCTCGTTCGTGACCATCACAAGGGATGAAATTCCTTCATTGAATAAGCCCGTTGCTAAATACGATGCCAATTCAACGACTTTTAGTCCGGAGTGCAAGTACTTAGGAAAACAATTTTGGAAATTTGTGGTAAGGTCTTATGGGACCAAACTGCTGAGGTCATCGGTCCCTAAGCTTACACACTATTTAATCTAACTGTAACTTACACTAAGAACGACACACACACCCATGCCCGAGGGAGGACTCCAACCTCCGACGGGGAGAGCCGCGCGGACCGTGGCAAGACGCCTGAGACCGCACGGCTACCCCGCGCGGCAGTGTTTAGGAGCTAATCGCCAAATAGTGGAATTTAAATTTTCATTCGTATTTTATGTGTGGCCACCTAAGCGTCTCTCCAGTATTCATCCCTTGATAAGTCTTCATATATTGGAAGAAATTCCTTCTGTACGACGGGCTGCAATGGAGTAGGGTGCGGTTCATGTTCCATTCCAAGGGCTGTTCGTTTCTGCCACTCGCACCAGCTGTCTTCTACCTCTGGGCAATACTCTTGTCGAGAATTTCCATCCGTGGAAATCATATGATAGTATGTCGCCATAATAGCTTTTTCCATGTCTTGCACTCTATCTACGCATATATTTTCGAATTGCTAGTCCATAATAAGTGCTGAGCTTTTTCACTAATGACTCTGTGAGTTCGCCTTTTCCACCAAGCTTTTTAGTTTTTCGAATGTTTCTCTTCAGGACATGACCTATACATTCGCTGCACTCGAGCGTGTACCCGATGTGACTCGGCTCTATGCTCATAAAATCCAAACGAATACGAATGTCGCTCTGAAATTTTGACAGTGTATTCTTGGATAGTTAAGCTAAAATTAGGAAATAAAGAATCGGATTTTTGAACCTCCTTATGTAGTTTCCCCCCTTAATGGCAATAAATTAGACTCCGGCTCTGGAGGTTCCGGTTTGTCACAGAGATGGGTGAGGAACTTTCCTCGTTCCCATCTCTCCAGGACGGCCCCAATTCCACTCAGCCAGCTATCAACTGGCGATCTTCCTCGGGAGTAAAGGCGCCTGGGGCGCAGGGTTAGCCGTCCGCCCCCTTCTTGTGCCGCGCCGAAGAAAGGCTGCACTCGATCTACAGTCATACCAATAGCCCGCTCTTGAGCTTATGCCACAAACTTTACTTTTTTAAATTAACAATTGAAGGCGTAACAGTGTGTTGGTGACTAACTACTGTAGCAGTCCTGACACGTTCCACATCATTACGAAGTGTCGTATTCATGATCTATGGAACAAGTACTAATCTAATTTAATCTAAACAATCCAAGGATAATTTTCTGTCTTCAAAAATGGCTGGTCTCACTGTTAATGAATCGCTGGTTACCACTCTTTGCCGATTTTCGCGCACTTCTCGGCTTTTATTGAGGTGCTGCTGTTTATTTTATTAATTCATTATTTCTGTTCCTTTATTCTGTTGAATAGTTATGAACACATTCAGTACGCTTCTTATACGAAAGTATGTACGCTCCAAAAAACTAGACAGTCAGATATTTTTACGTTCAACTTAATCAGAATCGGATAAAAATAATTGTAAATGTCAGTACAAGCTATACTCTATATTTCTAGCGTACAAAATTAACTTATTTGAAAATCAATTTTGATACAGTAAATGCGAGTCTTCGGTTGTAAGCTGAGTCGATGTGTTTTGTCTCTGGCTAAGCCTGTGGTAAGTTATGGTTATCGCGTCATTCTGTACCGTGAAATGAATCAGCAACAGTAAAAGAAAATTAATATTTTAACCTGGACCTGATTTGTGGAGTATCTGAATGGAGTTTAACAGCCTCTATGCAATGACGCCGAAACAAGATAAACTGAAATGATCTTTTTCTGTTTTCTTCAACCGCTAAAGTTATAATATTCGTCAAATGCGGTATACAAATAATCAAAAAAAAAGTTCAAATGTGTGTGAAATCTTATGGGACTTAACTGCTAAGGTCATCAGTCCCTAAGCTTACACATTACTTAACCTAAATTATCCTAAGGACAAACACACACACTCATGCCCGAGGGAGGACTCGAACCTCCGTCGAGAGCAGCCACACAGTCCATGACTGCAGCGCCTGAGACCGCTCGGCTAATTCCGCGCGGCGCATATAATACATAATGCTAATAATTCATCTTCACAATTCATTATTAATAATTATTCAACAGTACTACTGGCTTTAGAGTATTCCTTTTACATGTACTGAATTGAAAACTTTAAGTATGTTGCCTCCAGGAGCTCCAATAAGTTACCCTCACGAGTCGTATCTCGAGCTGCTTGCAACTTACCTCATCGTTTGTCTCATAATCGGTCTTGAATTACTCTCCTGCTGTTAATGGGTTTCAGTGACATTCACTAAGGAATACATACTACTCTGCAGCACACAGTTTTCAGTTTCTTCGTATTTATTACAACAGACTTGTTCTTTTGCGATGATCAGCTTTTTAACCTTAGGAGCCTCAATACATTATTAGATCGACAAGCTACATCCACTAAGAACTGAATCAAACATACACGTACCTGATGCAGAGAGGTACGTCTCCCATACTTAATTCGTAAGTACATGATGTTAACACAACGTTCGATACCTGCAGACTACATAAATCTGCGAACTCGCAACTGATTCAAAAGGAGATATACATTTCAACAGCCAACCAAGGACTGGCCGATACCGACTGGCGACACAGATATGTTGAAAATTTAGTTATTAGACGTTAACTGATTCACAAAATAATTGTGTATTTCTACTGGTAACGAGCGAGAGATGATATTAATTGGACTGCTCACGCGGGCACGCTATTAACAACACAGAGATGTTCACATTTTGATGGCTAAACAAGGACTGACTGAAGCAATTGAAACGTCCCCTTAGAAAAATTATAAATTACTGCTTACACTGACACAATATTTTTAGCGCAACGCAATCTGACTTTCAAAAATCCCTACAGAAGAATGGCCCTGACTAACAAAAACCTATACCTTTCATGAATCACCTCACAAAAATCTTCGTTACTCGAACTACTGCAATACAGCGAGCGCCACCACTGCCAGCTGAATAAAAATTCTAACTACTGAAGGCACTAACTACTGATAGGCATAGTTAGCAAATGAAAGATTTTGATTAGAACAAACAATGTATTTACCTTAATAGTGTTTAAAAGTCATTATATATATATATATATATATATATATATATATATATATATATATATATATATATATATATATATATATATATATATCAGTTCATGACATCCAGTCTTACAAATTTACTGTCTCTGATGGACACACGTCCAGATCATCCGCTCTCAAAACTCCGCCATCTCTCTCCCCACATCCACCAATGCTGGCGGCTCACTTCCAACTGCGCAACGCTGCGCGCTGTTCACATCTAACTGCCCCCTAAAACAAAGAATTTTTCAACAATTCAAACCAGTCACAGACTGCACACAGCACAGCCATGATTTTCATACAGAGCGCTACGTGGCGTTACCAGTATAAAAACCTAAACAGCCTACTTACACAGTGAGCTGCACACTTACTTACAGACGACGGTAAGAATAAAAATGAAAATTTGAAATCACACATTAATTAATAACAAGAAGGAGAGCATATTCTGAGAACACAGAATTATAATAAGCAGAAGGGCGAGTTGGTTTAGCTATGAGTTGTATTATCAGAAAAAAGGCAAGACAAAATCAGGGCTACGACTTCATTTAAACAACATCTATGTCCGTGTGGATTCCCGCAGTCGGCCAAAAATTGCGAAAAATGAATTTTTCCAAACTGCTTAATTAACAAAATAACAAGTGCTTCTGTAGAAGTGAACATTTTTAGAATTAGAAAACAATCCGAGCTACAAAGCCATTACACTGAATTTTGGAAATAACATTTCTGTAATATCCGAAAATTCTGAAACACGAGGACTTTAATTATGAATAATTTTCGAAATCGATCGTTTTTGGGAAAAAAGAAATGTTACGGAGTAGGGCAGAATCAGGGCTTTTAAACGAGTTCTATTAATTTAGAAAGAAACATCTAATAGCTCAATGCAAATTTCAGCTCTATGTGTACTTGACGAATATTAAATTATGAATGTTTCTTAATGAAAATTATTTCTAGGTAAATTAGCTATTGCTAGTGATTGGGAAACTATATAGTGAATTATCAAATCTGAGTAAACAAGGCCTCAATACAGAATTAACTATTTGTGTAACTGTCTTGCACGTAACCTCCACAAAAAGGTCAAATAAAGGAAAACAGATACGAGTATATTGATGATAGGATTGGTACAGGAACAAGCAGAACCGGTCCACCTTCCTCTGTTATATGCGCAAATATTTTTCACAAAAGGTATCTAGAACAATCTTGTACGCAACCAAGTTCTAATCATGTGAGTCTCGAATTATACAGGTGATAAGTTAATATCTTTTCCAAACACTAAAGCATACTAGGGAAGTTTGCACCCGTTTCGTTCTCTCACTACAATAGATGATCGATAAAGAAATTTCGATCATCACATTTGACATATATTTGAAAGTTCCTTCCAACAGGTTATTTCTCGTTCAGAATCTGTAATAGCTTTAACAGATATTATCGTGTTCTTTGCAGCATTCGGCCTAAATGCGCTGCCATCAAGGTGTTCATCCGGTCCCGGTGATACGAGAGGTATGATTTATATGATTTCACAAGAGGGTATTATGTAAACGAATGAAGATACAAACTTGAGGTGAATTTTTACTTATGCATGGTGCTACAAAGATTTTATTCTCATCAGAGCCATCCAGTTTTATAAGGACGCACGACAAACATCAAAGCTATAATGTAACTCATTCCATACTTTTGCGAACACTTCTAGAGTTACCGCATCCACTGTTGTTGCTATGCGGTGATGCAATTCATCCGAAGTTACTAGGAAGGAGGCATATAGATGGGGTCTTTCTCCCTTAAAGTGGAAGACAACGGCTTGTGGCAAGCGAGCAAACACTTCATGAAAAGACGCACAAGAGTGCCACTTCACATGGCTAGCGAGTCCTCTCGTTTAGCGCAGCTGACGAGGCTAAGCGCACGCTGGCGTATTTGAAAAATAATTCTAGACACATGACAGAGCCCATGAATTCATTGACGGAGGGCAGCTGCTAGCCTTCCTAGCAGCAGGAGGCGATGAAGGTAACTCACTTTGTAATGTCACCTTTCGCATTTGTTCTTTTATGAAATATACAGTTTTGTATTTAAATTAAAAACTATGTACTTTCCTAGTAACAGGTGCTCCTTCTAAATACATTTCTAGTATTATCGGGAAGTTGGACATTACCAAGTTCCAGATTCGAGGCTCAATTCTGCGATTTCTAGGAGTGATGGATGGGTGGAGGTTTTGATAATTCATACTAAAGAAGCTTTCCTTCAAACAGATTTACTGATTTATTTCATATATATGATTTTTATTACCATTCCACCATTTCAAAACGAGAATTATTTTCATACTAAAGAGAGCTTTTTCATCTTAATGTCAGTTCACAGAATCATATGTATACAAACAGAAGAAAACATTTCACATACATGTTTCCAGAGAATTTTAAGAGACACATTGTAGATGTTGCCTCAGCAACGCTCGCAACGTTGCGGCCCGCAATTTGCTATGCGTCTTGGAACATGTTCCAGAAAAAGTTATGACTCAAATTACAGTTTTTCAGTGGTGATTAATTTAAGCGAAGCTATATCTTTTGAAACTCGCAAAACTGCAAGGACAAATTTAAAAATTAAATTTATGGATTAGAAATACGCCACGTGCTTAAGACAACGAATATTTTTTAACCGTGTGAGTGTATGTATGAGAAACTAAGACTGTTTTTGGTATATAATAACAATTTTATACTTAACGAGTTAATAATTTCCGCCAACAATTACATAACTGATCTATTGTCAATTATCTCAAATACGTGACTTTCGATATCTCATGTAAAATAAAATCTATAGGGTAACTAATTTTCTTAGCTAAATATCAGTCGCCAGAAATGTGCAAAATTATTATTATGCTGTGTACCAATTTTGAAAAATGGCAAATTTTGTCAACTGCACCAGTAAATAACGTAAAGATTTGGAAAACATGAATCACATAATATGTGGCTTAAATTTGGTGAAACTGTTATTGAGAAGAAAGTAGTATGGTAAATTTCCCTTATCTCTAGAAGTTCCTGTAAATCATGGTTCATTACAACTTTCCCCTGCCACACTAGAAGGCTTAGTAGTAACCATGAAAGCGTTAACTACCAAAAAGACATCTGAGCACGAGAAAATCATTAATGAAACATTAAAACATCTACCACCAGTTGCAGTCGCAACGCAAGTGTGCTAACGTCTGGAAGTATGCAGAAGTGGTCGTGATTACCAAACGTCGTAAGGTACCCCTAAATGGCAGTTTGGCTTCCAGAGCAATGAGGATGGTAGAGGTCGCTACCCTAGTGTTTACTTTCAAAGGCTGTTCTGGGAGCACTAGATGTAGCCAGAGCTTTCGATACGATCTGGCACGCAGGACTCCTCTATAAAATGCATGCTCAAAGATTCCCAGTGTCAGCGATGCGACTGCTGCAGAGCTGCTCTGTGGAAGAAGCTTCAAAGTGAAGGTTAACTGAGCGCAGTCTCGGGCGTTGATGACCACGATGTTGAGCGCCCCACAAACCAGCATCATCATCGACATCAACTGAGCGCTGTCTACACAGAGATTTATGCGTCTGGATACCCTAGGAAACAGCGGTAGGATCCATGCCACACCTCTACTACTGCCCCACATGTGCGCGAGGTGCATCACTCAGAATGACTGCGTTTCTTGCTTGCAGTGCGAACGGTAACGTGGCTACCAGACGCCTCCACGGTGTCTTCAATGAAACGGAGACCTGGGCTAAAAAAATGAAAGATAACACTAAAAGCTGATAAAACTCAAACCATAATGATAATTAAATAGCTAGACCTCCTCTGCACCACCCACCACTACCACCGATGCTCCATGTAAGAGACCTTCAGTGCAGCCTAACAATTTATTACCTAGGCGTTGTGATTGATCGACGCCCTACGCGACAGGCTTAGGAAGAAAGCCAGCTCGAGGCTAAATGTACCTTACATCATCCTATATAAAAACAGTGAGTTGGCAGCAGGAGTAGGGACAACAGCGTATTTTAGGGTCATAAGACAAATATTAGAATATGCCTGTCCTGTTGGTGATATGTGGCAAAAAGACACCCAAAAAGATTGCAAACGGTCAAAACAGGGCTCTACGAAGAGCACGTAAGTAGACAGAAGATTTTCGACGCCCGACTTACCGTAGCCGCTGGGGGAAGATTCAGAATGATTGCTAAATGATTTTACATGCAAGCACACCGTTATCGCAACGAGTTAGATTAGGATAATACTACGATAGTTTATTTAAAAGTAAGAGATCAGAGACCAAAGTTATTTTCACAATCTTAAAACCCGTAATTCATTTTTTGTGGTCTGACGGTGTACAAGGAACGGCAGTTAGTAAAAGACTTTCATCACAGTAAGAGGACAATGTTTTGTCACAGCGAAATGTTTACCAGTGTATTGAATATTTAAAAAGTCGTAAGAGCATGATAGATGAAGAAAGAACTGGGCGTCAACTTTAGCGGCAAGTGATGCCAATATTCATTACGCCCGGACCTTGAATACCAGACTAGTCATTGTTGATGAAGTGGCAAACCATATGCAGATTAATTCACTTAAAGGTATTTTCAGAGGCCGTCGATTCAGTTCCGATCAGCAGGTGAAGGGAGCGGTGCATGCGTGGTTTGCTGCGCAACCAAAAATCTTTTTTTCAGAGGGTATGGGAAAGCTTGTGCAACAGTGGACCGTGTGCGTTGAAGAAGAATGAAAATTGTGTGTTGTTGTTAAAATAATTATAAGCATTGATTGCAGATGCTTACTAACTTATACTCGTGTATTAGAAAAAAAATACTAAAACCTTAGGACCCTGACACAAAATCAGCCCGATAGATTTGGAGGAAATTTCACACGGACAAAGCACTCCTCTATACATCTGCATTTAAACACTGAGAAAGCGCCAAACATTAGTGACCAACAAGCAACAGCATAAGAGTCTTTCACCCACACTCTCTCACGTACCGCTACGCTGTTCAGGCTACCTTGGAGGCCAATGATGAAATACGAGAACCGTACTCACTTACAGTCGCCTCATCGTTGACGCAGATCATTTTCAAGAAAAGCTCTTACATGATCGTGCCTATGCGGCGTTGATCTGTTCTATAGAAAAATGAAATTTTTGGAAGTTTCTCGCAATTGTGAAAAAAGATAGATTTTCAATATTAATTGGTATATGATTCACAGGCCTGCAATTCCTATAACCCAGTAGGTGAACGAGTGAGCTGGGAAAATGATCGTATGGCACTGTTGGCCGGCTTGTCCCAGGCGGGTTCGGCCGCCATGTGCAAGTATGATTTCAGGCGGCGCCACACTGGGCGACTTACGGCCGTTGATGAGGACGACACAACACCCTGTCGCCGAGCGGAGGAAATCTCCAACCGGGCCGTGAATGGAACCCGGGCACAGAGCATGGGAGGCAAGCAAGTTACCATCCAGCTAGGCAGGCGGACAATGAGTGAGCTGCACCAGCGAGAACCCGACCGGCAACATTACGAACTTACAACTTCTAGTTTCGTTACGGAAGTTAGGACTGAATCCAAGATTTTATCTCCATTCGTGTGGAAGCTACAGTCTCGTAAACTCGGATGAATCTTTTGGAAACACTCTGTATTTATCAACAAGTATTTAAGATTTCGATGCTACTACTTTTGATTTCAGCCAGCTTTCTGCGGGCATTATTAGAATTCTGTGAGCTTACAATGGATTCTCGAGCTGTTAACAAAAAATGGAATTAACATACTTTCTTTCTGGCTTGTCCTCTGTAATGTGGCTGATCTATTTCTATCTACAAATATTGTTCGTACTTGATCAGCTTTCCTGTGAAGAAGTACTTTTAATATTTTAAATATTACATTCCAAACGCGCTCTGCAGTTGGAAGTTGAAAAATGAATGTCTGATGTCACCGCAGACTCTTCTAAGATTCTGGTTAAAGGCTTCCATACATGACCAAAAATCTGCTATTAAATAACACTTTCTTTTGCAGTTAGTTTCGAAATGAGTGGCAGACATGTGATTTACACCACTTTCAACGCATTGAAGTAAGCCAGATGATGATAATTGTGTGGAAAAAAGCGTGATCATTAGTACTTTGGTGGAAAAATGTTTTACGTACCTTAACTTACCTGGGTGGCTACACGAACCAAAGCGGGGGCGTTGCCGCAGTTGTTTTATGTCTCTGACCATGTTCTCTAACGGCGACCAGATCTCTTCTGGCTCCATCTAACCACCTCAGTTTTGTTCTACAAAAGAATGCCCTTTCTTGTAGCTTCCATTATAAGATGTCTGTTATGATCAACCATATCTCATACAGTCTGGTTTTCCACAGCTTTGTGCTGCGAGCAATATTTGCTGCACGAGCGGCTACGACCAGAGCCTAACGAAGGCGTGGTCTCCATGCATCGTTTGCTTGCTTTGAAGCAAAACAAAGCGTTCTGCTTCAGGCTATTTCGTTTGGGCTGCTGTGGAGAGAAGGCATCTTTTGCTAGTGAGTGATATGGTGTGGTAACGAATGTGGATCCTTTAACACTTACTGACAGAGAGGGAGACATGCATGAAAACAGCAATGAGCTTGTAACGAAAAACGTTATCGTAAGAAATATATACATCTGCTATCTATGCTGCTATTCTACAACACAAGGTAATGCGCTTCTGAACTTTAAAACCTGGCGGGCTATAACGGAACACTGTGGTTGCTTAGGCAACGTTATCGAATGAGTAGCAGAGTGACGCTCGCTGTTACGATCAATGTGGGGCAGGTCCCGTTTTGTTTATGTTTTGTTTATAATTCACGATCAGGTTTAGCAGACCGATCCCTCATTCACCAAATAGGTTTTACATTTTCTTTACCTCTTTAACTTGGTGTTAACGAACCAGTCTTCATATGATTGTAGTGAGAGTAATAGATGTTTTGAAGAATCTTAAACGGTTTGAAATACGCAAGACTTCAGTAATTTTGAAACATAATAATAATTACAAAGTTAATGCAAACCTCATATCATTATTCAAATTCTTGCCTTTCATAAATTTAATTAATTCAACTTATTTAATCTTGTTTGAATTATTATGTAATTTTTTAAATGACCTTGTACATCTTTATTGTCATCACTAGGAAGGTTAACTTGTAATGTTTATGAATGGGGCGCTCTATACTGAAGTTTTAGAATCGTTCGTTTTCTTGAAAATAATCCTTAATTGGCCACTTAAGTATTGCTCTGTATGAAATTTCAATAAAACTTGTTTACTGTTTGTTGTTTGGTATATGTTGAGAGTGTTGTATTGGCAGCGGATGACGCTTTGCTGTTCTGCTCGTCTGGGGCAGGGAATTGCTTACCTTCTGCTTCGGTGGCTTTCCTGTCATCGCATGAGGCCTAGGTGCTGGCGGGTCACACGCGCTTCTGCCTAACTCCCGTTCCACCCTGAATTTGAGCAGTTTATTGTCATTTTTTTGGCACCTTGCCGCAGTGAGAATGTCGCCGGATTAGGAGGTAATTTACTCAGTGTTTCTATTATTGGAAGGTCCTTGTGGCCGTGTGACTAGAACTTTTGGGCAAACTGAACACTGAGTTTCTTGATTTCTTCAAAAGAAAGTTTAATTGTCATAATCACTTTAGTAGTGTTTTAGAGGCCAGCTAGTTCATTTAAGCACTTAAATTGATTTATGTGTAACAGGCTTGGGGCCAATCAGTCACATATTACTGCTTTCTTCGGTTCCCAGACGTGAACAGCGTTTAACCAGCTGGGCATTGTCTTGTCTATATGAGAGCAGAATAACCAGTGGAGATGTATGCATTTTGCAACGTCCCCTTAGAAAAATTATACAAGACTGTGCTCAAACTGACACACAGTATTTTTAGCGCAACGCAATCTGACTTTCAAAAATCCCTACAAAAGAATGGCCCTGACTAACATTAACCTATACCTTTCACAAATCACTTACCTCACCAAAAATCTTCGTTACTCGAACTACTGCAGTACAGCGAGCGCGACTACTGCCAGCTAAATAAAAGATTCAAGCTACGGAAGGCACTAACTACTGATAGGCATAGTTAGCAAATGAAAGATTTTAATAGAGAACAAACAATGTATTTACCTTAATAGGCATAATATATATAGCAGTTCATGACATCCAGTCTTACAAATTTCAAAACTCCGCCATCTCTCTCACCACATCCACCTCTGCTGGCGGCTCACCTCCAACTGCGCAACGCTAGGCGCTGTTAACATCCAGCTGCCCAACACTACAATGGCAGACAACAATGCAAACCAGCCACAGACTGCACACAGCACAGCCAGTGATGTTCATACAGAGCGCTACGTGGCGTTACCAATGAAGAAAACCTAAACAGCCTACTTACATAGCCCACATGCTCCCCACAAAAAATTTTACAAATTGTTTTGGGCAGTGGCCAATAATGATTTGATAAAATTTTTCATAATTACAATGACAAAGGAATCAAATTCACACACTTATTGATACAATGTTGGTCAAAAGCTAAAATTTTCTCACAGTACATAAAGACATCAGAGTAAAATAGCAGTGTTTTTCTCAAAGTCTGAGCAGTAGAAGAAAATGCACATGGAAGCAGTGGATTTCCATGCAGTCTTTCCAACGGAAAGACAGTGCTGACTCTCGACATGCAGACAGGTAATGGGCTATACGTACATTTCATAACTCTTAAAGTACGATTCTTGGTTTCCAACAACCTTTTTCACAAACCAGAGTCCCTAACCACTACTCATTATTCCTTACCTTATTACACATATACATATTCGTCGACACTTCTTCAATATTTCATCATAACAATCATAATCAAATTCCTCATATAACATCAGCTTATAGATCATTAACATACCTCAGCAGCATAATACACATCGTCGTCGTAAAAATAACATCATAACACCTCAGTCAAATCTCAGAAACGTCGTAGCTTTCTGCAATAATTTCAAAACCTAAAAAAAATTCTCTGCTCATTTCAGTAGTGTCATCTACCTCAAACGTACTTTAAAAATCATGATCCCATACCAAATATATCATTCAAAGCTCTCATAATATCACAATGGTTCCGAAAAAGTATGAACAGTTCACAAAGTACAGACAAAATACAATTTCGTAAGTGTGAAGTTATCCAACGGTATAATTACGTAAACATGTGTCACTGACGTAGTAAAAAGAATGTTTGTTTCTCTGTCAAATAATCAGATAGCTGTGTAATTCTGTGTCAGAAAAATATGGTACCAATGTGTAAAGTTGTATAAGCAAATACCATATTAGCTAGGGCTCCTTGTGCTTGCCAGACACATAGTACACAAAGTAAGGGTGTACCCCCTGAGGATTAATGTAATTATACCCTCAGGTGTTACAGATTACAGCAATGGAATGAAATGTATCACGGAAAACCTTTGTATCATTGTACTTCAAATATCTTTAAAAATAAATATTTTAAGTACAAAATTAATCACTCAAATACGTGTACTGTAGCGCTAAACTGTGCGTCTTGTTGTAAGATAATCTCCGTGGAAGTGTCGTAGTTATTGTGCTTCGAAAGCTAAGTTTTGCAGAAGCCAATGTACTTACCTCATGATAAACAAAAGTGAAATGCTTAACTATTACGCTTATTGCTGTGATGAAGAAAGTACTGTGCTGTAACGTATTGTTGTGCTACGGAAAAGGCTGTCTCATTGTAGCTATACCACAAAAGTTACTACTAAAACATGTTTTACTTTCCAGAATAATTCAGAAAAACTGTGCAGATATAAAACAGAAACACCGCAAAAGCAACATTGTAAATTGTCACTCATTAGTAGCGTCGTGATAAAATCGTGTAACTGTCACATAAACTAACCACTGTGTTGTCTGGTATCTCACAGAAAGTACTTTAAATTCAGAATGTATTTTCAAGTAAACCAAAATGTTGCATTAAAATCTCATTAGCAGTACTGGTAAATGTTCTAAGTATGTGAGCCTTATAGTCGTTACGTAATCGTGCAACTAACAAGCAAGAATGTACACACACAATAACACTGTGTCGTCTGTTCACTATAACAATGCATTCGTAATTTCTGTGTAAATAAGTTCTCTTGGTTCGTGAGTGGATATTTAACTTCAAACATTGTTGCATGTTAACAGATTCTAAGTCTGGCAACGCATACTACCAATGTAAAGTGAAAAGTTATATGTCAAAGACAAAGTTAAAAAGCAGATTATCTTTCAATAAACGGTTTTACATGTGAAATGTGGTGTAAACCTTTACTCTTCCTAGTACGCAGAGTTTCAAATTCAACGCAATTATCATGTGGTATACGTCGGATTCTGTAAGGTCCATTGTAAACTAGAAAGAATTTGTGACTCAAGTGTTTCTTCTTATGTGACAATGAATGAGCTTTAATGAGAACTTTCTGACCAATATATAATTTCTTTGCATTTGCTTTACCGTGTAGTTTTCTCCGTTTGTCTGCTGCAGATTTTATATTTTTAGTAGCCAAATCAATTATGTCTTTGTGTCGAAGTTTACGTGTATTCGGGAAAGGTACAAGCTCTCTGATTCTGTTCGATGGTTCTTCATTCTTCAGTACAAGAATAGGTGGTAAAGCAGTGGAGTCATGAGGCATTTCTTTCAGCATGTTTTGAAGTAAGTGTAAATATCTGTCCCAATGCTGATGCTTTCTGTGACAATAAAGTCTGCAAAGCTTATTGATTTCTTTCATAATCCGTTCGGAGGGGTTACAATGTGGTGAGTACAATGAAATAAAAACAGGTTTGATTTTATGATTCCGAAGCATGCGTGACCAAACAGCAGATCTGAATTGCGATCCGTTATCGGAAATGACATTACTAACGTGTCCAAGTTCACGTAAAATTTTTTTTAGCAAAGGTGTTGGATACAGACCGTCCAGTGGCTTTACGTAACGGTGTGAAAGAAACAAATTTTGAAGTAAGTTCAACAGCGACTAGAACGTACGAAAATCCATGAGATGTTCTGACAAGCGGTCCCAAGAGATCAACAGCAGCAAATTCTTTTAATTTAGAAGGAATGATAGGAAACAACGGAGCACGAAGGGAGATAGTAGATGGTTTCGCCTTTTGACAAAGTTTACAAATAGACAAGACTCTTCGAATTCTCTTTTCCATATTGTTAAAATAACAAGTCGTTCGAAGAATATGATAACATTTTCGTGGGACAAAATGTGCATAGCTGAAATGAATGTACCAAATGAGCTTATTAACGAAATCGTCAGGAATGCAAAGTATCCATAGCTTGTCATCAACAGTGCAGCGTTTGAACAGTATGTTGTTTCTAACCAGATAATAAAGCCGAATCTGTGTGTGTGTCTTTTCATGCCATTTGCTTTTGATGTCTTTCCAAATCGGATCTTTATCTTGTTCATGAGCAATGTCCTTTAAAGATGTGGTGATGAAGTTTTCAAAGGCGACTTTCTGAATGTAAAGAATACAGAAATTTTTTTCGAGGTTGCCTTCTGTGTTACTTTTCTCAAGCCCAGCCGGTGCGCGTGACAGTGCGTCCGCAACAATGTTCTCCTTGCCAGGAATGTAGACTATTGTGAAGTGGAATTCTCGCAGAAACAATGCCCAACGTTTTAACCTGTCATGATTTAATTTTGAAGACATAAGAAATTGTAATGCACGATGATCACTGTATACTTTTATGTGCTTACCAGAAAGAAAGAAACGGAATTTGTTAAATGCCCAAACGATAGCTAAAGCTTCCAATTCAGTAACGGAATAATTTTTTTCAGATCTTGTAAGCACTCGGCTAGCAAAAGCAATGGTTTTCTGAACGGTAGTGTCATTTTCTATGGCTTCTTGAAATAAATGGGCACCACGACCGACTTTAGAAGAATCCGTGCTAAGGCAGAAATCTTGTGACAGATCTGGATGAGTTAGTATTGGTGCGTTAAGTAGCGATTCTTTCAAAGAATTGAATTCCAACTGTGCCTGTTCGTCCCAGTTCCAAATAGTATTTTTTCCAGTGAGAGAACAAAGTTTTGGTGTAACAAGAATTTGCATATTCAGAAAACGACGGTAAAAATTTACGAGACCTAGAAAACTGCGGACTTGTTTTTTTGTGGATGGAACTGGAATGGCTCTGATTGCTTCTAACTTTTCAGGATCCGGCTGAATGCCTTCAGAAGAAATAATATGTCCCAAAAACCTCACCTTTGACCTACCGAATTCAGACTTTTCCAAGTTAACTGTAATTCCAGATTCTGCAAAAATACGTAACAAACTGTTGAGGATGCGATTATGTTTTTCCCATGAAGCTTCTGCTATTAGAATATCGTCCACATATAAGGTGATGTGACGTTTTAAGAACTCAGGTAGTATGGAATTTAGCCCGCGAATGAATGTTGCCGAAGAAATGTTCAAACCAAAAGTAAGTTTCCGAAACTGATAACAAACGCCGAAACAAAGGAAAGCTGTGTATTTTCTACATTCTGGATGAAGTTCGATCTGATAAAAGCTGGATCTGAGATCAATGGAAGACAACACTTTTACACCATTAAAATTTTGAAGAAGTTCTTCCATTGTTTGCGGCCTGTCTGTTTCAGGAATAATGATAGTATTGATTTGTCTCGAATCTAAGACAAGCCTGATCGATCCATTTTTCTTCTCAACAACATGTAATGGACTGTTGTATGAACTTACTGCAGGCTCAATAATGCCCTCGTCAAGCATAGATTGTATTTCTGTTCTAACACGGTCCCTATAATGTGCTGGAATTACGTATGGTCTAACACAAAATTTAGTATGCTCACGAACACGAAATTGGTATTGAAATCCCTTGATTGTTCCTGTTTTGTGAGTAAAAACTGTAGAATGTGCTTGTAAAATCTCAAAAGGGTCCTGCCTATCACTGTCATTACAATTGTCAATTGTTTGAATTTTACTCTGAATTAACTCATTAGTTTCAAATATGCCGTCGATATCATCCCTGTCAGTACTTGCAGAGTGATTGTTAGTGTCTAGTTCCGTAGAAAATTCCGAACTGTTGTCTAACAGAAGGTAAAGCCGATTAATTTCCTCGTCATGGTTTGAGAGCCAATCTTCAAATTTCAAAGCTATTGACTTACCTTCTTTCTCTAAACTTATTTCAGCATCGTGAAGGTTTAAGATTGCTTTGTATTCATTCAAAAAGTCTACTCCCAGTATAATTTCCGTCGACAATAATGGGACAATAAGAAAGTTCATGGAGAAGCTGTGGCTTTGACAAAAGAATTCTAAGTTGGTTTGTTGGCGTACATCTACACTTTTTCCAAAGATTGCACCTTGTAATTTAAACTTACGTAACGGAAGTGTGGGGCAATCATTCGATTTGTTACATTTGCTAAAGGCTGTTTCACTAATTACTGAAATGGGACTGCCAGAGTCAAGTACTGCCGTAAATTTTACGTCATTTACTGTAATGTGAATCACAGGATATGCAATGTTGTTATGTTTTACGTCGTGTTCCTGGAGTAAGATGTCCCTAATGTCTTCCATTTTTACGTAATTACTAGCTACGGCAGCTGCGTCGTTAGTTTCATACGTACGTTTCGTGGCTGCTAGCGGTATGAGTCATTGCCTATTGTCTCTTTGTTGGCGCGCGTCGTTATTGGGATTTGGATACCTGACTTCTACAAATTCACCTTGTCGAGAGGGCCCTGCTCTGTTTGAATCTCGCCAGTTCTGATGCAATTCAGGTCTGCCGCTACGATCATATCGTCTGTCGTCATGTCGGTAGATTCCATAGTTACTTTCTTGTCGGTCATGTGGTGGAGAACTTCTCCCTGAATCGTAACTGCGCGCTGGTCCGTTGCGTCTAAAGTTGTTCTGTCTCCCTTGATAATATTAATTTTGGTTCCCATATTGTCTGTTTCTCTGATTGTCTCTGTCATAGTCATCACCACGGAGAGGTGATCTTTCCCTGTAGTTATTACTACTCTGCCAACGGTTGTCATACGGGTGGTGTCTGTTTTGGTCACGATTTGTGTTGTGAGAAGAGCCTTGTCGTGCCCAGTTATTATTTATTTCATCGCGGAATTGCGACGGATGTGACCTGTAATTGTTGTGTTCCTGTTTTCGCGTTCCGCGATTATCAGTGTCAGTTTCTAATTCTTGTAAGAGTCCCTGAAAAGCTTCAAAGTCGTCTTTGCAACGTCCTGCCAAAATAATATGTCGTAAATGTTCAGGTAATTTGATTAAGCAAATGCGGATGAGTTCTGAGGGGCTGTATGGGTTTGACAGGTACTGATTCTTGTGCAACATGTCTTCAAAATATTTCACAAGACTGGAGAATTCAGATTGTTCGAAATGCTTCATCATTATGATGCTATGTTTTACTCGGTCTTGTGTAGCTTGAGACCAATATGCTGAGAGGAAGGCATGATACAATTCTCCTTCACTGTGACAATCGTGAATGACCGATCGCATTCTTACAACTGGTTCATTCTCTAAGTAGCCACACATAAATTCTAATCTGTGCTGCAATGACCAGTTGGGAGGAAAACAATGAGAGAATTGATGAAGCCATGCTTGTGGATGAATGTCGTTGCCAGAATTCTTAAATGTTTTGAACTTACGTGTAGTAATGAACAACTTATAGTCAAAATCATCGTGTCGGCGAGTCGCACATCGCTCATTCTTACTTGGTTTCGGCGGATCCATCTCAAAATTCAATGCGCCTTGCCAATTTCTTTCATAATTTCCGAAGTGTCTTGTGTTATTATTTTGTGGTTGCTCCGTATTTCTATATCCCTCTTCTCGTACTGGAGCGCGAGTGTCCTCTGAAATATGTAATTCTTGTATTACTTGTGCCAACTGATCTTGTACTTCCCGGATTTCTCTTTTGTACTGTGTATTGATTTGATTTTGATTTTGTTTGAATTTTCTAATTTGTTCATACTCTTCAGTGTCAGTGAAAGCCACAAGTCTTGTGTCATTCAGATCATCATCTACCGTTGTAGATAAGTTAGTGAATTGATCTGAAAGTTCGGCTACTTTATCTGATAGTGAAGTCATTTCCTCTGTGTGTTTTTCTGAACCACGTTTCAGAGTGTCCATTTGTGTTGAAACCGTGTCTACTGTGTCCTTTAAGTTTTCCTGAGTTTTTGCAAGTTGCGTAACCGAATCGGTAGATGCAACTGAGTCAATTTGCAAGGTCTCATGATTTTCATGAACAATAATTTGCAGTTCTTTTATGGCTGCTTCGTGATTCTGTAATGCATTTTCATGCCGCGAAAAAATAGGTTGAAAATGCTCACAAATTTGTGTTTTTACGTCATTACAGGCTTTTTGACATTTCGATTCAATGTTATGTAACTCAGTAGTTAAATCTTCACGTGTTTGTTCAAGTGTGATGTCTAACTTTTGAAGCTTTTGCTGTGTTTGTCTCTGATTTTGTTCCATTGTGTCTAACTGTTACTGTGTTTGTCTCTGATTTTGTTCCATTGTGTCTAACTTTTGAAGTTTTTGTTCCATTATTTCTAACTTTTGAAGCTTTTGCTGTGTTTGTCTCTGATTTTGTTCCATTTGTTGCATTAATTAAAATAATAATGTATTAGTGTTAGGAATGTGTTTCTTTATGCTTTTTGGCAGTGCATTTTCACCGGCAACATTCGCATTTTGAAAAGCAGAAAATGTGTCTTGACTTATTTGAGAAAACGGTGAGGACGCAAAACCTGAATGTGCAGTATTTGCAGGATTGTGTCCTGTCATTTCGGATTCCTGAGGCGAGCTGTTGCCGACCGATCGATCGATAATGCTTCCCTGTTCACTATTTGTTTCACTGTCCACGCCATTGTTTGCCGCCCGCTCCATTTCCCTATGCACAATTATCAAATTACTATGTTGAACATTAGTTAATTCATTACACGGTGGCGCTAACACACTGCTTTCGTCTTCACTGTCATTTCTCAGTTTACTTTGGAGCCTAGTATTACGTTTTTCACACCCCATAATTGTCACAATATTTCACACAATAACAAAGAAAAGCACAATTTGAAGAGCAAAATAAGATAACACATTAACATGGCAATGGAAATAATGTGTACTTAATTGCAAGCGCAGCTGCGAAATACTTGGTTAAAATCTACATGCATGCCACAACAACAATGAAAGACTGCAACTACAAAGGAGATTCTCTCTACAATTACGCGCTAGCAATAAACAAAAGCTACACTAATTACACAAACTACAATAAAAAAATCAGAAGATTCCAGTGAGGTATCCGCGGCTAAGGGTCGACATATGAAACGTCCCCTTAGAAAAATTATACAAGACTGTGCTTAAACTGACACACAGTATTTTTAGCGCAACGCAATCTGACTTTCAAAAATCCCTACAAAAGAATGACCCTGACTAACATTAACCTATACCTTTCACAAATCACTTACCTCACCAAAAATCTTCGTTACTCGAACTACTGCAATACAGCGAGCGCCACTACTGCCAGCTAAATAAAAGATTCAAACTACGGAAGGCACTAACTGCTGATAGGCATAGTTAGCAAATGAAAGATTTTAATAGAGAACAAACAATGTATTTACCTTAATAGTCATAATATATATAGCAGTTCATGACATCCAGTCTTACAAATTTCAAAACTCCGCCATCTCTCTCCCCACATCCACCACTGCTGGCGGCTCACCTCCAACTGCGCAACGCTACGTGTTGTTAACATCCAGCTGCCCAACACTACAATGGCAGACAACAATGCAAACCAGCCACAGACTGCACACAGCACAGCCAGTGATTTTCATACAGAGCGCTACATGGCGTTACCAATGAAGAAAACCTAAACAGCCTACTTACAATTTTAATGTAAAGTACTGAACATTTGTTGAACTTTTTTTTTATATGTTGACGTCCTGTTGTGGGATTAGTCACAGTTTTTATGCTAGTTCGCGGGTAGAGTGCCACCGCAGCTTTATTTAGTCAGTTAACTGTTTGTAATCGGGGCACCATTGTATTACACTACTGATATGTTCTTTGAGCACCATTTGTAATTTTTTTGTACAGTGCAAATGTCCCTATGCACTGTGATTTTAATTTAATAACCTTAACTATTCGTATGTATTTGGCAAGAATCTTGGTAGCTGTTAGTCGGCTTATGATAGAATTGTCATCAGATAGAAATATTTGTTTGGGAATGATAAATCGTGCATCACGTTGGGCCACCCTTCCTCGTGTTTTCCTTAAATAAGTCCCGATCCTTATCCGGGGTCTCAGCTGGCTGCTTTGATCCATGACTTTCGGGAAGTAATTTGAGAGAAGTGCGAACTGGGTTTCACATGATCCACGTTTTTGAGATCCGCGCTGGGTGGCATGGAGGAGATCGTTCTGTTCGAGATACGTTATCATGTTTGAGCTCAGAATATGTCCTATGATTCTACAACAAATGGATGTCAGGGGTATTGGACGGAAGTTTTGTGGATCATTGTGCAACCCTTCTTGTAGGCAGGTCACGGCCCGGCTGCCGCGGCAAGGCGGGAGGGGGTGTTCCCCGCGGCAACTGTACGTGGCGTGCGTCAGCAGCCGGCAGCCAAACGAACTCCAGGGCACGTGCCTCCGCTCTGGGAATCCAGAGGCGCCAGCAACAGCGGCAGAGCGCTTCTGCCGTCAGCAGTGCGGCCCAGAGGTAGAGGCGCTATCCACAGCCATATACAGGAGCCAGGCAGAAGAATTACACGTCGTGTTCAAAAATTCAATGCGCAAACTGACAGTTACTATGACGGAGCTAATGACGAATAAATGTTGTAGAATTTATTACAACCTTTACTTGGCCAAGGTGGCAATGTAGAAAACAGTGATTACTAGTTTCAGCCCCTTCAACGGTCATATTCAGAAGAGAATACAAACATGCGGCGTCTAAATCAAGAGAATAGGTAAGACACTTTTTCATTACAGTGTTAACATCCTTGGCGAAGCCCGCATCTCGTGGTCGTGCGGTAGCGTTCTCGCTTCCCACGCCCGGGTTCCCGGGTTCGATTCCCGGCGGTGTCAGGGAATTTCTCCGCCTCGTGATGGCTGGGTGTTGTGTGCTGTCCTTAGGTTAGTTAGGTTTAAGTAGTTCTAAGTTCTAGGGGACTTCTGACCACAGCAGTTGAGTCCCATAGTGCTCAGAGCCATTTGAACCATCCTGTCAACTTACAGTTGTATTTACAATATGCTACACATGCGTGTATTGTAAATACGATTGTAAGGTGACATTTTCTTATGGATGTTAACACTGCGGTGACAAAGTACGATACGCTTCACACACGTATTCCGTAAATACATAAGTTGACATTTCCTTGTGGATGTTAACACTACACGCCCGCATCTCGTGGTCGTGCGGTAGCGTTCTCGCTTCCCACGCCCGGGTTCCCGGGTTCGATTCCCGGCGGGGTCAGGGATTTTCTCTGCCTCGTGATGGCTGGGTGTTGTGTGCTGTCCTTAGGTTAGTTAGGTTTAAGTAGTTCTAAGTTCTAGGGGACTGATGACCATAGATGTTAGGTCCCATAGTGCTCAGAGCCATTTGAACCATTTTTTTTGTTAACACTACAACGACGAAATGTCTTGCTTATTCTCTCGGCTTAGACGCTGCATGTTTGTATCCTGATCTGAAAATGACTGTTTAAACTGGTGAAACCAGCAATCGCTGATAAAATATTAACTGGTTTCAAGTGGTGGTAACCACTTGACAATGGCAGAAGAGATCTCTGACGGAAGCTCGAGGGCAGTTAACCACTTGACGCGGCTTGAAGCCCTTGAATATTTTATTAATGCATATCGTCGCGAGAGCATGCATTCGTACGTAGTAATCATTGTTTTCTACCACAGCGATCTTGGCCAAACCAGGGTTTTAATAAAATCTAAAACATTCAAATGTACAGATCGTTGTTTATATGCTGACTATTACAGGTTCAAAAATGTTCAAATGTGTATGAATTCCATAGGGACCAAACTACTGAGGTCATCGGTCGCTAGACTTACACACTACTTCAACTAATTTATGCTGAGAACAACCCACACACCCATGCCCGAGGGAGGACTCGAACTTCCGGCGGGAGGGGCTGCGCAATCCGTTACAGGGCGCCTCTAACCGTGCTGCTACTTTATGCTAGGTAGTTACAATATTTTGTTTACTTGACAATTGTAGGAAATGCCCTTCCATTTCTGTTTACGGACGAGGCTCGATTTACCCGGGAAGACAGGTACAATCCCTATAACTTGCATATACGAGGGTTGGAACTTTAAGAGTGGCAACTATTTATTTACAGCTTGTTCAACATAGATACGTGTTTCAAAGTTTTACTGACCTTCAAAGTAGTCACCAGCATGGTGTATAACCCGTTGCCAGTGATGTGGATGTCGTATGATACTCTTAGCAGTGCCAGTTGTGTTGACAGTTCGAGCGGGGCGGCCTATTGCCCGACGAATCTATAGCAGTTGTGAAGCGAATGCCGTGAAGTGTTTCCTTCAGCTTAGAAATCGAGTTGAACTCACGAGGGCTTAAGTCAGGAGAGTGCAGTAGGTGGTATAGCACTCAGCAGCCCCATCAGTCAAACAAATAAGTAACAGCTTGCACAGTACGTGCTAGAGCAGTGTCCTACAAAATGATAGTCAGCTCCTGCAGAAAGTGTCATCACTTCTGTCTGTAAGGTGGTCGTAGGCGGTGTTCCAAAAATGAACAGCATAGAGACAGAAGTGATGACATTTTCTGCAGGACCCAACCATCATTTTTCAGGACAATGCTCAAGCACGTACAGTGCAAGCTGTTACTGATTTGCTTGACAGATGGGGCTGCTAAGTGCTATACCACCTACTGGACTCTCCTGACTTAAGCCCTCGTGAGTTCAACTCGGTTTTTAAACTGAAAGAAACACTTCACGGCATTCGCCTCAGAACTGCTATAAATTCGTCGGGCAATAGACCGCGCCGCTCGAACTGTCAACACAACTGGCATTGCTGAGAGTGCCCTACGACTTCCACATCGCTGGCAACGGGTCATACACAATGCTGCTGACTACTTTGAAGGTCAGTAAAACTTTGAAACACGTATCTATTTTTTACGAGCTGTTCAAATGGTTCAAATGTTTCTGAGCACTATGAGACTTTCTAACTACTGAGGTCATCAGTCCTCTAGAACTTAGAACTACTTAAACCTAAATAACCTAAGGACGTCACACACATCCATGCCCGAGGCAGGATGCGAACCTGCGACTGTAGTGGTCGCGCGGTTCCAGACTGGAGCACCTAGAACCGCTCGGCCACCCCGGCCGGCTTTACGAGCTGTAAATAAATAGTTGCCACTATTGAAGTTCCAACCCTCGTATATGGGCGTGTACCAAAGTTACGTGAAGTTTCCAGAGACAGATTCAGTGAACATGTTATAGGACTGCTTGGCTGGTCCCTATATATTGTCTCTTCGACTCAGATGTCCAATGAACACTCTAATACAAGAGAAGACGCACCGTAGGGAATTATTCAAATGGGACGGAAACCGCTAGATGTGATGCACATTTACAGAAAAATGAATGATTACAAATTCAGAAAAATTGGATGATTTATTCAAGAGAATGAGCTACACAAATTGAGCAAGTCAATAGTGCCTTGGTCACTTCTGGCCCTTGTACAAGTAGATATTCGGCTCGGTATTGATTGCTAGAGTTGTTGGTTGTCCTTAGGCGTATCGTGCAAAAATCTGTACACGCGTTATATTGTCAAAGTTCCGAGGTGGTTGGAGAGTCCTAACCATAATGCTGCAAACTTTCTCAACTGGGAAGAGATCTGGCGGCCTTGCAGGCCAAGGTAGGGTTTGACAAGCATGAAGATAAGCAGCAGAAACTCTCGTTGTGTGTGGGTGCGTGTTATCTGGCTGATATGTGAGCCAAGTATGACTTGCCATTAAGGGTAAAAAAACAGGGTGTGGAATATCGTCGATGTACAGTTGCGCTGTGATGTTGCCGTGAATGCCAAAGCGGTCTTGCTGTGGCATGAAACGGCACCCCAGACCATCCAGTCCTGGTTGTCGGACGGTACGGCGGGCGGCAGTGGCAGCCCACCACTATCTGGGGTACCTCCAGACACGTCCTAGCTGGTCATCGGGGTTCGCTTCGAACGGAGACTCGTCAACGAGCACAGGTCTACTCTAGTCAATGAGATTCCATTTTGAAGATGTGTCTGGAGGAAACTAGGCAGCAAAGGAAAAGAATATCTTTGAAAAGATAACATTTCGGTTTCAGCTCTCCCAAGCAGAAGGTAGACCTTGACCGCCATTTCAACATTTGCTATAAGGCCTGGATTAAATGTAAGTAATGTTAAAATATTTTAATGTCTTTAACTTATTGCTGAAATGAATTTCGTATCAACGAAAATCATCGTTGTGATTATGAGATTATAGTTAACTACTTGCATGAATTGTTTACTTACCTAACAGGGACTGGTTACTTTACGTAAACAGAACACACGTTTTTGGTGAAAAGACACTCTTTTACGTCTTGCGATCGTGATTTTGCTCACACTGAGAAACGAAAGAGGCTAACGATGTGTGAAGTTCGGAAGGATTTAGTTAGCCTCATCACTGAATCTACGTGCGGAACATCATTCACAGTGACTGTTTCGGAAGAAAGAGATTTTTATGACTTTAACCCAGGTGCTGAAAAAATACGAATTTCACCTATGTGCATATTTCAAAAGATCAAAGTGACTGATGGACGGCTAAGGGTACTGCAAGTTCCGTCAGTTCTCAGTGCAATTGAAGAGATGAAGGAACATTACATGTTGAAGGGAAACGTGAAGCCTTTTGATGTTCTACAGGTGCAGTTGGAAACATTACATCGTGAAAATAAGTTGCCTGAAGACAAGAGGAGGGAGTTAGCTGAAATTATTCCATTTTCAAAAGAGGAAAAAGACAACCTTCTGAATTGAGTAAAAAAAGATACGACGGAACTTGTATCGTTATTTATGTTAAAGCCATTGGATACAGAATGTTTCATTTACTGCAAATTTTGCATCATTTTGTCCTTAAACTTACTGAGGTAGAATAAAAACATATATATGACACGAAAACTGTACAGTTTTTGTGTTTGTGTCGCAATACTTTTATACTGCTTTTGTATAACTGTTATTAACATTTTGATGATTATCTCTAAATCAGAATTATGGCGGTTGATGCAGTCTTTACTTACACGCCACATTTATTGTAACATTGACCAGAACTAGGAAGGACTGAAACACTTTTAACTTTTCTTTTTCTATTCGCAGTCAGACACAGAGACCTGCTGGATGCTCCATACTCATTCAATAATCATTTGGACATTTAGCTTCTGCTCACTCTATACACAGATGATGGATGTCCATCGAACCGGAATGGAGGCGGACATATTACAGCAAGGAAGAGCGGGTATTTTAAATTCACCATAAGAAGAAGAGACGCGTTTCTGTAACGCCATGTTCAGAATACCTGAAACTGTTATCATACCATATGGAATTCAACAACTGCGAAACCGTCCCTGAACACTCATGGCACCAAGCAAGAAAATGATGAAAGTCTGTCCAATCTATCTGGATGAACAACCGAATACAATAAAGTAGTGATGGGCTAAACTGCGATTTTCCGATATCAGTGATTTCAGTGAATGCTACTTTTCAGTATCTGTTACTCTTAACTGCGATTTGTCGCAGTTAAGAGTCGCAGTTAAGGAACATAGGTCGTGTATCCCTCCGCCACTGCTATTTCTGCGATTTCTGCTACTTCCGCGATTTCTGCGACTTCTGCTACTTCTGTGACTTCTGCGATTTCTGCTACTTCTGCGATTTCTGTGACTTCTGCTACTTCTGCGATTTCTGTGACTCCTGCGATTTCTGCGACTTACCACCATATGAAAAAGTTACATCTGTCAACACAGAAAATTGCATCGCAACAAACCTGTCATTGGCAAGTATGTTTTACGTTTTTTCTTCCGTTGGCTTTAATTTTGTATTAAAGAAACAACTGTGAAAATATTAATAGTGTAATTAATATGTAAGTAGCCGTACAGTACCGTAATAGTTCGTGTTTAGAAAATGAATTCTAACATATTGTTATGTTCACAGGTACCTGAACTACATTTCAGTCACTCAGTAAAGTGATAACTCAAAATATCATTGTCAGCAGATCTGAAGAAATTTGCCACTGCGTCTTTAGACCGTTTTCGTCAGACGAGAGGTTAGTTTCTAAGCGTTTCGTTGGACTTAATTACTTCAGTGAGATCGTTCTTGCAAATGTGACATTCATTATAGCAAATATTAGCAATCTACTCTGTCAATTATATTGCTAGTAATTAGTGACAGCAAAAATTGTTTAATAATCCTTGTGTTTTTGCAGACGCAGTTCTCACTCTGATTACTGGTTGCTGTACGTATCTATCCACATCAAGGCTGTTGAGAGAGATTCGTGAAGATTCAAGACAGCTCTTAGAGGATTTGCTGTTTAAAAGTGAAATAATTGTGAAATAAGTGTGTGAAAGATTAAACTGTGTTTTATTGAAGTTGTTGTGCGATTTTAAAGGCATAATAAATGTTAAATACAGTGAGTGAATAATAAAAATCTCATTTTACACATGTTAAGCCGTCCAATACCCGTAATTTTCCGCCACTTACTTATTGGTAAACACTTGGAGAGTGACATGCCGCCCCCCCCCCTTTCTCTACAATCTTGGTGTGACACTGACCTGTAACATATCCCGATGTCTACAATATGCATTTTGAGGCTTTTGATGTGAAAGTGGGAAGTACAGATCTTCCAGTTAAATCGGGAATAGCTTAAGTGCATTACTTGAAAGTAACACAGGAAAAGGTTACTTATGTAGGTGGTAGTAGTGTCGGCAAAAAGTTCTTGTGTGTGAAGTTGCCATGTAGAACACCAGGTGTAAAACTTTTCTCCCGAGTCTTGAACTGTGTCGGAACAAAAGTGAGGCATTCATATGACTGTTTTCATTTCACTACACTTATACAGATGTCTGAGTTCTGCTGTGTTAACATTGCAAAGTCCTGTAGGCATGTGGAGTATTAACCAAAACTGTCATATTGGAAGCAGAATCAAACACATTTGTTACGTTACTTGATATTTTCAGGAGAAAAAGGCAATGTTGCTTCTTATTAATATAATACATTTAGAGTCACAGCAGTATTTGACCAACCATAACTGATGCTGAATGTGCATGTCGTCATATAATATGAAAGGCTTATTTCAATAGTGGTACAAGTCCATTACCTCCACTTTTCTGTCTATAATGCTTCTGAAATTAATGATCCAAGCAAACATAAATAAAGGTTCATCTCTAGCAAGAAGCCATATGCTTGAATATTTCTGGTATCTCAACTGCAGATTTTTCAGCGCTCATTTAACTTTACGACTCTGTATCTCAAAATGAACAAAAATGGACTTGTACCACTACTGAAAAAGCCCTTCATATGCACACATAGCACATCGATCTCGTGAGGCACAAGGCTCTCATTACGAAGTACGTCCGTCGGTCAAAAGATGGCACTAGGAAAAGTATGTTAACTGCGCTTTTTAGTTGCTACTTGCGACTCTTAGTTGCGATTTGTCACAGAAATCGCAGTTTGACTCGGTAGCGAATAGCGTAGTATGAACTTTGCTCAACAGATGGCAGTGCTAACTGCGCTTTTTAGTTGCTACTTGCGACTCTTAGTTGCGACTTGTCACGGAAATCGCAGTTGGACTCCATAGCGTACCGCAGAAATGGACGTAGTACGAACTTTGGCCAACAGATGCCACTGTTAACCGCCCTTTTTAGATGCTACTTGCGACTCTTACTTGCGACTTGTCACTGAAATCGCAGAAAGCAGTGCTAAATTCGACCAATATATGGCTCACGTCTTTGAATGTGAAATACTACTTGCGACTGCTAACTGTGACTGAAATCGCAGTTAGATTCTGTAAAGTTGCTACTGTGATATCTGTGACTTCTCAGTCACTGTGATTTCTAACAGATACGCGATTTCCTGCCCACTACTACAATAAAGGATACACAACAATTTGAAAGAAGACACCATAAGAACGGATTAAACGATAGAGATTAAACAGGTCTTCAATCCCAATTGCTGGTCCAGAAAAGAATAAAGACACAAGTGAGAAGAGAGCAAGATGCACCAAGAACAGTAGATGCAACACAGAAGATTTGGAAGAAGGAAGAGCCTAGACCACAAGAGATCAAGAAACCTTTTCAAATCCCTTCCCATACAAGACCATTAGTGCATTTAATTGTTCTGGCAGCACAAATATCCGATATTCCTTATGGCAAATTGCAACACCTTCAGATATACCGAGAGATGGGAGAAGACTATTCGTATGAGAACCTGGAGATGAATAGACCATTGATCAACCGACATAAAGATTCGTCAAATGAACAAGATAAGTTTAAGTTGCCAAGAATAGATCTCCAATACAATGTCGCCATAGGCACAAGCGAAATGGAGCAATGGCAACAACTCAGTCACGACACGCTTAGACCTTCTGCAACATTTCTCTCTGCGACCGTCATTCCATGCTCAGGGGACACGCGGCGAGGCGCATGCCGACCGTTATTCTGTGCTGAGCAGAGATACGGTGAGGTCAGGCACACGGCTGATCGTCATTCCATGCTCAACGGAGACAAGGCGAGGCCCACGGCCAACCGTCATTCCATGTTCGATGGAGGCACGTCGAAACACATGAAAAACAAAGTGACGATTTCAATGAACCATGTTAAAGATGTAGGAGAAAGAACTGTCTGTGACAGACTAGTATCTGAACAACCTGAAAAAAGATAAATTTGATTATTGTTGTTTAAAAATATTTAAATTTAGAAGATTTTTACATGTCAGCCGCAGATCCTTATTAACGATACTTTTAAAATTTTAATCTTGTCATATCAATAATGCCTCCGGGGGTAGCTGCGCGGTCTAGGAGGCCTTGTCGTGGTCCCAGAGGTTTGAGTCCTCCCTCGGGCATGGGTGTGTGTGTTGTCCATAGCATAAGTTTGTTTAATAGTTTAAGTTAGATTAAGTAGTGTGTAAGTTTAGGGACCGATGACCTCAGCAGTTTGGTCCCATAAGACATTACTACAAATTTCCAAATATCAATAGTATTTCCTTATATTTCATATTTTTCAACATGTTTAACTTAAGAACACCTAAAGTTTTCATTTTTGGGGAGGTTAGGATTCTAATGTGTGATGTGTTTGTCAAAAACATAGGATATATAAATCTGAATGGGTTTAACTATTCCATGATGTCAGCTTAAATTTTGTTAAGTAATTAGTAGGATTAGACATTTAATATGTTTGAAAGTCAAATTTGAAAATTTTTGTAAAGTTGTAATGCATAAATTTAAGATTTTTAGGGAATATAAATATGTTTATGAAGCGGATTGTGTCTGTAAAGACATGGGAATGGTGTGGTTAAGTTTAATATAGATTAAAAAATCTTTATTATAAGAAATGAAACTTTCTTAGATTATCATTGATATGAAGGTTGACATAAAATGCAGAATATTAAATAAGAGGAGGATTATGTTAAATGAAGGCTTCCTCATTTTCAATACATATCCAGCATCATTTACCATAAATCGTGTAGTCAAAAACAGATCGGTCTCAAATTTAAAATTTTTGGGATGACACAAATTTATAGATAAGCTCAGATTGTTTAAATTTAAATTAAAATTAAAATGTGTACAACCTCATTGAAATGAAAAGACCTTAGATTAGTTTAATAATTGTATTAAAATCAGAAAATTAGAAAGTTGATGTTAAATTTTGAAAAAAAAATCACTTAAGAGCTCAAATCAGTAAACATGAGATCAAGTACAATGTAAAATAGAACGATTAGGAGACTAGATCGAACCACTGTTTAAGTTAATATTAAAATTGGAAGTTGGTCAGTAAATATGTCAATTGCTACAGTCAACAGTTGCAAACAATTTTGCAATGACTTCAATAAATTTCTCAACCATTAATTGACCCAGTGCGAAACTAAACACGGTAGGAGGAGGATAGGTAAGGTGGCAAATTAAATGAAGGTCAATTTCGTACCTTACATGAGAGTTTTATATATCGTATTGGAAATGTAAATATGACACCTAACTTACTTTGGTGGAAAAGAGCAGATTTGCCTATAAGTATGAAAAGCAAAGAGATGACACTCAATCGACAGTATTAACACACTGATCCGATATACTGCATGTTAATGAGCGAAAGGTGAAACTAACAGCTAGAGGAAATGAGAGGAAACGTTTTGTTTGGAAGTAGGTGCATATAGGCACGAAGGATGTACCATGGGCGGTACAGCAGAAAGCTCTAAGAAGTCCCGCAGTGGGAGTCAATGAACTGGCAGGTGACTCATGCTGGAGAGCAAGTAACGGGCCACCAGAGTAGGACGGAAAGAAGCTTTAGAAAACTTCATTTCGGAGTTTCCAAATGGATATGAACAAACTTGTGATGCAGTTTATCATGTGAACAGCGCATGGTACGGTCATGATGTGTGCATGTGACTATTAGGCATCTGGAGCGGGCACAAAATGTTCGATTGGCGGAACTAGGAAGGAGTAAAGTGCCGAGATTTCGAAGCAGTTTAATGGTAGGACCCTTGTGATTGCCAGAGAGAGTTTTCACAAAATAAAAGGAACGCTCCCATTGGTCGGAAAAAGCCGTGACGCGGAGCGCGAAAGAACCCAGGTGGGGGAGACAGTTTTGCTACGAGAAAGACAAGACTGAAAAGTTCAGGGAATCTCCTCGGAAATGGCGTCAAGTGTAGAACAGGGTGCATCACGCTCTGTACGACGCAGATGAAAAATTTGTGTGAACACTGTTCCTGCGGCTGACATTCAGCTAGATATTAGCTGTAGCATCGTTGAGCTCCAGCTGCGGAGAAACGAACCAGCCACTCAGTTAATTGTTCTTGCAACAACTGAGAGGGCATTGTGATATGCACGCTGCTCCAGCCATGCACGTGCATATTGCCTTATTCCAGGACTACGGATGAGTACATGTTTTCTCAAAAATGGCTCTGAGCACTATGGGACTTAACATCTATGGTCATCAGTCCCCTAGAACTTAGAACTACTTAAACCTAAGTAACCTAAGGCCATCACACAACACCCAGTCATCACGAGGCAGAGAAAATCCCTTACCCCGCCGGGAATCGAACCCGGGAACCCGGGCGCGGGAAGCGAGAACGCTACCGCACGACCACGAGCTGCGGACCATGTTTTTTCACCTAACAAGAAACATAGGAGAGTTTCTGCTGAAAACATTAACAAACGTTTGATTAGCTTTTATAGGAATTTCAGAGGACGAGAGCAGTCATGCAGACGACAGCTCATTGCAGCTAAGGTAAATACCGCGAGCAAAGGCGTAACTTGTTGGTTCAACAGATTGCGAGCACTGTGAACTCGAGCGACCTTGAGTAGTCTTTTGCTCAGCTTGTCACAAAACTAACCATCCTCCATAGACTTGATTGTCATCCTAAATAGTACTGAACTTAGAACTAGAATCGGATGATTTATTGCAGTATTGGCCAACTAAATGACGTAGTAGTAAGACTAATGTTGTAAAGAAATTTCTAGTTAAAATTTGATATTGTTGTGCTTAGAGTTATTTCACTTTATGAGGACGACATGAGTTATCTTGACAACTGTCTTAACATTGTCACGTTGTAAACTGTGTAAATGTGATCTGTGATAAAATTGCAGCATTAAAACCAATATGTATACAGATTAATCGAAGTGGTGCTCTGTCATAGAATAAGGATACACACCTATACCAGGGTGTTAGAAAGACTCATCGAAGTCAACTCGGTGTCTGTTTTCCAGTGCGTGTTCCGTTCCACCTGATTTTTTGTATAGCATAGACGGAAACACCTTTCATGTTCTGTGCGGCGCTGTTCAATAGTGCGGACAGTCTGACCGTCATAAAACTGCTCACACCCACACGGTATTTTGTGTTCTGCGCCATCATCGTCTGTCACAGGTTTCATTAGTTGCCGGATTTTTGCTGGGAACCTGAAGACTGTTTCGGTTTTATGTCTTTTCAGGACCCTGCTAATCTACTTTGTTATCGAGGCACAAAACGATAAAAACGCAATCTTCTTCGCGTCTTTGTCGGAGTCCCTCTGCTTTCGTGGCTTGGATGAAACTGCGTTCGAAATTTGTCTGCAGATGCAACCGTTTTCCTTGAAAACTTTCCGTAAGTGACTCAGTTCCCTCGGCAGGTTTTAGGCGTCTGAGACGGTTTCAGCTCAATGTACCAAGGTTCTCAGTTTTTGCGCTGGATGGTGGTAGCTGGTGGTGTGCAGATGCTGAGCGCTTGTAGGAAAAGCTGTGACCGAGAAGAGCTCTTCCAGGTTTTGATGTCCATGAGTCTATATGAGGAAGGTATCGTCGACGTAGTGACAAAAATAACTAGGAGATGTACTCGAAAATCTCCATAAAAAGGTTGGCTACAACTGGAGCTAATGGGCTCCCCGCCACAACGCCGTCCGTCTGGTTGAAATATTGTCCATAATATCTCCTTCACCAAGGCGTAGACGTTTAATTCGGTCGATGAAGGCCGCCGTATTCCTAATATGACGCGCACAATGTCCAACGTGCGTTGAGAGGAGGCTAGCCAAGTGATTTGCAAGTCTATAGGTCGGCGATGTAATGATGCACACTATAGGCCTTAAAGGTCTATCCCTGTTATGTAGATTTGGCAGACCGTGGAACGTGAGTGGTCTGGGTGCTTGAGGGAAGAGGTTCTAAATAACACTCACTTCCAGCGATGACCGTTTGAGAAACTCCGAAAAGACTTCGGAGACTTCACTGTTCTCGACGTTGGGTCCCGAGACAGTTTTTGGTACTATCTTCCTCCAACATCCGTCGGATTTTCTCGTCATAGTCGGCTCGTTCCATTAGGACGGCAGCACTGCCCTTGTCAGCTTTCAGGACGATGGTGAGAAGATGTTTGACGAGAGCACAGAGGTCATCGCTCTCAATTGTAGTCGTTTTTGGTGCTGGAGGCTTGGATTTTAAAAGAATGTCGCTCTTTTCTCTACAAATTTCTTCTGCCGTTTCACTGGGAATCTTACGAACTGTTTGTTCAGCACCACTTAATATGCCAGCGAAAGGGGTATTTCGTGGTGAAGGGGCGAAGTTAAGTCCCTTCGTAAGTGCTGAGATGGCACCCGTGTCGAAGTTTCTTTCTGTCATGCGGATCACGACACTTTTCGCAGTTTTTCGTTCTGTTGTTGGGAAAGACAACGGAATTTTCCTTTCTGCGTCTCTGTGACTCGCTGCGTTTATCGTGTCAGTTGTGCCACAGTTGTTGAGTCGATTCAGTCCCAATCCAAAGCCGAATGTGACAGCATCAGTAGCAGGTGAGCGGCCAAAAGCACACGGCCGTTTGTGTCCATCTGTTTTCTGCTGAAGTGCATTCCCTCCCGGAGCATGGCGGAACTGGCACTGTGAAATATTCTTTTGGTTACTGCAGTGTCCATGTGATGGTTAATGATGGCAAAATGCGGTATCGTCTTTTCATCGCGGCAGCGTAGTAGAAAGGCTGGCGAGCTTAATAAATTGGCCTTCTTGACGTTCAGGGGTTTGAAGCTGCGTCACGTCTCCTTCCCGCAGAGGTATGTTATGCCTGAATGCATGCTCTCGCGACGATATCCATTAATAAAATATTCTCGAGTTTCAAGTTGCGTCAACTGGTTACTTGTTCACGAGGTTTCGGCGAGATTTCTTCTGCCATTGTCAAGTGACTGACTGAACATTTTATTAACGGATATCGCTGTGCGGGCTCTCATTCGTGCATTGACATACCGCTTCTTTTGTAAAAACGTATTATGTAATGCTTTTCTTGAAGTTTTTCCAGCAGATAGAAGACTCCATCTCTTTCGAGCGTGAGTCCGGTACAGCATTATTTCTTCTTCCGGTGTTTCGGTCGAAGATCGGTGGATGACAAAATTAAACTTAACGCAATAATATACAGTAGATGCGCATTTACTCCACAATGTTCTGTCAAGTGGTTAAAATTCTGTCATCTTGAAGATAGCTTACGGTTATCGGCCGAAATATCTAAAGAAGAAGTAAAACTGTACTGGATGCACGCTCGGAAGATGAAGGAAACTTATTGTGTATTTTTTGTTATTACGATGTTCTACAACCTTGAGGATACACGTAAAGAAATGTATAGCTATCCTTCATTCCATCATTGCGGAACATACTGCGACCATTGTCAGATTTGAAATGAAAATTCGATATTGGTTACGGAGGTCTTTATTTACAAATTTCAATGGCGTATTTCGCCTGTGGCAGACATCATCAGATTATCTACAAACTGAAAAATACAAAAATACGTATAAGGCAAACGTACTCATCCCATGTTGTGCAAAAACGTACTCTGTGGGGAAAGTCTTTATGCAAACATACCAAAACTGGTGCACGGTGCAAATAAGTCGACAAGATGCGACTGGGTATGAAAAATTTGAAAATCTACAATGTCTGTCAGGTGGCTTCCTGAAAAGTATTTACAGTCCTGATCTTCTTTTCCGTATTGCTCTGTGTGCTCTTGTTTATTAGTGTGTTTGATTCTAAAATTCCTGTGTCGTATCTTGATATTCATGACATGCTTTACCATTATTCAAGTAATGACAAATGTGATGTATTGGGCTAAACCATTTTACCCCTTATCCTTGAAGGTGGTCCATGACTGACACCTGTCAATATTCGAATTTAGAATAAAAGCGGAGGATAGTCAGACATGCATTTTATATACACTCCTGGAAATGGAAAAAAGAACACATTGACACCGGTGTGTCAGACCCACCATACTTGCTCCGGACACTGCGAGAGGGCTGTACAAGCAATGATCACACGCACGGCACAGCGGACACACCGGGAACTGCGGTGTTGGCCGTCGAATGGCGCTAGCTGCGCAGCATTTGTGCACCGCCGCCGTCAGTGTCAGCCAGTTTGCCGTGGCATACGGAGCTCCATCGCAGTCTTTAACACTGGTAGCATGCCGCAACAGCGTGGACGTGAACCGTATGTGCAGTTGACAATGTCTGTCAGGTGGCTTCCTGAAAAGTATTTACAGTCCTGATCTTCTTTTCCGTATTGCTCTGTGTGCTCTTGTTTATTAGTGTGTTTGCTTCTAAAATTCCTGTGTCGTATATTGATATTCATGACATGCTTTACCATTATTCAAGTAATGACAAATGTGATGTATTGGGCTAAACCATTTTACCCCTTATCCTTGAAGGTGGTCCATGACTGACACCTGTCAATATTCGAATTTAGAATAAAAGCGGAGGATAGTCAGACATGCATTTTATATACACTCCTGGAAATGGAAAAAAGAACACATTGACACCGGTGTGTCAGACCCACCATACTTGCTCCGGACACTGCGAGAGGGCTGTACAAGCAATGATCACACGCACGGCACAGCGGACACACCAGGAACCGCGGTGTTGGCCGTCGAATGGCGCTAGCTGCGCAGCATTTGTGCACCGCCGCCGTCAGTGTCAGCCAGTTTGCCGTGGCATACGGAGCTCCATCGCAGTCTTTAACACTGGTAGCATGCCGCAACAGCGTGGACGTGAACCGTATGTGCAGTTGACGGACTTTGAGCGAGGGCGTATAGTGGGCATGCGGGAGGCCGGGTGGACGTACCGCCGAATTGCTCAACACGTGGGGCGTGAGGTCTCCACAGTACATCGATGTTGTCGCCAGTTAGCGGAAGGTGCACGTGCCCGTCGACCTGGGACCGGACCGCAGCGACGCACGGATGCACGCCAAGACCGTAGGATCCTACGCAGTGCCGTAGGGGACCGCACCGCCACTTCCCAGCAAATTAGGGACACTGTTGCTCCTGGGGTATCGGCGAGGACCATTCGCAACCGTCTCCATGAAGCTGGGCTACGGTCCCGCACACCGGTAGGCCGTCTTCCGCTCACGCCCCAACATCGTGCAGCCCGCCTCCAGTGGTGTCGCGACAGGCGTGAATGGAGGGACGAATGGAGACGTGTCGTCTTCAGCGATGAGAGTCGCTTCTGCCTTGGTGCCAATGATGGTCGTATGCGTGTTTGGCGCCGTGCAGGTGAGCGCCACAATCAGGCCTGCATACGACCGAGGCACACAGGGCCAACACCCGGCATCATGGTGTGGGGAGCGATCTCCTACACTGGCCGTACACCACTGGTGATCGTCGAGGGGACACTGAATAGTGCACGGTACATCCAAACCGTCATCGAACCCATCGTTCTACCATTCCTAGACCGGCAAGGGAACTTGCTGTTCCAACAGGACAATGCACGTCCGCATGTATCCCGTGCCACCCAACGTGCTCTAGAAGGTGTAAGTCAACTACCCTGGCCAACAAGATCTCCGGATCTGTCCCCCATTGAGCATGTTTGGGACTGGGTGAAGCGTCGTCTCACGCGGTCTGCACGTCCAGCACGAACGCTGGTCCAACTGAGGTGCCAGGTGGAAATGGCATGGCAAGCCGTTCCACAGGACTACATCCAGCATCTCTACGATCGTCTCCATGGGAGAATAGCAGCCTGCATTTCTGCGAAAGATGGATATACACTGTACTAGTGCCGACATTGTGCATGCTCTGTTGCCTGTGTCTATGTGCCTGTGGTTCTGTCAGTGTGATCATGTGATGTATCTGACCCCAGGAATGTGTCAATAAAGTTTACACTTCCTGGGACAATGAATTCACGGTGTTCTTATTTCAATTTCCAGGAGTGTATTACTCGACGGCTGTTGATAGTCACCTTCCAAAAACGTTTGAAACAGTGTTATCCATTATCGAGAAACATCCCCAAAATTGTATTGTATGGATGTCGGATGTCAGTTTGTGGGTGGTGGATGAGGCTAGAGTTGTTGTAAGATGATGTCCCATAAGTACTCCATTGTGGACAGATCTTGTAATCGAGCAGACCAAGGCAACAATCCGACACTCTGTAGAAAAAGTTGGGTTACAACAGCCGTGTGTGAGGGAGCGTTATCCTGTTGGAAAACACGCCCTGGAATGCCTCTAATGAATGGCAACCCAACTGGTCGAATCACCTGACTGACGTACTAACTTGCAGTTAGGGTGCTTGGCGTAACTACTAGAGTGCTCCTGCTACATCAGACCCCAGACCTTAACTTTAGGTGTAGGTCCAATATTTCTAGTACACAGACAGGTTCGTCGGAAGCTCTCAACTGGCCTCCTTCTAACCAACACACGGCCATCACAGGCACCGAGTCAGAACCAGATTTCACCAGAAAACACAACAGACCTCCACCCTCCACCTTCCAGCAAGCTCTTGCTTGACACCACTGAAGTCGCAAATGGTGGTGGTTTAGGGTCAGTGGAATGCACGCTAAAGCGTGTCTGGCTCGGTGATATCCTTGAACTGTTAGATCTGTAGCAGTTCTTTGTGTCACTGTGATGCTAACTGCGGCTCATGTTGCTGCTGCAGATGAAGTATGATGCGCCAGAGCCATATTCCGAACACAGTGGTGTTCCCTCTCGATAGTGGCAAGTTGCCGTGCAGGGCGAGCACACCCTTTAAAAGAACGCCTGTCGACGTAGTGCGTGACGTGACAAGACGGCTACACATCTGGTCCCTTCTTCAACAGTTTCACGGAACAGTGCTTGTGAATAGTCGTGCGGCGAGTTTCGCGTCACTTTACTATTATAGTGAATGGTGTTCCTGCGTTAGTGTACGTGATTTGGTTGTGTAGTTTCTGTGAACTAAACTGGTGATCTGTTTTTCTTACCTGTGAAAATTTCGTTGCCTGCAAAATGCCGTATGGTTGCTCTGTGCCGAATTGAAGAGGAAATTACGACGGTGGACCAGAAGTAACTGTGTTTAAATTTCCGGAGGATGAAGCAACGAGGAAGAAATGGTTGTCAAGTATTCGCAGAGATAACTTTACACCTTCTTCAAGTTCAAGAGTGAGTATTAGTTTTGTTTATTTCGTAAAAGAGGTTAAGTGTGCTGACAAAGAATAGGCACTTATGCAGTAAGAAAGGTCAGCGACATTTTGACTAATATATCAGATATTAACTGCATAAGTAGCGAAGAAAACAATGTTTCGTTTCCTTGCCCTGGCAGTTCTACAGTTTAGCTGGTTTAGGTTAAATGAATTCTGTATTCTGCAAGTTCAGCCAATATAGCCTAAGCACAGTCATACTTAAGTAGTTAAATATCTCAGCATATCTTTATGCTTACTGTTTTTGCTGTTTGTTGTAAGGAATAAAAGTCGGTTTATGATTAAGTACATGCACTTAAGATACAGACGACTTTAGATGTATTCTGGTTCTAGTATTTAGTTCTGTTTCTTTCTGCTGTAAATGTCTTTAGGAAGTTGCCTGTTCAAAAACAAGTTATGTGGTGTACCCAGAAATTGAAAATAAAGTAAAAACGGTGTCTCAGTAGCTTGTTTTTAATAAATTATTGGTGGGAATTTGAAGTCCATGCAAGGAATGTTACTATTAGTGACTTTCGACTTCACAATGCATAAATAAATATTTTACTTTAAACCCATTGACAGCAAAAATGAAGGAGTACATGAATGGATTAATAGGCCATCACAAATTGCAAAGGGAGAAACTGTGAAAACATGTAAAAAATACTCGTGTATTTTACAAATTCTTACTTTCTGGGACTGGAATTTCAGATACATGCCAGTGGCCTACACAGCTGTCTTATAGGTACACAGCTAAAGTACTTGAAATAAATTGTGTGCTCATGTTTAGCCTAATAGGTAGCACATAACTGGCAATGTATTAGTTCATTATAATGTCAGTTTTTATGTAAGTTATGAACTGATATATCGACTAGGGAATAGCAGCTGAAATACAAAAGAAAAACAGTGTCTATCTCATAAAAAGCAATACCATTAAGTATTTCGTAGTTCTACAAGATACACAGTCTAAGAATTACTTTGAATTATTCTGTTACTGTTTCACAGTTGCTTCTGTGGACACACCTGTGGGAGTTTGGTGTGATCATGCTTTCTTGTGTCCGAGGTGGGTGAGTGTTTGTGTGTGTGTGTGGGTGGGTGGGTGTTTATGGGGGGGGGGAGGGGGGCAATAGAGGAAGAGATTAAGCAAAAATCCCACCCCTCTAGTGAATATATGAGCTTCAACGCTAAATTATAAAAAAATATCACTGTTATTGAATTATGCTACAAACATTAGTCAATGTTTGTAATTATTGATGGGGCAAGTACTTTCTTCATTTCACCATCTGTTGAAGAGCTTGTTGCCATCACATGTGACTGCATGTGTTTTGATATTGTAGTGTTACTGTTCTATAGAGTTACTGTGCCATGGCCACATTTATCACTTGAGTATTCCTCTGCATTTTAATTGGGAGTCTTTTTGTATTTTAGAACTAGAAACTAACTTAATATACATAAATTGTTTTCACACTATTAATATTGTCATCACATTCATTTGTAGGCACCTTTTTCATTTTTTATTCATTTTTAATTACAGGTATGTCATGTTCACTCCCTCAAGGATGATGTTATTTGGGAAACACAAATTGTGGTAGAAAGGACTGGTCAGTTAGTAAGAGCCCCTCTTCGAAAACCACATTTGAGACCAGATGCAGTTCCATCACTACTCCCAAACTGTCCTTCCTACCTTTCAAAGGAAGAAAGCTGATGTGAAGGGCCAGAGGAGAAAAAGCAGAGGCTTCAAAATGAGCAGTTAGCTGCAGCGTTAAAATATAGTTTAGTGTCACCGAAGGACTATGAAAACACTTTCAGCTTCAGTTCTTTAGAAGAGTAGATGTTGTGTACGAAGGAAGTGGAATTGCCCAATGAGTGGAGTGTGATCGAAAAACACAGTGATTTTGTGTGTTTTTTGAAGATAACAAGAAAAGCAGCACCATTAATCACACATTCTGTCGTTATAGATAGTAATTTAAATGTTTCGTTGCTTAAGAAAGATGTACAAATTAAGACATTAGGAAGAAGATCTTTTCCTGTAATTGTAACCAAGATCCATGAAATTGTCAGTATACTGCAGGAGTTTTCAGAGACAGATTGTGGCCACTCAGAAACTTCTATAGATAGTATTGTAGAGATAGTGAAAGACAGTCTAGGAGTGCTGAAAGACAATGCACAGGAGAGTGAAAAGGAGATGGTAGACTTTATATATGGACAAGTTAGTCTCATAAATGTCAAGAAATTTAATCATACATTTAGTTCTACATTTATGATACTGTGTTGTTTGCTATTTTCAATTTCATCACATGCTTATAATTTTTTACATAGCAGTTCATTAATTAAAATGCCACATCCAAGAACTCTACGTAGGATCTGCAGAAAATTTAATGTGAATCCATCTCGTGAAGGGCTTGGGGGAAGTAGTTTCCTGTCCTATGCAAGACAGAAATTTCAATACTTGAACAGCGATGATGTTGATGTTGTTTTGAGTGTAGATGAAATTCATCTAAATTCTTATTTGGAATATAAAGGAGGTTGCGTTTTGGTCATGTCATATAACTCGGAACATGCTGCAAATTCAGCGTTTCTATTTATGTTGTGGAGTGTCAAGTCTGTTAAATGCATAAGAAATGTGTGATTGAACCAAAAATATGATGCTAAAAATATGTTTTATCCTCAGTTTCCAGTTAGAAAAGGAGTGGAAGAAAATAAGTTTTCTGTAGCTTCTTTTAAAACGCTGAAACAGATTTATGACATAGATTCCAATTCTTTAGTAAAATGTTGTCATACATTGTCTCTCAAATCGCTTTGCCCTACATCGTTAGAAAAACCAGGCATGAAACTGGTGTTGCAGATATTCAATCGACATGTGTCAGAGGACCTTGAGGTAGTTAGTGATGAATTTGATTCCAGACATGCACCATCAACAGCGGAATACATCGAATAATAACAAAATGAGTTGATGTCATGAATGTGAAATCAGTGTTTAAAGGGAAACACAAGAAGAATCCTTATATGGATCCGTTGACAACTGACAGTGTTTGTATGCAATTTTTGCTAGATTTTCTAGACTGGCTTGACTTGTGGAAAGCAAAGGGTCTATCACGTAGGTTTGTCACAAAAGAAACATTTTTTGCTATTCAGCATACAACATATGCCGTTGCAGAAATTGCTCGATATTGTACTGAAGAGCTAGGTAAGAGCTATTTACTGACAGCCAAGTTTCAAACAGATGAATTTGAGCGGCGTTTTGGAAAGTATAGACAGCTTGCAGGTTCCCAATACAATGTTTCAGTGAAACAAGTCTGTGAAGCAGAAAAGAAGCTTCGAATTCGAAGTGTAATGCCTTTAGTTTTATGTTCTCCTTCCTATGGGAATATCAGAGTAGGGGCCATAAAAAGTTTTGTTTTCTGAAGTTGAAGAAACAGACACATTAGACATAGAAGTTAGTGTAACTGTAGATGATGTTCTTTCAGTGAAAGATATTGCAACGTCTTTAACTTTCATTGCAGGCTACTGTGCTCATGCAGTGATTAAAAAGCTGAAGTGTGAAGAGTTGCCTTAATGAAATTGTGATTGAAAAGGATTTGCCTATAAACGATCATTTTAGTTTGATACAAAGACTTGACCATGGAGGACTAAAATACCCATCAGACACTATTTTAAATATGATTGTCTACACTTATATTGTCGTCAGCAAACTTCTCAAATAACATGAAAGAGATTTTCTTGCCTGTAGAAATCAATGTGCTATTGCCTGTGCAGTAGCACTTGCTACTCTCCAAGAAAATGACTTTTTATTCAAAAATGGCTCTGAGCACTATGGGACTTAACTTCTAAGGTCATCAGACCCCTAGAACTTAGAACTACTTAAACCTAACTAACCTAAGGAAATCACACACATCCATGCCCGAGGCAGGATTCGAACCTGTGACCGTAGCGGTCGCGCGGTTGCAGACTGTAACGCCTTTAACCGCTTGGCCACCACGGCCGGCTGACTTTTTATTATTTGATGGGCTATGCTGCAATGGACATTCATTCCAGGCAATAATGAAAAGTGTTGTTTGGGTTGGTATCAACATATTTTTAAATAACTACTGTAAAAAGGTTAATGGAAAAAAAATTCAAAAAACACTCAGCAAAAACTGCAAACTCTTATGACATAGTTTTGAAATCTTTATCTTACATTACTTTTACATCATTAATACAAAACCTGTCAACAGTAATATTGCCACATCAACAAATGCCTCTTAAGCTGAACTAATTAGGTTAATCTGAAACTAGTCAAGCAATAAAACTTACCAAATTGCAACTTATGGCTGAGAGTTTATATAAATATTTTAATATACAGTTCCTAACAGCTATCAACAGTGATAGCATAACTCGAAATTTTTTATCGAAGAAATTAATCTTTAATATAATGAATCTTACACTAATTCTTTCTCAGTCCAAATTTGGGTCATGAATGATACATACAGGTGGGAAGGGAGGGGGTGTGGCAGGCAGAGAGGACCAATAGTAATCTTTTTATAGTATGTGAAATCTAAAAATAATTTCACTTGGTTTTCCAAGTATGACTTAAACCACTTCTTTGCTGCACACCTTATTCATAGTATTTCTAATTTGTGTAATAAAGTTATGTGGCCCAACATGCCGCATGCCTTTGACAAAGCCAAGACAATGCCATTTTGATCACCTTCGTTTATTATTTTGAGAACAACGTAGAAAACTGTTCTATAGCAGACTCTTTTGCAAACAAGGTTAATTTGTTTTGGTGATAAATATAGTTCCCATTCTTCTAGGAATGGAAGACAAGAGCAAAATTGCTCTATAGTTTTCTACATTCTCTGCAACACTTGTCTTTGTATACTGAAGTTATTACTTTAGCTTGTGATATGTGTGAGAAATCTGCCAATTTGTAATGATTCATTAATTGTCACTGTTGAAAAAGCTACTATAGTATTTATGCATTCTTTAAGTAGACCAACTTCGATTTCACATTGTTTGTTGTGTCCCTCTGTCTACTACTAATGTCACTGTTATGAGTGCAGATGTGCATGCTGTGACAATTGCCTCTTTCCTTCTGAGTTTACTGCTTTCTCTGTAGCTGTTATAACAGCTGTTCTCTCAACATTTTTTTCTGTGGATCATGTTTGTATATATTTTACTACCATTACAAATTGAGAAGCTGGTAGGGGAGGGCTTTGCAGTACTTTCATGGCTTTCTTTGTGTGTGATGATTGGCAGGTATCCTCATCTAATAGTATGCAATTGTGGAACAGCTCTCACTCCTATTACAAGCACTATTGAGTGCCACTAATCCTCAGGTTGACTAATTACTGAGCTCTTTAAATAGATGCTTGCTCTGTGCCATAAAGTGCCTTCTTGCTAGCGCATCTTCACTCAGAAGAAAAACATTTGAGTTGGACTGTCACGTATGCCGTCCTGTTGGCTGTTTGAATATATTTGTTTATAAAAGAATATTCAAAAAGCTTAAGCCTATCACAATTGCTTTTCACTCACCTAATCTAATTAATCTGTCCAGATCCAACTTGTGCATTACTGATCACATCCCAGCACCACTTGACACATTTTTGCCACGTAACATACACTTACAGATGGTAATAACTTGCAATTTACAGGGTGACCTAATATAATGTCTATATGCATTGCCATTTTTCTACTACAGTGCTTTCATATGCATTCTTCCTACACAAAACTTTATGGTGCAGTGTTTTATTTGCATTCTTTTAGTGTCCCAGTTACTTAAAGACCTTCCATTACAACCCTGGAGGTTATAAAATAGCAATTTATTAATTAATATTGTTCAAAATTTATCATTATTATTCCTAAAATTATGAAACTTCTGTCTCAAGAATGTGCTTCTTATTAATGTTTGGACTTGGTGTCCACAAGTCTTAATTATTTTGCACCTACATAGTATTCATGCCATACATCTATAATTTTCTATTGCAAACCACTATAATCTAAAATTTTTCTCATTCCATGTGTTAGTGATTACTGACAACAAGAGTATATGGAAGATGAATAAATTAAATAAATAAATTCATTCATACACAGAATTTTTCTACTTTCATTTACATTCATTCACATATGGATGGTCAGTAGATGCAACTTATGTTCCACTTCCAAACAATTAAACTGTTTCTAATAGTTTACCACTATATATATTTTGGAATGATGATATGTTATTGGATTGCAACTAAATAGAGCTGAACCACCACCCCCACCCCTTTCCCCCAAATTACGGAAGGATGAAGTATCTAAGCCACTGATCAGTGCAGCCCAAATGTGATGCCAAATGTAGGTAATTGTTCATTTTTCACACTTATTTCATAAAATTTAATAAAATTTCTCAACAGATGAAATGAAAGCTTACTATAGTTGAAATTTAATTATGTGTAATTCACGCAAATAGTTTGTTTCAAAAGTATATATTTCTTAGTACAGAAACATTCTTTCTTCAAAGTTATTCAGGTTAGAGCAGGGAAATTCTAACCTGGTAATCTGCATTTTGAGACCTCATATAATTTGAATACAAAATTGAAATTTAGTTACTGAAAGGAAAGTTTCTTAGGGAAAGGTGCACAAACTGAGAAGAGATATCGTATCATTCATTAGAACTGCATTTCACTTAAAAACTATTAACAGGAGACATTTCTTTAAATTTAAAAAACCATGAATATAAGGTTGCTGAATGGTGGACTAAAACGTATGTAGTACATTTCTTTCATGGCAGTGTTAGTTTTTGAAACGACTCCTACAACTGCTTATTACCTGTGCCCCTCTATAGCGGGTGCTGTTATAATTCGACCACTATTTGCCCAATTTACGTGTTTCTGTTTTTGATTCACAGGTATATCATCCAACCAGGTTTTAAAATTGATTTTGCTACATAAGGAATAAGCAGCGGCAATAACAGTGTCCGTAAAATGTTAGCTGCCAGTGTGCTACTTTGCAAAATGCCGTCCACACTATTAGACCTGCGTCAAAGTGATGCAATATTTAACTTAAAAAACAAAAAAACAAACCCTAATGGAAAATCCGCCAGAGCATACGAGAATCTTTCGTGGGTGGCTTTCAATAAACCTTTTTGTCATTAAAAGTCGTCTTACACAGGAACTACAAAACGGAAGAATGATGAATGGCGGTCAGCCATATAAGATAAATATATACCGTTGCAGACGTTTAGGTTGGCATTTTCGAGATTTACAATTTATACTACAGCACTCACAGTTTAGGAATGGTATTGGAAAAGAGCACACTGGCGGCAAACATTTTCACTTTGTATAGCTGACGATCTTTGAACGGCTAACCAGACTGTCGTCAAGCAAGTCGTGACAATCCCCTTTACAGCAACTTTAAAATAAACTACAATGAAATGGGTTCATTCATTTGGGAGTTTTGATGCCTCAGATAGTGGAAGTTATTACAGCCACTTATTACGTCGGGCTAAAAGGTATGCAGAAATAAGTTACAGACAAAAGAACTGGGTCATTTAAGAAAGGAAATCTTGTAATTCATGAGAGAGGTATGTCAGATTTTTTAACGAATTTTCGTCGTCCGGGGATCCCTTTACAGTCTATTGCTGTGGCCAAACGGACTGCGAGGACCGGCACCAGACTCTGTGCGTGACGTCACTGAGCGGGCGCACAGGCTTTCCTCTATAGGGGGTGCTGCCAGAGCCCGGTCTTCTTACGACCGTACGTCCTGTGACCACCACTGCCAGGTATCATGTGCAGTGGCTATATTTCTGCCACGTCTTCCAAATATCGCAGAATGAACACCCAGATTCTCGTAGCTCTATTACAGGACCTCGATCAAACTCAGCTATTGACTATGGTGTTTTTGTCGCCTTAAAGGCATTCTTGACTAAAATCAACTCACCGTGTCCAATCTCAAAGGTAACTGACGCTCACAACTGTTACAGTGCGTATTTAAAGCGAACCTGATTTGTATCCTCGAAGTGGCACTACTGGCGCCAGTCTCATGCGAGTGGCGCGAAATTTGAAAAGACATCATCTTTCAGATGTAGGAACACGCCTACCAACTTTCGTTTATGTCGCATAACTCTTTCTTGGTGTTACGATTGTTTTTCCTGCTGTATAATAAATAACAGCAGGAAATTGCTCGAATTTTAAGGGTATATTCTCTAGGCATTATGTTCCCGTTTTCAAAAATCTCTATCCGTTATCAAGAAACAACACAAAAACTTGTTTTTTGGTTGCCAAAACCCAGCCGCGGATACCACGACGGCTATGTACAGGAAATGGCTGTCATTTTTACAATACATTCCTAAGATCCCGATTTCGAATTACCTCGAAAATTTTCTTGATATCTTTATGCATTTCGGAGATAGAGAGTTTCAAAGTTACCCTACTTCTACACATAAAATACGCACATGAAATGCAGTGCGAGAGAAAAACGTGGTTTATAAAGTGACGTATCACGGAAAAATACGCTGCAAAGTGTCTCCGTTGGCACCAGAAGCGTCCTCGAAACCCCAAGTTGTAATAATCAAGTACATGCAAAATTTTTGTGCACGTAAAATCCGGTCTGATATGTAAAATTAGTCTCCCATACGTAGGCTGTCAAAGTTTTACTGACACATAAAGTTCTTTTCATGTAACTGACATGCCCTGCAACCACAGAGAAAAGAAGGTAACCAGAGGAAAAACGTTCGTATTGGAGCACAAAAAAGGCGAATATGGAAGTGGGTGAGAGCCAGTGATAATGAGGACAGAGTCTATGACAGTGACAACAAGGAAGAGGTAGATAGTGAGAGTGAGAAGATACAGCATCAGCGGGAAGGGATGAATGAGATAGTAGCAGCAAGAGAGAGCAAGAGGGAGACAGTGGCAATGAGATGAGACGGTAGCAGCAGAACTGAGCGAAGGAGACTGCGCTTGTGAGACACAGTGTCAGAGACACAGAGAGGTAATGACAACGAGTTGGGCTGAATGAGTAAGCGAGAATGGGCAAGTGGAAGTGGTTTATTATGACTGACTCACAGTGGTGGACTAGTGGGTCTGAACAAGTTACAATTAGCGGAGCTTGTGGAAGTGAGAGGTGAGTCGCATGCTAAAAAGAATGTGTTTGCATGCCAAAAATTTTGAAGCTGCTGAGAAAGGTAGTATGAGGCAGCAGGTTACCCACTTTTGCCAGATTTTTTAAACAGGGGCATATTCGCTTTTATTGTGCTCCGATAGGAGCATTTTTCCGTTGGCTACTTGCTTACTTATCCTCGTTCCTGTAACTGGACAACAGGATTTAGTATCGTTCAACGTAAATTCGTCATATTAACGGGCAAAGAGGTAACACGATGCGATATTTACTTTTTACGAAATTGTAAAGCTCATGTTTAACATATCATTTCAATAGCGAATGTGTTTAGTTACATGAAATATGCTCCCACGATGTTATCGTGCTATCTTCGCTGTTATCGTGTTCTATGTAGTTCTTTGTGTGTTTCTCTCTCTATCTGTTTTTGTTGCTTATACCTTGACCCCAGCTTTGTTCAGATTCGAAGTTACACGACGAGAGAAACAAATTTTATACAAATCATTATACACAATTTAGCATATTACAAACAAAAATCAATGTAAAAGAAACAGATCGCATTCTCTACTGCATCGAATTCTGCTGTTGTTCCGAGGCTGTTGCAAACTAGCAGACGGCACCTTCATATCCTTCACAGTGATCACATAACATCTGATGCTGGTCACGCCCCTTATATATCCTGCTATGCTTCGTAACAACACTAAACACGAGCAACAGTAATCCACTCTAGCTGCCTGTCGCAGAAATTGCAACTTTAATTATTTACTTACCCGGTGATGGTGTGTAAACTATGTGATCAAAAGTATCCAGACACCCCTAAAAACATGCTTTTTTAATATTAGGTGCATTTTACTGCCACCTACTACCAGATATTCCTTGTCAGCGACCTCAGTGGTCATTACACATCGTGAGAGAGCAGAATGGGGCGCTCCGCGGAACTCATGGACTTTGAACGTGGTCTGGTGATTGGTTGTCACTTGTGTCATACGTCTGTACGCGAGATTTGCACTCTCCAAAAACATCCCTATGTTTACTGTTTCCGATGTGATAGGGAAGTGGAAACGTACACCTCAAAAGTGTACCGGTCGACCTCGTCTGTTGACTGACGAGACCACCGACAGTTGAAGAGGGTCGTAATGTCTAGTAGGCAGACATCTATCCAGACCATCACACAGGAATTCCAAACTGCATCAGGATCCACTGCAAGTACTATGACAGTTAGGTGGAAGGTGAGAAAACTTGGATTTGATGGTCGATCGGCTGCTCATAAGCCGCACATCACGCCGGTAAATGCCAAACGACACCTCGCCTTGTGTAAAGAGCGTAAACATTGTACTACTGAACAGTGGAAAAACGTTGTGTGGAGTGACGAATCACGGTACACAATGTTTTGGAACGCCGACTTCGTGCTAGGACTCAACGACCGACATCAATTCCTCTCCTCCGTGTAGCACTCCGTGAAGAATGGGCTGCCATTCCCCAAGAAACCTTCCAGCACCCGACTAAACGTATGCCTGAGAGAGTGGAGGCTGTCATCAAGGCTAAGAGTGGGCCAACAGCATATTGAATTCCAGCATTATCGATGGAGGGCGCAACGAACTTATATGTCATTTTCAGCCAGGTGTCCGGATACTTTTGATCACATGGAGTATGTGTATGAAGAAACATTGATATTCGGCGATATCTTCTGGCTACTTCAAAATTTTAACCGATTTGTACGTGTTGGTTGTCTGTAAGTCTGGAATGTACAGTAGTGTTGCGTGCGTGACATAATAAGTCTCTCACATTACTATTCTTTAGAGTCATTATTTCACAACGAGCGACGGTTTCCCAGTCAGTGTACCGTTTCCCGAAAGTGAGGGCACTAATTGTTTCCAGTGGCTACCCTACATGGGAATGGCGGAAGATTAGGCAGTAGGAAATGATAAAATCTCAAAATTAAGTCAAAGCTTCCGTTCCTCAAAAGTACACAGGCAGGAAATCTTTTCGGAGGAATTAACGACGCTCCCGAAAATTTCCTTACGTTAACATTTGCACTCTCAGTATGTATACACACAGCTACGAAGAAGTCGTCATAAAAGCAAGAACTTTGTGACTAATGATAGTTTAAGAGTGATAATTAAGTATTTGAAGTTTCGCGACAACTCGTCAACTTTAATGCCACAGTTACTGTTTCTTTCTTCATACCACTTTAAGGAGGGTAGGATATCAAACGGGCCGACTTGGATCAGGAGAAGCATTACAGGACATCTTAATTTCCACTGTCTATAATTTTACAAATAAATTCATAAAACTTTGTCAGCATGACCAAGAAGGACTCAGAATTCACACTCATGGCAGTGGAAGCTGAAAAACATAACAAAATAAATCTTTTTACATATGAAATTTCATCATTTTTTTCACTTACTGTTGGCTGCATTTGTAAATATAGGTGCCGGCCGCGGTGGTCTCTCGGTTCTAGGCGCGCAGTCCGGAACCGTGCGACTGCTACGGTCACAGGTTCGAATCCTGCCTCGGGCATGGATGTGTGTGATGTCCTTAGGTTAGTTAGGTTTAAGCAGTTCTAAGTTCTAGGGGACTGATGACCACAGCAGTTGAGTCCCATAGTGCTCAGAGCCATTTTTGTAAATGTAGGTACACTTTTCTACATAAGTAAGAGAGATTCTTTGATGAATTTTGCACAGCATACAAATAATACTTACTGGTGCATGAAACTCTAGAATTTATTTAATTTATGAAAAAATGAATGAGCTGTTACATTTTAAACTTCATGTTTACAAAAAACTCAATTTTTTAGTTAATTATCTCAATTTTTAGCACAGTTTTTTAGATTTGAAAAATTCTAGAATTTCATACGTCTGTATGGTTTGTATGCTGTGCAAAATTCATCAAAGAATCTCTCTTACTTATGAAGAAAAGTGTGCCTATTGCAACAAGTGCAGCCAATAGTAAGTGAAAAATGATGAAATTTCAAATGTAAAAAATTTATTTTGTTATGTTTTTCAACTTTCACTGTCATGAGTATGAATCCTGAATCCTTCCGGGTCATGCTGACAAAGTTTTATGAATTTATTTGTAAAAGTTATAGACAGTGGAAATTAAAATATCCTGTGATGCCTCTCATGCTCCAAGTCGGCCCGTTTGACGTCCACCCCCTTAAACTGGCATAATAATTTTAATTATTAATAATATAGGGTGAAACAGAAGACTAGTATTTTTTACTGGATCGGTCGCAGTTCAGAAATATCGAACGGTCTGCTATTACGTAATGTTACGATTAATCTAAGACATATCTCAGTGTTAGATCGCATGGAAACAGCCAGTGTTCGCACCATGGTGAACGAAATTTGGAAAATGTGGTCTTAGTATTAGCAGAAAATTGTTACGGCTATGCTAAGTAATTACAAAAGTATCTTTTTAGTCCTTATCTGGAACAAGAATATCGACTTCACGTGGTTTTATTGCCACAGTCGGTTCTTATACATGCAGCCTTTAGGTTAGTCTTACAGTCCTTAGCAAACAACGTTCCACAACCATATCACCAAAACGTGAGTTTATCGCTCAGGATCACATCTGGAACTTCTGCATCATTAGACAGGAACAGCAAACACTCTACCACTTACAGACTCTTTTTAAGTAATACAAGAACATGCCGTGCTACATTAGTTATCTTTGATTCTATTAACGCCTTAAAATAATTAATTCCTAAGTCTCAGTCCTGCGAACGGAAGAGTTCCGGCCTGTTTTACGTCAGATCTAGGATTTTAAGTCGCGAGTGGACTGTCTCACCAATAGCTAAAGACAATTCTCAGGGAACACCTGCAGTACAACAATGCAGGGATCGTTATGTGAATAGAAAGTAGGGAGGAGAAAGGAAAGGAAAGGAACTGTTGATATCAGCTGCATGGAGACTCTATGCAGCGTCAGTAACGACGAGTCAAAATGTGTACCGGTGTGGATTCGATCCCGGAATCTCCTGCTTAATTTGCAGTTGCGTTAACCACTGCGGCACTGGGATACATTGTTCAGAGCAACTGCGCGGATTATTTCGGAACGCTTCCCGGCCGGCCCAAATTCCCATCTAGCGCCCAGTCCCTGTCCATGTCTTCCAAGCTCGATAATTTTAGATTCCCGCTGGAGTGGAACGAAATTGCGCATCCGCACTGAAGGTGGTGGATTGTTTGTGTATCGAGGCGAATCAATTATATAAATGCGCGATGTCTGTTCTTTAGGATATGTAGTAGGGATCGTTGTCTCTGCTAACGGAACCCATAGTGTGACAGGTGTAATTACGCGAAACTCTCTACAAGTTGCATCGGAAGCTTCCAACGTGTAGCGTGTAGCTGACAAAGGAGGTTCATGATTTGCCTCGATACTTGCGTCTGTTTTGGGTGGCAATCAATAAATCTCAGGCACGTCCTACAATGCTGTAATAACCCCCAACAGACACCGATTGTATGAGGAAGGGCTGTTTAAGTATAATTTAATTTCGTTCTGTGTGCCGATTCTTACCTGCCATGTATTAATCATGTTCAGTTTTATCATATGTAATTACTTTATTGCTATATCATTTCATCATTAACATCTTATTTCAATTTTTCTTCCTCATTACTGAGTTTTTTCGATATTATTTAATGACTTAATATACTGTACTAGTTTGATCATAATATGTACTCGTGCTTGGTCGTTAACGATAATCCTACCTCGTTCTCCCAACCCAAGCAACAGCACTAAGCTAGGTGGCGCCGTGGTTGGCACAAATCTGCGCCCGGCCATCCATATTTGGGTTTTTCGTGATTTCTCTAAACAACTTCAGATAAATGTCGGGCTTACTACTCTGAGAAGGCTCATCTTTGAAAAATCCGACCTTATGCTGCGTCTATAATCATCATGATGTGGACGGGACATCAAACCATAATCTTGTTTCCTTCCATCTTCCAGACAGCAGCAACAACGGCAACAAAAGCAACCCAGATTCCAGTGTAGGGATGGAACGCGACCTATACGGTACTTTCCGGTGCCAGCACTCGTTGATTTTTCCAGATGTCAGGCCTGGTGACTTTATGTAACGGCCCCCGCACGACCACCGTGGCCATCACCGCAGATACGCTGACAGATAGCGGAACGGTGTTCCGTGCAGATCGAATCTGCGGCCGCTTCCGCCCGCGCGGTCGCACCAGAATGCGCTGTTATTTCCTCGGCGAAGGCACAAAAGGCTGGCTGCTCCACGGCGAGGCGCGATGGCAGGTGACTTTCTCCTGCTCCTTTTGAGAGGCCCGCAGTTTTCCTCCAGCACCATAACAAATCTGACTGAAACTGCACTCGTTTGCATAAATAAAAAAATTCCACTCAAAGTACCTTCGCTGCAAGTTTACCGACGTCTCCGAGAAACGAGGCATCGTTTTCTTTAGTGTACTATGAGTAAAAGACACGTAATATTTTGCATAGTGCTGCAGGAGTATACTCTGCGGTGTACGATGTTCAGAAGGTGTGGGCACCGGAACACCTTCGTACCTCGTATCTAAATTCCACCTTCCACCTGTTAGTAACAGATAAAGTCTAGATTTTGTGTGTTGTAGGAATAATCGCGTCTAGGGTTGTGAGAAGCTTTTACTATTGCTGTTAGATGTCACTAAGTTAGTTTCTCCGTGAACATTAGTGTCATAATCAGTCGCTTGGAGGCGATACCTCCGTTGAACCCGAATGTTGTCTGTAGACCGAGGACCAGATGTGGTGTGCTTCTAGACCTGCCCACCGTCAAGGCCAGGGTGGCTCAGTTCCCAGCCGAGCCTATTTTCACCATTTTACGAAGAAAATAGTCTATATCATGTTTTTATTTAAATTGTAACTACCAGCTTTGGCCGAAACAGTACAGCTTTAGATCTAAAATTAAAATGCGGAATGGGGAGAAGGCTGCTGTCACTGGTGCCAAATGGTGTGCTTCGTTACGAAACGCATCGACCAGACTCACGCATTTCATTTCTTTTGAAAATGGAGTATATGAGCAGAAACTGGTGAACTAGTCTGTTTTGCCTTTAAGGTTACAAAGTAAAACCGGTGCTATCTCGCGAGGAACATTGTCACCTTTTTGCACTTTCGACATGTTTGATTAGTCATATCCGATTACACATACACATTATGTCTACCGCACAGTTATGCTGTTAGTGTACGCTCATTACCCTCAAACGAGTGGGCCACAAACAACTTTTAGGGGTACATGACGTACAGTCTGTCAAAGGGCGTCTTCGAAACCGAAAGATATTAGCATCCTCTAATGACAGCCCCAGCTTTCGTCCACAACTCTTTTAATGTAATGTCTGCGATGTTTCTCCCACCGTGTATGACGCGTCGCCACCAATTACGCTCACGCCCCCAGGGGCTCCGCATTCATTTGCTGAGTACGGGCTTGGCGACCCCGGGGTCCTGAGCTGGGGACTGGTCAGCGCCGTCAGTCTCCTGTCACCGTAACCCCCAGACATGCTTCAGCGACCACCGTATGGCGCGGCGGTGGAATGTTGTGTGCTGCGAGGAATGGTAATCTTGGCTTGACCGCCTGGATTGCGAGGAAGACCAACCTCTATAAAAACCCCTCAATCTTACGGTGTGCTCCGCGCCTATAAGATGCATGGCTGTTGGGGTGGAACAGTCGCAAGCGGGCAACCTCTGGGGCACCTGCCGCACCCCAGTTGTATGAGGCTTACTCAGGCACGCGAGGCTCTGTCTGAGCAGACCTTTAGTTCCCTAGCTGCTCGTGGGACCGCAATGGACCCTTCAACCTCTACATTTCCCCCTACCAGTGGATTGGGTGGGCCACTTGTAGGAAAACACACCCCATCGAAAAAGCGACTTCGTGCTGCGAGTCCTCCAGCGCCTGGTGTTGCTAGAGATTTATCAGACTGTCGTGACAGAGCACATGCTGACAATCAGAATGTGTTTTTGATTATTAAACGGAAGGAGGGTAGCTTTGAGAGGGTTTCTCCCTTTTACATCCACAAGGGTCTTGAGGGAATTGCAGGAACACTGAAATCTGTGAAGCGACTGCGCAATGGGACTCTGTTAGTTGAGACTTCTAGTTCCCGTCAAGTCGCTTCTCTTCGGAAAGCAACCTGTCTCGGAGAGTACGCTATCGAGACCGAGCTCCAGTCCACTTTCAACTATAGTAAGGGTGTTGTGACATGTAGGGACTTGGTGGATATACCCACAGACGAGTTAAAATCTGAGTGGGCTGACGAAGGTATTGTTGACGTGCAGCATATTATGAAACGAGTCGATGGGAACCTAGTCAAATCCGACTCGTTTATTTTCACGTTCAGTTGCCCGAGACTCCCAGAGCATGTTAAAGCGGGGTTCTTACGTTTGCCAGTACGGCCATATTTCCCCAACCCAATGGACTGTTTTAAATGTCAGCGCTTTGGGCATACTATGTTGGAGTGCAATGGGATAGCCACTTGTGGTAAATGTGGTCAGCCTGCCCATGAAGGAGCCGATTGTTCATCGCCTGTGAAGTGCGTGAGTTGCTCTGGGAGTCACCCTGTCTGGAGCCGGGTCTGCCCCATCTATCTCGAAGAACGGAAGATACAGGAGATTAAAACGTCTAAGCGCATCCCCTATGGTGAGGCCAAGAAGCTCTTTAAGGCCATGCAACCTCCTGTGTTTACTACATCTTTCGCTTCCGCTCTGAAAAAAACCGGTACAAATGGCCACTGTTGCTACGCAAACGGAGGTTGCTAGTGTTAGCACTAATACCTGCGTTTGCCAGTGCACTTGTGCTGCTGCGGTTGTTTTGAAACCTGCGGCTCTCCCCGCAACGTCGGACAAGGCCGTGGTTGCTGACATTGGGGTACTTCCTGCCTCTCCCCATATGGCGCCTTCTGCCCAGGCGAGTAAAGCTCCAACTGTTGACAAGGCTCTGCATTCTAAGCCCCCCAAGACAAAGACGCCGAAGGTGAAGGTTTTGCCACCTGAGGAGACTAGTCAGGGTCGGTCCGATGACGAGGCCATCGTACTGTCTGACATCTCCCGTGGGTCGTCATCGGAGCTAATGGACATTGATGTCGACCGGGGACCCTCTTCTCGCCCCAGGAATAAATCTCTGGCCAGTACGGGCTCTCCTCCAAAGCACAGAGGCAGGGTGAAAGTTCAGACACCCTGATCACTGGCTCCCATATTACAGTGGAACCTGAATGGGTTCAGGACGCATGTGGCTGAATTACAACTCCCTGTACGAGAGTGCCCTTTGTGCTTATGTCTCCAAGAGACACATTTTCGGGCCACTGATGCTCCTTCTTTACGTGGCTATACCGTATATCGAAAAGATGATCTGACGGGGGAAAGGGCAAAGGGTGGTGTTGCGGTTTTTGTCCGTGACATGCACCACTCATCCGAGCTCCCTCTCGTTACAGACTTGCAAGCAGTTGCAGTTGACCTTCTTGTGGGTCGGAGGCTCACAGTCTGTTCAGTTTATTTACCGCCTCAGGATGCAATAGACTCTGAGGCTCTCACAGACCTTATTAGCCAACTCCCCCGCCCATTTCTTGTTCTGGGGGACTCTAATGCTCATAATGTCTTATGGGGCTCTTCGACTACTTGCCCCAAGGGTCGCCTTCTAGAAAGCCTCATGATATCTGAAGAACTGTGCATCCTCAACTCTGGTGCTCCCACTCATTTCTGTACTGCTTCCGGGTCGTCATCAGCTATTGACCTTTCCTTTTGCTCTCCAGCACTCGCGGATTCTGCTCTGTGGGAGGTTGCTGCTGACCTCCATACTAGTGACCACTTCCCCCTTTGGATTCGCCTCCTGGATGAGACTGTGGCATTGCCAGTGCCGCCCCGGTGGCACCTCTGCAGAGCTGACTGGACACGTTTCAGCCAACTGGCTGTTTTGGAACACCGTGCCAGTGTCCACGAATGGGTAGACCATGCTACAGCCGTGATCTCCCATGCTGCTGAATTGTCAATCCCACGGTCATCCGGTCATCCCAAGAGGCGTCCTGTCCCTTGGTGGACCACTGAGTGTCACTCAGCCATCCGAGCCCGCCGTGCAGCTCTGCGCCGCTTCAAGTGCCGTCCCTCAGCTGACAATCTTGCGGCCTTTCGGGTGGCAAGGGCCAAAGCGCGGCGAGTGGTTAAAGAGAGCAAACGACGGTCATGGCAATCGTTCTTGAACTCCATCTCCCGCTCCACCAGTTCTACGAAAGTATGGGAAGCCATCAGGAGGATTTCCGGGAAACTCAGCCAGCTACCTGTCACGGCATTGCTGCATCAGGGATGTCTCCTCACGGCGCCGAGAGACATTGCCCAGACACTGGCCATGCATTTTGCGGAATCTACCGCCACTATTAACTGTGATCCAGATTTCTGCCGCTACCGCACTGCCATCGAGAGGGGTCACTTGGACTTCCGGTCTCCAAATTCTGAACCCTACAACTGCCCCTTCACAATGTGGGAACTGGATTCGGCGCTGTTTGTGGCTCATGATACTGCGCCTGGTCATGATCAAATCCGGTACAGCATGCTGCAGCACTTGTTGCTGCCTTCCAATGAAGTTCTCCTGAATTGTTTTAATATGATATGGTTATCCGGCACGTACCCTGACTTGTGGAGGGAGGCGATTTTGATTCCCCTCCTCAAACCGGGGAAGGACCGAACGCATCCCAGTAGTTATCGAAGTATTGCTTTGACGAGCTGTGTCGGGAAGACGTTGGAACGCATGGTCAACCATCGCCTGGTTTGGCTGCTCGAGACCAGGCAGCTCCTTAGCCCCTCTCAGTGTGGCTTTCGGAGTTGTCGTTCAACTATAGAGAAATTGACCCCGCTTGAGGCGGCCATCCAGCAGGCCTTCCTACGTAACCAGCATTGTCTAGGTGTATTATTTGATATTAATAAGGCGTATGACACTCCTTGGCGCCGCCTTATCCTCAATCAACTCCATCAGTGGGGCTTTCGTGGCCGTCTCCCCAGCTTCATTCGGTCCTTTCTTTCCCACCGCCTCTTTCGATATCGGGTTGGTAATGTGCTATCTGATTTGTACGTGCAGGAGAATGGTGTTCCTCAGGGAAGCGTTTTAAGTGTCACCCTCTTTTCCTTCGCCATTAACAGTATCACGTCCACTATCCAGAGTCCTGCCCAATGCTCCTTGTTTGTGGACGATTTCGCTGCTTTCTGTTCTTCCTCCAGTCTTGTCACTGCTAGTCGGCAGTTTCAGCTTACGATAAAGCGATTAGGGGCATGGACTGAGAAGACGGGTTTTACCTTTTCTGCAGACAAATGTGTGTGTGTTCATTTTAATCGTTCTCGACGTCTTTTTACCTCCCCTGAATTGCGTCTGAGGGACACCATTCTTCATTTTAGCGACACTGTGAGGTTTCTGGGCCTCACTTTTGATTCCAAATGGTTCAAATGGCTCTGAGCACTATGGGACTCAACTGCTGAGGTCATAAGTCCCCTAGAACTTAGAACTACTTAAACCTAACTAACCTAAGGACAACACACACATCCATGCCCGAGGCAGGACTCGAACCTGCGACCGTAGCGGTCGCGCGGTGCCAGACTGCAGCGCCAGAAGCGCTCGGCCACCAGCGGCCGGCTTTTGATTCCAAGTTGTCGTGGTTGCCTCACCTTAAAGACCTCAAGGTGCGGGCCCTGAAGGCACTGAATATTTTGAAGTGTCTGAGCCATCGGTCCTGGGGAGCAGATCGGGCGCGTCTGCTGCAGTTTTATAGGACTTTCGTCCGATCGCGTCTTGACTATGGTTGCACCGTGTATGGGTCAGCGAGGCCTTCGTATCTGAAGATTATTGACGCTGTACACCATGAGGGTATCAGGCTGGCCACTGGTGCCTTCCGTACCAGTCCCATCCCCAGCCTGTGTGCTGAGGCAGGGGAACCGCCGCTCGCCATCCGGCGGAAACTCCTCATGGTGCGACGGGTGTGTCAATTCCTTGCCTGTCCTACCTTCCCTGCGTACCCTACCGTTGCCCGACCGCCTATGGAACGTCTCTTTCCCAGTCGTCCCAGGGCAACGAGACCATTTGGGATTCGTGCCAAGCATTTGCTTGAGTCCCTTGGTGCGGAGAGTGTGGCCCCCCAACTCCAAGGTTTTACCCGCCTGCCTCCCTGGTTGCTCCAGAGGCCCAGCGTCATTTTAGACTTGTCGGGGTACCGGAGGAGCTGCACTCCTGCGTTTGTTTTTACCTCCTTATTTTCCGATATTTTACACCAGCATCCCGACCATGTACCAGTATTTACGGTTGGCTCTAAACAGGGGGACTCTGTTGGTTGTGCTGTTGTTTTCCCTGATCGAGTCGTCAAGTTACGGCTTCTTGCGGCGATTACCATCTTTGATGCCGAATTGTTTGCGATCTTGCGGGAATTATTAGGGGAAACGAACTGGCGGATGTGGCTGCCAAAGATGCATGTTCCCTCCCTCACGTTGCTGAATGTGCCGTCCCCCTCCATGCTGTTACCTCCCTCCTGCGTTTTCATGTTATGCGTCAGTGGGAAGAGGAGTGGCTGGCAGTCGGTGAAAATAAGCTGCGTCTGGTCAAGGCCACCACGCGGCCATGGCGTACGTCCTACCAGTTATGCAGGCGGGATGAGGTTCTCCTCACTCGCCTCCGCATCGGGCACAGTCCCTTAACGCATGGTTTTTTACTCCGGCGGGAGGAGCCCCCAATCTGCAGTGCTTGTGGCGTCCAGATTACTGTCCGCCACATTTTACTTGACTGTCTTTTATTCTCTGACCAGAGGGCGGTGGTTTCTTTGCCACCGGATTTGCCCTCTATTTTGCAAGACGACGCAACGACTGTGGTTAAGGGCTTACGGTTTTGTGTCCTGTCCAATTTGCTGCCTCGGATTTTAGGGAGAGGGTTTTAATGTGCTGCTGGGTGACTGGCTCACCCAGGTTTTAGGTAAGAGGCCCGCCAGTCGCGATTACCTCCTTGTTTCCCTTCGGTTTCTGTTCTCTTTTCCTTGTGTTTCCTTTCCTTTTTTTTAGTGCGTTTCTTCTCCTCCTGTTTTGCCGCTGTATGTGAGGATTTGGAACTGCGTCAGGTCTGTGTCTTTTAGCCGTTCTCCTTGTTCACCGTCCGTCTTAGTCCCTTCACTGCATCTGTTCCTGTTTTTATGCGTTTGGGCGCTGATGACCACGCTGTTTAGCGCCCGTAAACCTCAAACACACACACACTTACACTCAAGTGTTACCTCATTGTACATCTCTACGACCGGTGCACGCCCGTTACCATACGGCGTCGTTTGGGGCGGATATCTCTAGCTGTAAACGCCGAGTGGTTTGTACAGAGACTTTGTCGTGACCAAGTGTCGCCCCGTTCCTCAAACGAATGTCCCATCGTTCCATAAATAAAAAAAATAAAAAAAAATACTTTTTTGAGCCTCACTTGCGTCCATTGCGCTGCATATAAACCACACGCCATTTGAGGGATAAGGAGGTTTAGGTTTTAACGTTCCGTCGACGACAGGATTGTTAGAGACAAAGCACAAGCTCTCAATGAGGAAGGAAATCGGCCGTGCCCTTTCAAAGAGCATCCAGGCATTCGCCTCCAGCGACATAGGGAAACCATCGGAAACAGGCTCAATGAACGGTTCGAGATTTGAACCACTGTCCTGAATACGAGGATAGTATCTTACCACTGCTCCATAAGGCTCGGTGACGAGCCCCATTTATGCCAGTAAAGTTGCAGAAAGAGACAATAGATCACCTCCCCTACCACTTTTCCAGCGATAATGCCGTTCACCTGTTAAGGAAATTTCTGAAATTCCGTCTTCTATAAGCGGTAGACGGAGACTGCAGCTGCTCAGTGACCTGCAGAAAACAGATATACAACAGCTGTAAGTTTATGAAATAATTTTATGATGCTACCAGTTTCAGTGTCTCATTGGTAGCATCTTCAGGCCCCTATAAAAATCAACAAAAATCATCAAATTTAGAATTGAGTATAATGCTTTACCCAAAATTAGTTCTCATTATTTAAAATAATTTTACAATAAATATTCATTAGTAGAAGAGTATAAAAAGATAGATCTGAAATACAAAGAAGGTAAAACAAAATGCAGGACTTACGAACTGTGGTCACAGTGAACTGTCATGTACCTATTAACTGTATTAATAAAAACCGCTTGTACAAAATACGATATTAACATAAAATTACGAAATATGGTTAAAATTAGTCTATTGTAACAAGTAGGAGATCAGTTACTGAAAAATACGCTGAATCATGTCGTACAAACAATAGTATCACATACAGTGGTCGTACTGTAACGTAACGTCATGAAGACAGAAAATCTGTCTCATAATATTAATACGGAAACATAAGAAAACGAAATGATAAGAGCATAAATATAATAAACGAAGAAGGCGAACGGATTATAATGGTGTAACTGAGTTGAGAAGGAATGCAAGAACTGCTAAAAAGAATAGAAAACTTGAAATAAGAACCATGCATCCAGGTCAAAGCAAGAGTTTGTGTTCTAAAATGTAATTCTTTTCTGTTTTTCTTCTTTTATGCCGCTGTGCAAAGAAGAGATAAAACATTTGAACAACAACAAATTAACAACAAACTACCGTCTTTAAACTTGCAATATGTAGCTGTGATTAATATGTCCTATTACTCGTGCGTCATATCCACTGAAAAACCAATTTCCTATAATGTAACCGAACATATAGGAAAGAAAAGAAAATTATAAAACTAGAAGTCATCATATCTTCCTATATGGCAAGGCTTCTTGGAGGACAAGCCAAAGAAGCTGGATGAAGACATTCCAATCAGTCCTGATTCATGTGAAGGTATTAAATGAATGTTTGTCTCTCACAATGAGTCAAAAGTCATATAATTTAGCTCATATAGATTATCTTGAAGCTATAAAACAAATGCCACATATGTCAATAGACATTCTGAATGCTACATACAATTTACATGCACAATATACATAAAATTTAATAAACATATACAAGAGTTAAGTGCTTTAGAGAAAAATGTGGATGATATTTGGCTCATGGTGGCATCCAAAATTCTGTATTCATTTTCTGAAGATATTATTCATCACTGGATTATTTAATCTAGAAGAGAAGAGATCACTGAAACCTGCACCATGAAACTAATGGATTTTTTAAAATCTGAAGTAGTAGAAGCCATGATTGGCCACAAAATCAGAGGTAATAACACTTCAGACATTTCATATCCACAGCTGCCACACTACACATGACCGCAAAAAGAGAGAAGCACAGCAGAATAACAAAAAGGGGAACAATCAATATATTGCATGTTTTGTGACTCACATCTCCATTAGGCACAAGGCTGTTAGAAGGTATTGAGCATTAAAGACAGAGCTGACAAGCTGAAAGTCTCACATCAATGTTTTTGGTGTCTAGATGGGGTATAACATTAAGGCCTGTAGAATAAAAATAAGGTAACATTTCTGGAGGCAAGAGGTTCTATCACAGATCTTCTGCAATGGAGAACAGTGAGTCCTAGGGGACAAGCATGAAGTTCATCTGATTTTTTTCCATGTCTTCAAACTGCCACCCTTTGGATCAGAGCACTGGCAGGACCATTTACTCAATACTGGAAGTCAATGCAGCTTCATAAGCATGGAACTAGTTGACACTTTGGCATTATGAAACATCACCCATCAACCATTACCTGTTACAATATATGAGTAACCATGTCCATAAATCACAGATTTGCTCACTTAAGCTCACAGGAGTTTGGACAAATAACTGAATTTCTCTGCTTTGAAAGTGGGAACATGTACAGGTACTCACCAACTCCAACCATCCCACAAGAATTGACAACCAAAAGCTACATCATTCTGCTTCCAAGAGCGATGCCTTGTAGAGATTCCTTATAGAGATTCTTATAGATGGAGACCAATACTGGAAGATAATAAAAAATGACCACTAATACATCTTGCTGATACTGTAATTCCAGATTTGAATGTATTTTGAATTGGCACATCACTGTGAACCATGTACACCTGTGGCAATACAAGGACATGCATAGCTTCTGGGACTTAGAAATAATGGTAATAAAACATCAACCAGAGCAATTGCCCTTGTCAAAACATGCCACTATTTAGCAAGAATTCCATGATGCATTCCAAATGGAAGGTGGAGCAAGAGTAGTTTCAGTACAAAGAAAGAGAGATGTTATGATTTCCTCAAATCATTGCACTGCAGGAATACAGTTCATACAATGACAAAGAAAATTTATTAACTTTCAATTTCATGAGATGTATCAATCTCAAATTTTGCTTTACATTCAGAACGAACAATTTAAAAATTATCAGTATGTAGGAAGCTACAATTACTACTTTCTACCTTCCTCACAAACAGCAGCAAGCAAAGAATGGGAGTTATGGAATGGGTAATTTTATTTGATGTTTCATCATATAAAAATGATTCACTGCCACATAATGACCCTGGGCACAGATCCTAAACCAAAGGTTCCCAAACGTTTGTTTGTCACACCCCCCTTCTGCCGGAAAGAAAACTTAAAACTTTCGTGCCCCCCCCCCACAATATATATATATATATATATATATATACTACTGGCCATTAAAATTGCTACACCAAGAAGAAATGAAGATGATAAACGGGTATTCATTGCACAAATACATTATACTAGAACTGACATGTGATTACATTTTCACTCAATTTGGGTGCGTAGATCCTCAGAAATCAGTACCCAGAACAACCACCTCTGGCCGTAATAACGGCCTTGATACGCCTGGGCATTGAGTCAAATTGAGCTTGGAAGACGTGTACAGGTACAGCAGCCCATGCAGCTTCAACACGATACCACAGTTCATCAAGAGTAGTGACTGGCGTATTGTGACGAGCCAGTTGCTCGGCCACCATTGATCAGACGTTTTCAGTTGGTGAGAGATCTGGAGAATGTTATGGCCAGGGCAGCAGTCGAACATATTCTATATCCGGAAAGGCTCGTACAGGACCTGCAACATGCGGTCGTGCATTATCCTCCTGAAATGTAGGGTTTCGCAGGGATCGAATAAAGGGTAGAGCCACGGGTCGTAACACATCTGTAATGTAACGTCCACTGTGCAAAGTGCCGTAAATGCGAACAAGAGGTGACCTAGACGTGTAACCAATGGCACCCCATACCATTACGCCGGGTGATACGCCAGTATGTCGATGATGAACACTCACTTCCAATGTGCGTTCACTGCGATGTCGCCAAACACGGATGTGACCATCATGATGCTGTAAACAGAACCTGGATTCATCCGAAAAACTAACTTTTTGCCACTCGTGCACCCAGGTTCGTCGTTAAGTACACCATCGCAGGCGCTCGTGTCTGCGATGCAGTGTCAAGGGTAACCGCAGCCATAGTCTCCAAGTTGATAGTCCATGCTGCTGCAAACGTCGTCGAACTGTTCGTGCAGATGGTTGTTGTCTTGCAAACGTCCCCATCTGTTGTCTCAGGGATGGAGACGTGGCTGTACGATCGGTTACAGCCATGCGGATAAGATAAGCCTGTCATCTCGACTGCTAGTGATACGAGGCCTTTGGGATCCAGCACGGCGTTCCGTATTACCCTCCTGAAACCACCGATTCCATATTTTGCTAACAGTCATTGGATCTCAACCAACGCGAGCAGCAATTTCGCGATACGATAAACCGCAATCGCGATAGGCTACAATCCGACCTTTATCGAAGCCGGAAACGTGATGGTACGCATTTCTCCTCCTTACACGTGGCATTACAACAACGTTTCACCCGGCAACGCCAGTCAACTACTGTTTGTGTATGAGAAATCGGTTGGAAACTTTCCTCATGTCAGCACGTTGTAGGTGTCGCCACAGGCGCCAACCTTGTGTGAATGCTCTGGAAAGCTAATTATTTGCATATCATAGCATCTTCTTCCTGTCGGTTAAATTTCGCGTCTGTAGCACGTTACCTTCGTGGTGTAGCAATTTTAATGGCCAGTAGTGTAGATTTTTATTAATTATGAAGAAACTATTGAAAAATTTGTGATGGTGACGTCATGGAACATGGTGGGCTGTTACAACACTTTCTGATACACGAAGGTGTTGGCTGTTAACGTATCGAGCCGCAGTTATTACGTCATCAGTCTAGTCTAGTGATTATAAGTCACTCCTAAAGTAAAGAAAGTCCTTGGTAAACAAATATTTGCGACCTTTGCAGATTAGTGGATGCAGGGCATTATTTTAAGTTGAGTGTAGCTTATTACTTTCACTCATTATCAAAAATAGTCACTCAGTCACGGTGTTAGCGAACATCACTGATTTGTACGCCTATAGCGCTCCCCATTGTCATTGCGCATAGGTTGGCATTTATGTCAACGACGACAGCTACCGAACGGCGACAAAGGGCCATTTCCCCGAACCAGACAAAAAATAAAAAATAAGTTTTACGAAATAATCGTGCAGACTACACAGAACTTTAAAAAATGTGAATAAAACAACTTCCTTACCTTGATTACATTCCCTTGCTGCACACCATTTCTTCACCAGTATACGATTTTAGGACTACTCTTCGCTTGCCATATCTAGGATAAACTTTCGCTGTGTCTTCATCCAGAAGAAATACTATTATTAGTTGAAATGACATACCACAGGTAACATCAGGATCCATACGGATCACACGCAGTATTTATATTTAAATCAGATTCACTATGTTTATTTTATATTGTTTCTTCGAAATAGTTTTTTTATAATTTTACAGTATTACCTACATGTACAGATGATTAGGACGAAAATAACAAATTCTCTTATAATGTGACGTATTTATTATAAAAATATTATTTCCACACACATCTGGCAAGAAACAAACAAATCAATCAATGTGAAGGATGAGCTTGCATATTTTTTACAAGATTTTGAATTCTTGGCTGAATAGTAGAAACTGCGCAACGTAAATCATTGGCAATACAGAGTTTGCTTCTAAGCTTATTTTTTATTGCCACTACCGCTGAAAATGCTCTTTCTTACAAATAAGTGCTTGAAAATGGTAAATACAGTTTCAGTCCTTGTTCTGCTGTGCTGGGATACACTGTGAGATATTTCACCCAAAATAAAGGCTTATCCATCTTCTCAAAGTCATACTTCGCTGCAGAATAATTTTTAATTTCTGAGACTTCCTCTTGTAGTCTGTCTGGCAACACATCCACGTCAACGTGAAATGGATCCGTCGCTAACCTATAATAAATTTTATCATCACAACTGTTAGGGAAGTATCGTTCGAATTCATCAATGAGGTGCTGCAAATGGTTTGATATTTTAATGTTAGTACCAGTACTCTTAAAATCGTTTTGAAATCAGGCTTCTTCCAGGATTCCAAACAATCTGGGAAAGCAGGAATAATTGCAGCCTAAAATTTTACGTTTCCATAGTTGCAACCTATCAGCAAACGCTTTGATGGCATCCCAATGAAAAATTATGTTTGACTCTCCACCTTGTAATTTCAAATTCAATGTGTTTAAAGATGCGAAAATATCTGACAGATAAGCCAATGCAACATGAACACTGGGCTTTCTAAATTCCACATACAATTCATTTTGTTTGTTATTTTCCAAAAACTGCATCACTTCGTCTCGAAGTTCAAATAATCTTCCTAGCATATTTCCTTTTGAGAGCCAGCGTACTTCTGTATGAAGTACTCTGCTCAGAACGATCATTTGTACTATAGTTGAATTCTTTTATCTTGGCGGCTCGCGCATGCCCGCCCAGACGCGGGAGATTGCTGCGTTGCCAGTTGCACACGACGCACGCGCCAAGAGAAGCAGCGCCATAGTATAGTATAGTTCGCAAGCTTACGTTTAGGGGGGAGCACGCAGTTTATGAAGTAAAGCCACCACGGCCGCATTAACCCTTTCGCTGCTACAGATACGTGCTCCCCGCATTCCGCGCTGTGCGCGATTTTGTCGCTGCACTGCTCGTCTGTGCTGACACATGGTGTTTCCGACTGCTTTGACACACTTATCATTCGATTCCACAAAAAATATTTACCCCAAAAATTAGATTTTTTCACATCTTCTTTACATACCTTCCCCCCACTTCCTTTGACTGATTGAAGTGCTTTAAAATAAAGCCAAACGCGCCCGGTGTAAATAAAACTTTTATTACAGTCGCGAAAGACGGAATATTTCTCAATATTACATACGACACCTATGTGGTACTTAAATTAAATGAGATATTGTTATACAGTAAATTTTATATGAAATTTAGGTACCTTGTCCACATTTCATTCTCAACATTGTGGCAACTAAAATCGACCATACGGAAAGTATACGCTATGGACTTTTACCTCTGCAAACTCTTCAAAATTTCGTGCAATGGTTTACTACATTTAATGCTGCACAATAACTGGGTTGAACATCGAAACAAAATTAAGTCATTTATGGGGGGAAGGTATCAGTCAAGAAGATGTGTAAAAATCTAATTTTTGGGCCAAATAGTTTTTGTGAAATCGAATGATAAGTGTGTCAAAGCAGTGGGAACACCATGTGTCTGCACAGGCGAGCAGTGCAGTGATGACAAAATCGCGCACAGCGCGGAATGCGGGGAGCACGTGACTGTAGCAGCGACAGGGTTAATGAAGAGACAAAGCACTAGAAATTTAAAAAAATTGCATTCAAACGAATAAAATTCGTGAAGTAAGACACTTCAATATTGTTTTTAAATAAAGAAAGTATTTAGCATCACACTAGGTTTGAACTCTTCACCTTTCATTTACTAACACAACGCCTTGACCGTTACGCTAGCGCAGCTCGTACTGCAATGTTTCTCCATAAGGATTATAACAGGTCACGCAAAATTCTGACAAACACTGTTGGTATGCCTATGAATTACTCACACTGCGTCGAAGTACAATAGGAAATAAACAATTACCGCTGTTCTTTATTGCGAAAAAGCGGTTCGTGAAATTGATACAAACACCTTTCCTTACTATCGCCTGAATTAAGAGTCTTATTGCTTGTTTGGTTTAATTAATTAATAGAAAATGAAGCAATTGGTATAAATAATGGTTTTTCCAAACTTTCAAAAACAAAGTCTGCTTTTGTTCTATTACTTTGTTTATGATTGAACGTTTCTAAAACTGAAGACACTCGTCCGTGCTCTGCTCTGCAGTCGAGATCTGGCAACGTCGTTCTCTGTTCATTGGCTGACTGTATTTTTTGACGTCAGATGCGCAGAACGAACCTAAACTCGGCCGCCAACATAAATGATGCGCACTTTAGTCTCGCATTCACGTCGTGCACATTTTTCTGGTGACAAAGGGCATAACTCTGGCGTCCAAATTACGAACCCGCCAGTTCATTTGAAGCGTATACAGTCTATTAAAGTCACTGTAATCGCATCACATGGTGATCCGCGGGTTGACAGGGTAATAAAACGGCATTTTTGCAGTTACGCAGTATAAGTGATTATTACTCTGATGAACATAACCTACTACGCCTGAAAGTTATAACATGATTACGTTCAGTTCATGTGTACAAATGTACGGAATAGTTAATACCTGACTTTTCTGTTTTCCAATTGTCAGAAGTAAGTTATTTACAAATCTGATTTATTAGAATTAACGCATATCGCCTTCGTAATTTTGAGAGTTTCTGTGTGTGACATTCTAAACGTGACATTCTAAACGTGATCTTCAAAAGCTGTATGTTCTAGGATAGGTTATTGAGATAGGACTGCGGGAAGTGGGACGCCAAACGACTGCATTTAGCACCATAATCTATCATTAATACCCACACATTCATTTTTATTAAAATATCCATATTAAAAAGAAATATTAGGTTTATACCGCTAACTCCACCCGCGCCCCCCTTGCAACGTCATCACGCCCCCCCAGGGGGGGGGGGGCGCGCCTCCCCAGTTTGGGAACCTCTGTCCTAAACAATTGCCTGAAATATTGTCAATTTTATTTCACTTCAGGATGTTCCTGAAACAATGTCAGGGATGGCACTCGAGCTTTCTTACAACTGTTTTTCAACATAAGGGATAGAAACTTAATGATGTTCTTCTGGTTTCGCATTGAGAAGAAAGTAATGAACCTTGACAAACTATGAATTCTAATATACTAAAAGCACATGGAAAAAGGGAAGGGCAGTCAGTCACGGAACATACTACCATCTGAGGGCATCAATTGGGACATGGAATCATATTAAACCTTCTTCCATCAACATCTCATCACTGATAAACTATGTGATGAACTTACTACAAAATGCCAGTTAATGCATGTGACAGCAAGTTTATACAACTCTCATGGGATCTTTTCATCAGTATCTATCACAGGAATGAGTCTTCCTCAGGATACATGGTGTAAAGGCATACCACGGGTCAAGATTCTGTCTCCAGATGAAAATTTTTACTTTGTGACTCACTCATTTGCTGACAGATCGTTAAAAATGTACAGTTAAACACCAGAAGCTTCACATGTTCAGGTATTTTGTGATGCATCAGAAAGAGCTTATGGAGTTGTACTGTACAGCAGAAGCTCTGAGACTATAAACATACTAGTTTGTCTGGTCAGCACTCATAAACAGAGTATTCCTATCACAAAGTTGACACTTCTGCCATTTCAGTTTTTAAGTGCCTTACTGGGTTCATGACGTCTGAGATATTTCAACAAATTAACTGGATTCTATGTCAATAATGTACTAATGTGAAGTGATCCCATGGTTGCACTGGGCTGGATATGAAGCAATCCAAATTGCTGGGATATCTTTGTTTTTAACAGAATAAATTAAATTTTATTTGTTCTGATAATGTAAAAACATTTCATGCTGATAATATGGAACTAGCTTTGAGGGATGAAGTAGTGAAGGCAGCAGAGGATCAAGTAGGTAAAAAGACGAGGACTAGTGGAAATCCTTGGGTAACAGAAGAAATATGGAATTTAATTGATGAGAGGAGAAAATATAAAAATGCAGTAACTGAAGCAGGTAAAAAGGAATACAAACGTCTCAAACATGTGATTGACAGGAAGTGTAAAATGGCTAAGCGGGGAAGGCAAGAGGACAAATGTAAGGAGGTAGACGGTTATCTCTCTAGGGGTAAGATAGATACTGCCTACAGGAAAATTAAAGATACCTTTGGTGAAAAGAGAACCACTTGTATGAATATCAAGAGCTCAGATGGAAACCCAGTTCTAAGCAAAGAAGGGAAAGCAGAAAGGTGGAAGGAGTATATAGAGGGTCTATACAAGGGTGATGTACTTGAGGACAATATTATGGAAATGGAAGAGGATGTAGATGAAGATGAAATGGGAAATATGATACTGCGTGAAGAGTTTGACAGAGTACTGAAAGACCTGAGTTGAAACAAGGCCCCGGGAGTAGACAACATTCCATTAGAACTACTAACAGCCTTGGGAGAGCCAGTCCTGACAAAACTCTACCATCTGGTGAGCTAGATGTATGAGACAGGCGAAATACCCTCAGACATCAAGAAGAATACAAAAATTCCAATTCCAAAGAAAGGAGGCGTTGACAGATGTGAAAATTACCAAACGATCAGTTTCACAACCCACGTCTGCAAAATACAAACACGATTTCTTTACAGACGAATGGAAAAACTGGTAGAAGCCAACCTCGGGGAAGATCAGTTTGGATTCCATAGAAATGTTGGAACAAGTGAGGCAATACTAACCCTACAACTTATCTTAGAAAGTAGATTAAAAAAAGGCAAACCTACATTTCTAGCATTTGTAGACTTAGAGAAAGCTTTTGAAAATGTTGACTGAAATACTCTCTTCCAAATTCTGAAGGTGGCAGGGGTAAAATACAGGGAGCGAAAAGCTATTTACAATTTGTACAGAAGCCAGATGGCATTTATAAGAGTCGAGGGTCATGAAAGGGAAGCAGTGGTTGGGAAGGGAGTGAGACAGGGTTGTAGCCTATCCCTGATGTTATTCAATCTGTATATCGAGCAAGCAGTAAAGGAAACAAAAGAAAAATTCGGAGTAGGTATTAAAATCCATGGAGAAGAACTAAAAACTTTGAGGTTCACTGATGACATTGTAATTCTGTCAGAGACAGCAAAGGACTTGGAAGAGCAGTTGAACGGAATGGACAGTGTCTTGAAAGGAGGATATAAGATGAACATCAACGGAAGCATAACTGGTTTGAACGGAATGGACAGTGTCTTGAAAGGAGGATATAAGATGAACATCAACAGAAGCATAACTAGGATAATGGAATGTAGTGTAATTAAGTCGGCTGATGCTGAGGGAATTAGATTAGGAAATGAGACACTTAAAGTAGTAAAGGAGTTTCGCTATTTGGGGAGCAAAATAACTGATGATGGTCGAAGTAGAGAGGCTATGGCAAGGAAAGTGTTCGTGAAGAAGAGAAATCTGTTAACATCAAGTATAGATTTAAGTGTCAGGAAGTCGTTTCTGAAAGTATTTGTATGGAGTGTAGCTATGTATGGAAGTGAAACGTGGACGATAAATAGTTTGGACAAGAAGAGAATAGAAGTTTTTGAATTGTGGTGCTATAGAAGAATGCTGAAGATTAGATGGGTAGACCACATAACTAATGAGGAGATATTGATTAGAATTGGGGAGAAGAGGAGTTTGTGACACAACTTGACTAGAAGAAGGGACCAGTTGGTAGGACATGTTCTGAGGCATCAAGGGCTCACAAATTTGGCATTGGAGGGCAGCGTGGAGCGTAAAAATCGTAGAGGGATACCTAGAGATGAATACATTAAGCAGATTCAGAAGGATGTAGGTTGCAATAGGTACTGGCAGATGAAGAAACTTGCACAGGATAGAGTAGCATGGAGAGCTGCATCAAACCAGTCTCAGACTCAGTCTCAGTCTCAGACTACAACAACAACAACAACAACAATATGCAACTGAAACAGTTCTCTCATTTCTTTGAAGACATGAAGATTAACAAGAACATAATGGAAGTTCATTGTACCATAAGCGGTTTAATGGGAAGCCTGGTGGGAGCATGCTACAGGAACCACAAAACACTGCTTGAGAAAGGTTTTAGGAATATCTCTAATAGATTGGGGACCACTTAGAACTTAACTGGTGGAAACAGAAGCCGCCATCAACTCACAACAATTCCACACTATGACTCAAAAAGTATTGAGGCCAAGCTATTCCTTAACTAGTGAAAGGCTGACAGCATTACCTACCAGTCCTGGACACCATGCTTTAAATGATCAAATGAAATCAAGGCAAAGAGAAAATCTGCAAAATGTCTTTATAACGAGATGGATGAAAGCTTCTGAGCTCAAGAAGATATCTTATCTTGAAGTTGTCCGCCTCCGGTATCTGAGTGGTCAGCGTGACGGAATATCAAGCCTAAGGGCCCGGGTTCGATTCCCGGCTGGGTCGGAGATTTTCTCCGTTCAGGGACTGGGTGTTGTGTTGTCCTAATCATCATCATTTCATCCCCATCGACGCGCAGGTCACCGAAGTGGCGTCAACTCAAATAGACCTGCACCAGGCGAACGGTCTACCCGACAGGAGGCCCTAGCCACACGACATTCATTCATCTTGAAGCTCAGCTTCTTAACAGGAAACCTGTGAGATGAGTCGGAGACATTGTACTTTTACAGAAAGCTCCGGAAAAGTTGGTTTTGAACACAGCCATGATGTTTAGATTAGATTAGATTAGTTTTTTGTTCCATAGATCTGTGTTAAGGAGATCCTGGAACACACCTCTTTTTATTTTTAAGTGGAAGTAACAATACGAATAGTATGAGTATATATACATCATTTTTTTAAGCTGAAATGTTGTTGTTGTGGTCTTCAGTCCTGAGACTGGTTTGATGCAGCTCTCCATGCTACTCTATCCTGTGCAAGCTTCTTCATCTCCCAGTACTTACTGCAACCTACATCCTTTTGAATCTGCTTAATGTATTCATCTCTTTTTCTCCCTCTACGATTTTTACGCTCCACGCTGCCCTCCAATGCCAAATTTGTGAGCCCTTGATGCCTCAGAACATGTCCTACCAACTGGTCCCTTCTTCTTGTCAAGTTGTGCCACAAACTTGTCTTCTCCGCAATTCTATTCAATACCTCCTCGCTAGTTATGTGATCTACCCATCTAATCTTCAGCATTCTTCTGTAGCACCACATTTCGAAAGCTTCTATTCTACTTCTATTCTTGTTCAAACTATTTATCGTCCATGTTTCACTTCCATAAGTGGCTACACTCCATATAAATACTTTCAGAAACGACTTCCTGACACTTAAATCTATAATCGATGTTAACAAATTTCTCTTCTTCAGAAATGCTTTCCTTGTCATTGCCAGTCTACATTTTAATTCCTCTCTACTTCGACCATCATCAGTTATTTTGCTCCCCAAATACCAAAACTCCTTTACTACTTTAAGTGTCTCATTTCCTAATCTAATTCCCTCAGCATCACCCGACGTAATTCGACTACATTCCATTATCCTCGTTTTGCTTTTGTTGATGTTGATCTTATATCATCCTTTCAAGACACTGTCCATTCCGTTCAGTGTAATAGTATGAGCATATACAATACATTATTTGTTTCTATTAAAAAATTCGTTAGTGGAGTAGAAGGAGTTGGCCACTAGTAAATCTTTCAGGCTCCTTTTAAACTGATCTTTATTTGTAACTCAATTTTTTATGTTTGCTGGAAAATTGTTGAAGATGAGTGTTCCTGAGTAGTGTATCCCTTTTTGAACTAAAGTAAGTGCTTTTAAGTCCTTGTGCAGATCATTTTTGTTCCTGGTATTGTATGTATGAACTGAGCTGTTTGTTGGAAAAAGAGATATATTATTTAGGACAAATATCATTAAGGAGTAAATACACTGAGAGGCAGTAGTTAGTATACCCAGTTCTTTGAAGAGGTTTCTACAGGATGTCTGTGAATTTACTCCACAAATAATACGTATTTCATGCTTTTGCACTCTGAAAACTTTTGTTTGACTTGAAGAGTTACCCCAAAATATTATACCATATGACATTATGTAATGAAAGTAGGCAAAGTATGCAAGCTTTTTCATTTTTATATCGCCTATGTCTGCTAACACTTGAATTGCAAATACAGATTTGTTAAGATGTTTCTGCAGTTCTGTGGTGTGCTCCTCCCAACTGAATTTATTATCAAGTTGTAATCCCAGGAATTTAAGACTGTCAACCTCTTCTATCTGCTCTTCTTCATACTTTATGCATATGCTGGGTGGAAACCTCTTACAGGTTCTGAATTGCATATAGTAAGTCTTTTCGAAGTTTAATATCAGTGAGTTGGCTTTAAACCATTTATTAATATCCATGAAAATATCATAGCAGATCTTTCTAGAACTACATTCGACATACTATTTATTGCAATACTCGTGTCATCTTCAATCAAAATGAACTATGCTTCTGGCAGTATAACTGATGTGAGATCATTAATGTACACAAGAAAAAGCAATGGCCCTAAGATGGATCCTTGTGGGACACATGCCGGCCGCGGTGGTCTTGCGGTTCTAGGCGCGCAGTCCGGAACCATGCGACTGCTACGGTCGCAGGTTCAAATCCTGCCTCGGGCATGGGTGTGTGTGATGTCCTTAGGTTAGTTAGGTTTAAGTAGTTCTAAGTTCTAGGGTACTTACGACCACAGCAGTTGAGTTCCATAGTGCTCAGAGCCATTTGAACCATTTGTGGGACACCACATGTAATTTCTTCCCATTCTGATGATGACTGATGACTTAATTCACTAGTCCCTTGCACTGACACCCTTTGTTTCCTGTTAGCGAGGTATGACTTGAACCATTTTGTGGCGCTGCCTGTGACACCATAGAATTATAATTTATTTAAAAGGATGTAGTGGTTCACCCAATCAAATGCCTTTGACAAATCACAGAAAATACCTGCTGCTTGTAATTTGTTATTTAATAAATTAAGTACATTTTCACTGTAGTTGTAAATAGCCTTCTTGATATCAGAACCCTTCAGAAATCCAAACTGTGTTCTTGTTAATATGTTATTTGTGGTCAGATGGTTGAGAAGTTGCCTGTACATTACTTTTTCTAAAATTTTTGAGAATGCTGGCAAAAGTGAAATCAGTCTGTAGTTTGATGGTATCTCTTTATCCCCTTTCTCCAATAGAGGCTTAACATCTGCATATTTTAGCGTCAGGAAATGTCCCAGTTATAATTGACAGGTTACACAAGTAACTTAGAATTGTACTACACTCACAAGATCATGCCTTAATTAACTTTGTTGATATTTCATTGTAACCACTAGAATGCTTTGTTTTTAAAGATTTTATTATGGATGTTATTTTTTTTTTTTTTGGTGAAGTGAGTGACATATTCATGTACCTTAAGCTATTTTTAAAGGCTAGTTTCAGATATTCAAGAGCATTATTTACTGATCCTGACAATCCCATTCTATCAGTAATGGATATAAAGTACCTGTTAAATAGATGTGCCACACTATGCCCATCAGTTACTAATGTGTCATCTACCCTTAATGCTATTTGCTCCTGTTCCTTTCTGGTTCTATCAGTCTCCTGTTTCACTATATCTGATATGGTTTTTATTTTGTTCCTTGGCATTCCTATCTTCTTCTTGTAGTGCATTTGTTTAGATGTCTGAATTACTTTTTTTAAAATATTTTACAGTATTCCTTGTACTCGTATTTAGCTAAATCATCAGCACTGGAGCTATTCTTGGGCGACAGACATATTTTCCTTTTTGTCTTACAGGAAATCTTTATTCCTTGTGTAATCCATGGCTTTATTATAGACTTCTCTTTAATTTGAGTCACTTTTAGAGGAAAACAGTTTTCAAACATGGTACTGACATTGTTCATGAATGTGTTGTATTTTAAATGTGTAAGCTCATGGAATAAGAAGACGATGTCTCAGGCTGGAAAAATCAACAATGCAATCCAAGAAATGGAAAGAATGAGCATTAAAATCATGGGCATTAGCGAAATGTGATGGCCAGGTTCAGGTTCTTGTAACATCAGTGAACACTGACCAGCAGTTCTGGGAGACTTTCCCAAAATCTATCCCTTTTCCTAGGCCTCTCCAGTCCTTTTCCTTCACGCTTCTTCCTTCCCCTTCTACTCTTCTGCCTGAAGAAGGAGCCACTGGCTCCGAAAGCTTACCAATCATAACAGTCTTTTACGTGTGTGTACTGCCGCCACTTGGTGAATAGATTTCTTATCTACCCAATTAAATATTTTTTTTAATAATTGGTTGTTTTCCTTGTAAGTAGAATGGTTTTTACGTTTTTTCACTTGCTGCTAGCCATCCAAGTCAGATTACTTTTTAATTGTACATTTATATGTATATAGCTCACAATCCATCAGATTTTTATTATTGTAAAAGCAGCTGCTATTGGGCTGTGGAAATTAGATTCTAAGTGTGCACAGTACATCAGAATTACTATAAAAGCTGCCTGGACTGTGGAATTTAGTTGTAGTAAAAAGTATCTCCGCATTAGTTTTTAGCGTAGATTTATAAATCGGGAAAAATCTACTTCACATCCTGAAAGTAGCCCATAAGCATTTTTAGAGGTATGCAACTGTTCTATCCGCTGAATCGTCTATGAACCATTCTGCATTTTCTAAACATTCAAGTACATGGGCGATGCAGAGGCGTATGTTTTAATGGTTGATGTTATGCCGAGATTTCGTGTACGATCGATCTCACACCCACTGAATTCATAGCATATCTCTTGAAACATGAATGCTAAATCATTACGCGTAAGCCAGGATCCCACTGTAGCGCTGTCATCGGTTTTCTTCAACAATACCTCCAAATATATGAAACTCTTTCATGGAAGCGTCTTTGTGCTGGATGGCAATCCTAATTTCATCACTTTTGTTAAATGTGGTTGAAGCGCAAGGTTTATGCGAGAAGTATTCTTGACAAGTAATTCGCTCATCATAGTCTTTTGGTTGGTTATATTGAGTGATGACATCATTGCAGGATTTCAAGCTAACTGAGTTAAGAAACTTGTAGTTCGCACATGTTATCACTCTGCGGTTTGGTAGCGAAGTGACCTGCTGTGGACTATGTTCACTGGTTTTATACCGTGCGCCCATCCCACCTTAGATGTAATCGTACAATGATCTCCTCACCACGAAAGTCAAAAAGTTGATTATTTTGGTCCACAATACGCAAATCCAAATAGTCTGAAGTCTGACCTGCCACTGGAAGGTATATTGCATTTGTGAGAGTCTCGACAATCTTATATCCTGTAGCAAATGAGGAGAAGAGCCCGTAAATAGTTTTAATAAGATTGTCATTGAGATAGGAGTTCGTCGCAATGTTACATTCGACTTGGGTTGTGCTGACAGGCAGTATGTCCACAGTCTGATCTGACTTGTAAAATTTACTAGGATCCTTCTTCAAAACCTGTCCTTTTGTGCAAACCAGAAGGCGTCCTACTAAACCTTTCTTGTTAAAGTCAATCGTTGCATTCACAGTCCTTATTTCAGATTTAAGTGTATTGATGTTTGAACGTAGCTCAATACCTTCTGTAGGCTGTTTTAAGACTTCGTTTAAATCATCAATATCGTATGCACCAGGTATCCAGATAGACAGTCACCTAAGATGCAAAGAACAAATTGATCAGCTGGTCAAGAAACTTAGCTCATCGTGCTTTGCACTAAGAGCTCTCCATCAGTTAGTAGACAGAGAAATAATGTTGTTATCATACTTTGCATATTTCCATTCTGTTCTCTCCTATGGCATAATCTTCTGGGGAAATGCTGCAGGTGTTGAAAAAGTCTTCAGAATACAAAAACGAGCAGTGAGGCTAATATGTGGGGACCCTAATGGGACATCTTGCAGAGGTCTCTTCAAATCTCTCAGGATACTTACCATCACAGGTCAGTATATATACCCACTGATGTTATTTGTAGCCAACAACAGGGAACTGTTTCAGAAAAATTGTGAGATCCACAACCATGACACAACAAAGGTGAAAAATTTTCATCAAGGCTCTGCATCTCTCACTAAAGTACATAGGGGAGTTACTGAGCCTGGTATAAAGGTCTTCAATAAGCTCACCATCAATATAAAAAAGGTAATAAATAATGTACAGGTATTCAAAAGGAAACTAAAATTATTTCTCATCGAACAAACTTTCTATAAAATGAATGAATACTTAGAGTTATGATGTACAAGAGTGGGGGAAACTGCCTAAGAAAAGCACTCCCTTAAAGATAAAATGTGATGCTGTTACTTGTAGTTTAACTGAAATTGTGGTGATAAAATGTAAATTTATCTGTTTCATTATGAGAAAATGTGAACTCCCATGTATCCCACTCTCTTGAGCATTCACTTAAACCTCTTATTAAGGAATGCAGTTAAAACTTGTATTCATTCAAACCATGACCATGAAGAAAATTTACTTCCTTATATATGTCAGTAGCATAAAAATATGCACTGTCACTTATTCTACTATTTTAAACAATCACTTAAACTGTTTTTGGCATAATGCAGGCTTTAATACTGCATGCAAGTAATTGTTTCTTGTAAAACAAACCAATGTCTGTGCAATGTGATATATAAATGTTAATGTACTACTGTAATTGCATCAATTGACTTGTCCTATATTACTTGTACACTGGCTGTATAATATGTAATCAACAGGACCAAATAAATAAATAAAATTCTATTTCCACAATGTCTTTTTCACCATTAATATCCAGATGCAGTTTGTTGTTAGCCTCAGTGATATTTAGGATGCTGTTGTACGTCTCCAGCCCAATCAATACAATACTATATTCATCAATGCTCAAATGAATTGGTGGGAAGTTATTTACTTGTAATACAGATGATGGTTCTTTCAAAGCCAAAGTGTACGTGATTGCATCTGAACCTCAACTGATGAAGGAATGTTTAAAGCTCTATCTTATATATTCTTCTTCTTCTTCTTCTTCTTTGTAAATGTCAAGAAGAACATGATGCATAGATGTCCGCAGAGGTGTGTATTAAAGTCCTGATAGCTCCGAAAATTGTAGAACACACGTCTTTTGCGAGTGTAATTCTTCTGACGGTGGGATGCAATCAAATGAGTCCAAACAGTAGACGGTATTTGCATTTTTCGTAACATATGACAACTAGTGGGTGCTGGGGCCTCCAGCAACATATACATTCACAATACAACATTCACCAGTTTTCTGCATAGTCTTCGGTAATGTATTCCACATAAACACACCACAGAATCTTGGAATGTTGAATTTTTTTGTAACGAGCTTAAGAAGATCCGTGTTTGTGAGCAGTCGGTCTGGTAGGACTGTTAATGGGCTTTTTATTTATTTATGAATAGACCAAGTCCTTCCCTCTTTGCTTTCAGGTATCGTCCTTTTCCGATGGCTGCTGCTTCCATCATGCGGTTATGCCTTCTTGCTTCTTCTAGTCGTTCTTGGGAGTTTTGCACGTTCTTGATTGTTCCAGTAATAGTAGCGGTACCACCAGGAACTCAAAGAGCTGAGCTGGCTGGAATTAGGAATGGAATAAAACCACCTGATGTCTTGGGTAATAGTAGAACTCGAGGTGCTTTAACGGATCCTCTTCTTCTTCCCACACACATCTGATTCAGGGCACTTTTAGCTGCATACATCGCTGTCAGGATACAGTTCTTCAAACACCCGTTCTTCTTCATCATCGTCTTCTTCTTCTTCTTCTTCAGTGCACGACGTCTAGCATTCATAGTTCGCTTGAAATTCAACACCCCTAAGCCCAACTTAATTTTATCACGCATGGTTTTATCAACTACAAATGCTGCAACGCTTTGACTTGTACCAATATCTTTTCTTCTGCGTATCGCCTTAGTCTTATCAGCTAAAATCCTATCTACAGTGTGACAACTTGGGAGATCTTTATTTGCAGTGTATGCAATACCGTGTTCCATACACGCTTTGTCGAACTGATTAATCCCCTTATCACCTAGTGCCAAGCGCTTTTGAAGCTTTGTTCCAGGCCCACAGTAGTTACGTCACGGAATGTGTAATTCCACTGCTGGTTTGTCTGTAATACCACCACGTCCCCTAATGCGTCTCCTATCGTGCATCTTACACTACTGTGGCGGTTGTGCTCTATGCACCCTATTATATAACAAATCATCAGCGACAATCCCGCTGGTTTGTGCTGCAGGACTTATGACACCCCCTATGAGAGCGTGTAGAACCAGCGCGCAATTTCTTCACCTTTACTACGTTCTGGGATCTGTTCTCTGCACTATGGAAACTGTAACGATCTCTTTCGACCAGTTTGATAGACATGCTTTGTCAATTGCCGTCTTGTGTTTTGAGATACGTACCAAATCACCTACATTCAATTTCTGTTTATGTAGATCCAGCATTTTAATGTGACAGTACACCGTATCCATGAGCCCATTATCACGAGCGTCGATTAGTCTCACTTTTATTGTGCTATGTTTGACTCGATTATACTGAGAAATTATTTCTGGGACGATATTTATCCATTTGTAAGAGATGCGAAGATTAAAACGCATCGACATTTGACTTTTTATTGTTCTGTTTAGACGTTCCACGATACTCGCCTTCTGGTGGGTGAATGTTGAGTAGTGATGTATTTCATACCTCTGCATCACGGTCTTGGAATACCTATTGTCAAACTCTCCATCGTGATCGTTTTGGAGGTTGTCCGGGCATCGATTCGTCCCTGTCTGCAGCAAACGGTCAAACACATCCGCGACATTTCTCCCCATTTTTATTTTAACAGGTAATGTCCAGGCAAATTTAGAGTATGTATCAATAACCATTAAAATATATTTGAATCCATTATTCTCATGTGAATATTCCCTCATATCTACAAGGTCAGTCTACCATAAGTCATCCAAGTCTTTAATCATAACATGTCTATGAGGGTATGTTTTGCATGCTGGTTCGTGCAGTTCTCGAACTACTGACTTTTTTTTTATGATACCTCTCTCTCTAGCGTCAGAGATTACTGAAACAACCTCATTCGAATGAGCTGTATTATCTGCAGTAGCTAATGCCATGAGCAGATGTAGTCGATCTATTAGCTCGTCAGGTCGTCATAATATGCATACTGCGGGATCCGATTGTTCACTGTTTTATACTCATGTCAATACCATCGCAGCTGCTGCACCTTGTTGGTGTTGTTTCCACCATCAAGTATTGGTTTTATAATGGTTTTATATTTCTTGTTGCTCTGACTTTTTGCGATCTTATGTATGTCAGTCAAATGCAGCATTTCACGGTACATTTCCCCATCATTAACTGAATAATTTATGGGTTTTTTCGTGGATCTTAGGAAAATAAGATTCAGTAAGCCAGGTATGCTCTCAAACCGCCTGCCACCAATCTGTATTGTGTCATCAGTTAAATTTATAGGCTATGTACCCAGCATGTTCGGTCTTCCTCTGCTGACGCCGAATATCCTATCTATCTGGCCAGGGGCATGACGGATAATGAATTCGTTAATGGCACACCATCGTTATCGTGTGCTTTTGTTTTGCTGAGTGCTGCCTGAGAGATTCAATAACCAGCTTAAAGGTCTCTCTCAGTGTTTGCTGTCGATCCATATGCCCTAACCTTAGCAACCGTAATTTCTCTCGAACGGCTTTCTCCGCCTCAATGGCTTTCTGCTTCGTTGACATCTCGGTGTACACTAATCAGACACCTCTGCAGCGTAAGGCTTTATACATCCGCTCTCATTCCTCTTATTATGTGACTGCTCCACCTTCTCAATAACAAGGGCCTCTACATCTGTTTTTCGCTCAATAGCTTCGACGTTCTCGGGTAAGTCGGTTACTTTCTTATCGATTTCATTAACTAACTCATTTAATGCGTTGATCATTCTCAGAAGAGTCTGGTAATACGTTTCTAGCTCCCTGAGCATACTTTCAGCTCTGTGCACGATAGCTGAATTTTCACATCCATGTACAAACGAATGTTCTATCTACGTACACCCATTCTCTCGGGTTGAAAGCTAGACATGCGCTCGAATTTGTCAGTGGTGCAGCGTATACTGTTCTATTGTACTCACCTCTCTTACCGGGCTATATACACAGAAATTCTTCGAAGTTCCGTCTATACCTACCACCATTCAGTTTTCTAGTTTTATCAACAATGAGAAAGGCGGTTCTAGGCGCTTCAGTCCGGAACCGCGCTGCTGCTACGGCCGCAGGTCCGAATCGTGCCTCAGGCGTGGATGTGTGTGGTGTCCTTAGGTTAGTTAGGTTTAAGTAGTTCTAAGTTCTAGGGGACTGATGACCTCAGATGTTAAATCCCATAGCGCTCAGAGCCATTTGAATTTTGAACAATGAGAAACCCATACTGTGAATATTTCCAGCTATCGGCACATGTCTTTACAAAATCATTGAACGACATGTCAGTTCCTACATGTGGTTACTAACTGTGTTTTAAATTCAGCTTGTCTTGTTTGAAGGCTATAATGAGGTTTGCATTATCCCTAACCAACTCTTTCGGGATTCTGGAATATGTTTGACTTAGATAAAATACATCAGCACCCATATGACGACCGACAGAGATATATTTTCGAATTTCGTCATGGTTTTCCAAAACAACATCGTCAAATATGAACACAGTGTTTGCTTTATATTTTCACGTGGAGGGATATCACTGCTTTCACTGAATATCATGTATGTAACGCCTTTTACACTATGCAGTATCCCCTGTAATAACTGATGCATGGAATGAAACAGTGTTTTTGAGAATACACAAACAGTTCGGACTCAGTCTACGTTTGTTAGCAGCGTCATGAGGACATTAGTCTTGCCACAATTGGACTAACTTACAATTATTATTCGTATATTATCAGGAAGGAGTATTCCATTCTGCTTCTTCTTCAGGTCTTCTTTTGCGTCTTCAGAGGACCAGTCACCAACAACAAAGTCTTGATGCATCACCCACCTAGCCATGATATCGATATGTCAGGTTTTGGTGTGCAATGGGATTTTATAGAAAAATGAAGCTTGTAATAATAATAATAATAATTTATAATAATATATGTAGCCAATATAGCGCAATCATCTTACTGGGTGAGCTACAATAATGGTATATGTAGCCACTATAGCGCAATCATCTTACTGAATGAGCTACAATGGCTACATCTTGCATAATATAATGATGGGGTAGTTAAATAAGAAAAACAACAAAGATATGCGATTACATCTATTTTATTTACATTTCAGCAATGATACATAGGCTGACCTTACATCATCAACAACAAAAACTACTTATTGATTTTTTACTGTATTTCCCCAATAACTGTTTTTTGTATGCAGTGAATTCAGCATGTATTTCTCTCAAACTGCTGGGTGGTTATTTAGCTTTTTCTTTTGATGCTGCAGTTATGCAGTGTTCTATATCATCTGCATGCACACACTATGTACAGTGACAGCTGACGATGCCTTTGTACACTGTTTGAACACACGGCAGCCCATAGTCCAGTTTTTCTGGCACAAGGGACAGCACCATCAGTAGATCGAAGAAGTTTGTAACAGTGGAGCATTGTAGATAAATAGATCGGTCTCCATATCTCACCATGAGTGTCGAGCCATCATACAATGATGTTACTGAAAGCGTCGGACCTGCACAGTAAATGTACAGAGATCGAATACTCAGAGGTCATCTGTTGGTTGATGTAATGTTCTGCACGATACAGTTCATCCCATTCCAGATCCGTAAACTGAACATTAATACTTCTCGATGCATTTTCAATCTCTAACACAACACAACAGTCACTGTCCACTGATGATTCTATGCCAATACTTAAGCGCTTTGAACCACTAGCTGTCAAATTGTAAGTTGAAGTGAAAAAATTAGAGCACTGGGAGGAATCAGCAGCTTCACATCCACCACATCAACACTTTGTCCTTGAAGTAACATAAGATGTTCTGGGGTAGTGCATATGTTTAGATGGTTCAAATGTCTCTGAGCACTACGGGACTTAACATCTGAGGTCATCAGTTGACTAGAACTTAGAAGTACTTAAACCTAACTAACCTAAGGACATCACACACATCCATGACCGAGGCAGGATTCGAACCTGCGACTGTAGCGGTCGCGCGGTTATAGACTGAAGCGCCTAGAACTGCTCGGCCACAGCGGCCGGCGGTGCATATGTTGGACACCAATACTGACCCACACTGTGTGGTGGGTCCCCAGCAGAGTTGTTCTGAGAGTCAGGGACTTGCTGGGTGTCCAGATCAATGAGGAGGATGCGTAATAGCAGCTTGTTGACCTGCTCCAGCATGCTGATCAGGTGCGCTACAGGATACGAAGGTGCTACTACCGCTGCTGATCCTGACATGTCAAAGTTCGCTGCAAGTCCCAGAGAGACGATTGTGGCTGCTGCTGGTCCAGACACCCCAGAGGTCACTGAACAAAGAAGAATGAGAAACAATAGGAATCCACAAACAATGACATAGAGTTGAACAAAGAAAGGGAACTTGACACATAAGAGGAGGAGGAACCGCTACATGCAGTAATAGTGGCAACAAGATGTAATGAGTACTTAATTTTATGTTTCTTCTGTGATGGAGAGGCAGATGAGGATCTTGTCTTCTGGTGATGCCTCATGGTTCTTCTTCTTCCACAGACTGACTGCGACTGGGAGTGGTGAGCTATCTCATTCGCCTTGTATCCCCTGCATCACCATGATGTGACCAGAAATTAAGTATTTATTGACTTCAGCTGTATTTCTGGAACCATTCTCAGACAGGCATTTGGCCTGGAGGGAGTTCTTGTGTGTGTCGGTATCCCACAGGGTTTTACTGGATAAATGCTGCTTTGTTTGTGGGTCAGTCTGACTGTGACTGACGGCACGTGTAGGCCCAGCAGTGGAACGCAACAGGATGAGAAAGAGAGAGAGAGCATTGTTTCGACAGCAATTTCTGAATTGCTTTTGTTCAGGGATTAGTGTGACATCTGGTCTATCAGTTGTGGGGCCCAAGCGGACACCTGTTGGACACCTGCGCGTGGTGTGGCCACTGGCGGACACGTCACTTCGCGGGGTCCCCAATCCACCCTGACTACAGGCAGTCTTCATGGGTGGTGTGAGCCGGCACTGGGTGTGGGATAATGGATGATCCTTGCTTTGCGATCGAAAGGTGTAATTTTATGTGATGATTGCTTTATGACGGTATTCCTTGCACGGTCAGTGTAATAAAAAACAATCAATTACTTCTTTTCGATGTAATTTACAAGGCCTGCATCTTCCCAAACAACAGAGAATGATGGGCAAGAGAGATCCAACCCATGCAAACTGATTTTTTTTTATAAATAAACAATATACGTTCTGCTACATAACTGAATTTCCTGTCATGAGATCCTTCCTCTACAGCACGGACTGAGTTCTTTTCCTGCCAATTTCCAGATAGGGGATGGGAGGATTGGGGGTTTATCAGAGGTGGGGGGGTTAATTAATTTATCAATTTAATTACATAGTCAATTAAATTAATAGAGTGAGAGGGGGCTGTTCAAATAACTCAGTCCTGAAGGTGTACCCATATCAGCGAAGGTAGGGGGAAGATTGGTGGTTTCCTGAGGGATTGGGAGGAGCAGGTGGAGGGTTGGGGGAACAATAGGTTAAGGACCTGTCAATGAAAATGAAGCAATATTACCAGGGTTCATAATCCTCTTAGCAGAACAATAGGTTAAGGACATGCCAATCAAAAGAGAACCACAGGTTCTCCCCTGAATGCATACTTCCCCTGAATGTAGGCAACCTGCACTACCAAACTGTGCTCATGCCCGTTTTGTCCCACTACTCAGGTGCTGCTGGCTACAGAGTCTTGGTTATGCGAATGGCCACCACAGGCAATAGACTTGTCAACTCTAGATAGCCTAGTCAGCTCTCATGTATTCATTACCAGAATGAAAACGAAAAAAAGAGAGGAAATATCTGTGTGTGTGACCTTAGTGGTAATATACTCTATAAGCTAATGTTTTGATTTTAATAAGAGATAATTTACTTGAAGTTGGAAAAATATAATTAACCTTTATTCGGATTTCTGTGACTGCTTGTTCTGGTGCAAAAGCTCGAAGCATGTCTCTCATGATGTTCTGAAGACTTAGCAATATTTTGATTTATTCGGCACCATCACTGAAAATGACAATTCATGCAAGTAAGTGATTGTGGCAGAAGAACCATCATTGCTTAAATATCATTTTTGATACTGTGAATAAAGTCGCCTAGATCGCTTAACACATATCATTATAGCACCTGACAAATGCCCAGGCACTCATTTTGCCACTTTTGTAGTAGAAATGAAACCTTATACGTACTCCTGCAGTAGATTCTGTGTAAGAAAATCCTGGACAATTTCTGCACGCTGGGGCAGCTGTTTCGCATTGGTAGCATTCATTTCACAACACTTCCCACAAAAGTAAAGTAATTTGATTTCATGTGAAATATTGACGACAGCATGAATTGCTATCGACTTCGGTTAGTATTCGATATGGGTCTCTCACAAGACTTCATGCACGTGTATTGGAGACTTTTATAAAAACACGTCATTCTAGGAATGATTTATTATAATCATCGTTATAATTAAATGCCACAGTATGCTGTCCTAAGGAAACGGAGCGCTGAAAATTCATCAGAAACACCTCATCATTATCATTAAATGTGAATTAATAACGCATCAACAATATAAACTTTCAAGAGGTAAGGGGGTGTTTTCCAACAGGATAATCCTCGCTCACTTACCTCTGTTATGACACAACATGTTCTTAGAGTGTCGATATATTGCCTTCGCCTGTTCGATTACCACATCTGTCTCCAGCCAAGCACGTATGTGACATCATAGGACGACAACTCAGCGTCATAATACACAACTAGCACCAACAGTCCATGTATTGACCGACCAAGTGGAACAGGCATGGAAGTCCATCCCACAAACTGACATCCACCACCGTACAGCACAATGCACGCACGTTTACATGTTTGCATTCAAGATTACGGCGTTTACACCGCTATGTACCATCATTTGGCATTTGCAGTGTCTTATCTTGCGCTTACATTAACCTACGATCTTGCAGTGCTAATCACTCAAAGATGTTAACCAGCCAGATGTATTCTCGTAATTTCATTATTCTACATTAATTATTTTTTGATGATGAGATTTTTTTCCTGTCAGTGTATAATGGATTTTCTTAGTTATCATTCTGCTCATGGATGGAAAATTTAGCCGATTTCTTTGTGTGGGTGCAGTTTAGTCACTGATCAGCCGTCAAGATAGATAAGAACCGTGGCGAAATAATGCTTACAATCTCTTTTCTGTTGCTTCCTTGATCAGACCATACCGAGCTACAGAAAGAAGCCTGTCTACGACCATGACTCATATATTTCGTAGTCAATTCTCAAAACATAAACATGACTGTAGTGTATGTGCCGGTCATCCGTCTTCAATTCCCATAGGGCTACCCCCTCTCTCTGATGCAAAACTCACTCACAAATCTATAGGAAAAGAGAAAACCACGACGGCTGGCTGATTCTGCATTCAGCGTTGCACGATGGAGCAATTCTATTGCACTTGGAAGAACACAGCCGTGCTATATTGTACGTGTGCACGCCTATGTTTAATCGTAGATACATAAGTTTAGAAGGCTACCATTATCTGTGCTTGAACACAGGACAAATTTTGAAATTTCAAGGTGGAAAAAATTCACTTTCTAGGACTGGAACCTTCTCAAAGTCTACGGGATCAACACAATGCCACAGGCAATCAAAAAGCTACGAATTCTGATATCCAGTTGGTATACTACAGAACAATACGGCAAACTGGAGAGATGAGACTTATTTTGTTACAGTCCTAGACTGAAATTTCCTCTGCAGACTGTACGCCATAACACGGCCAGGAAGTCAACTGCGTGAATTCATTCTGCAGCTGCAGGACACGATAATATTACCGTGGAAATGATCGATTTTCTCGTCGATCCACTGCTGCGTATAATAACGGACATTTTTAACAATTCTTTTACCTCTTGCGTCTTGCTATCAGATTGGAATCAGGGATTCATAAAACCATTACCAAAGAAGGAATTTGCCAAAGGACCTTCCGACTACAGACCCATTTGCATTCTATCAGCACTATCCAATCTGGTTTCTGGCAAACTTGCAGCACAATCACTGCTCTTATAAAAGTGACTGAGGATTTAAAACAAAACTAAACTAAACTCTGTCCGAACAGGCCCTGAGGGCCCAACGGTACCGACCGGCCGCCGTGTCATCCTCAGCCCACAGGCGCCATTAGATACGGATGTGGGGGGGCACGTGGTCAGCACACCGCTCTACCGGCCGTTTACGAGACCGGAGCCGCTACTTTTCAATCAAGTAGCTCCTCAGTTTGCCTCACAAGGGCTGAGTGCACCCCGCTTGTCAACAGCGCTCGACAGACTGGTTGTCAGATTGGCTAGAAGTTGATGACGTAAACAGAATGGCATTCCACAAATGTAGTACTCTACTTTCTATGAGAACAGCAATTTCAGTGTATTTAAACCGTTTGCAGACTACAAAATCTCGATGTTTGAGAAGATTGGATAAAACTGCTTGGCCAGTAAGCATTTAAACAATCATAAAAGACATCCGTGCTAAGACCACTAAAGGAAGAAAGAAAGAATCAAGTACGGTAATTTCTACAGATCGTAGTTATACTGCACTGCAAGGTGAAAAGTTTTCGATTTTACACTTAGTTTGACAATTTAGGAAAGCGTTTGTCAAACAATTGCCAGTTGTTTGCTTTGAGATATTTGGCAACTAGAGCAAACTTAAAATTTTGTATCCTGCATAGCACCTCGTAGATTGCCCACAATACTTCGCAACGCGAAACGCGCAGCGTGACATTTGCTTCAAAAGTGAGGTTAAATTAGACAAACATGGTTGGTACGTTTGCGCGCTTGTTTGACGAGCCAGTGGATAGCTAATAGCGAATTTCACAAATAAGGTTGGTAGTTCAGTTGTGTAGAATCGTCGAATTCAGCAGAAAATTTCCTGATTGTTGAAAACAAAAGAACCTATTCGTTATAAATATTCACCAAATTTAGATGAATATATGTTGCCATAAGCCGGCCGGGGTGGCTGAGCGGTTCTAGGCGCTACAGTCTGGAACCGCGCGACCGCTACAGTCGCAGGTTCAAATCCTGCCTCGAGCATGGGTGCGTGTGATGTCCATAGGTTAGTTAGGTTTAAGTAGTTCTAAGTTCTAGGGGACTGATGACCTCAGAAGTTAAGTACCATAGTGCTCAGAGCCTTTTTTTTTTTTTTTGGTGTCATTACCTCTTCAAAACAGGATTTTCATGACATTAAGGTACTCCAGTTTTTCCATCATGAGGATACACATTCAGAGCAATTACTTTAAACATCCGTATAAACAAAACTACTCCGCATACCAAGCTGACACCTCACTTATATTACCGGGTATTGCGCGACTTACACCGACAATACTAAATAATATTTTATTGATATGAATGACTCTGAGAACTTCCCGCAAAAAGAAAAAAATGTATTTATTGAGGAGGGCGGAAACTAACGGCTTATCTAATCTTATCAAAACTAATCTACTACTCAGTCTAATTAGATCTGCTCTTTGTGCTGAATCCTATAGACAAGAAATTTTTTTCAAGGCGCAAGGCGTTGTACTGGACTAAATACGAGGGAGCACTGAAAAGTGTGAAAAATCTTCAAGCTTTTTAAACGAAACAAACTTTATTAACATTCTACGGCCGGCCTGAGAGGCCGAGCGGTTCTAGGCGCTTCAGTCTGGAACCGCGCGACCTATACGGTCGCAGGTTCGAATCCTGCCTCGGGCATGGATGTGTGTGATGTCCTTAGGTTAGTTAGGTTTAAGTAGGTGTAAGTTCTAGGGCTCTGATGACCTCAGATGTTAAGTCCCACAGTGCTCAGAGCCATTTGAACCATTCTACATCTTTATTCACCAAGTCGAAGTGTTGATTTCTCTACGTAGACACCCTGCCCACGAACGCACTTCTCCCGACGAGAGATCAGTTTGTTGATATCGTCACTAAAACATGTTTGACATTGCTGACAGAACCACAACTTCACCTCTTCTTGTTTCGCTTCATAATAACCAAAGTGAAGTCTTCAAAGGTATGCTTTAAGTTTTGGAAACGGATGAAAATCGGATGAGGCCAAGCAGTGACTATACGGAGGATGATCAGTGACGGTGAATTCAGGCTGTCGGATTGTTGCAGATCTTGCAGCTGTTGTGTCTGGTTTGGCATTGTCGTGCTCAAAGAGGGGGTGTTCCATGTGTAGACAAATTCTCGAATTCGTGCTTTCAGTTATCTTAGTGACTAACAGTACCTTGCAGAATTTATGGCACTGCCTTTGTGTGTGAATTCTAAATCCACCATCAACATCCACAACACCAAGCATGACTGCCTGCTACTGGCATCGTCTCGAACTTCGTTGGCGTCGGTGATTCTCTGTTAGATACGTTGAGGTTAGCAATACCGTTTCCTCCATTACGAGCACGAACAACCCAACGTCGGAGCATTACTGTCGATATAATGATCACAGCACGCAGCTTCATCCTACTATGGATCCCAGTTGGAGGCACGTTTTCTGCATTTAGAAACTCAATAACAGTACGCAGTTTCTCCTGCACCGACATAGTTACTTTACACACAGTCATGTTAGACATAACAATTCGGAACCCTCTAGGGGCAGAGGGTTGCAACCTGTTTCCGCAAAGCTTAAAAGTCGACCGACAGATACTGATCACATACAATACTTCAACCGAAATTGAGAACACAATAAAAATTTTTTGGAGGCATTACTTTTCAGTACGTCCTCGTAATCACACAGTAGATGTATATCAATTACAGTGAACTGTGTCGCTTCAAGGAACTCACTTGCACTGATTTTTGCAGTGTCAGGCATGTAACCACAAAGAAAAACGTATATTTTTTTAGCGTATTCTTAAATGTCACGTAATGCGTGCAGCCTTCAAGGTGTCCTCAACCACCTACTTTGTCCTCTGTGAATGTGGGTTTCCACTTCCTTTCATTTATTCGGGTTAAACTCCGTAACTCACGACGTTAGAAGAGGCTATAAAACGTATGCCGGTAACAGCAAGAAAAGTGTTCTTTGAAAAGAGGATTTTTCTATCATTCAGTACACCCTGAGGTGCAAAAATCATGGGATACCTCCTAACATCGTGTCGGACTACCTTTTGCCCGGCGTAGTGCAGTATCTCCACATGCCATGGACTAAACAAGTCATTGGAAGTTCACTGCATAAATATTGACACGTTTTGCCTCTGTAGACAACCATAACTACGAAAGTGTTACAGGCACAGGATTTTGTGCACGAACTGACCTCCTCGATTCGAACCTGCGAGCGTAGCGGTCGCGATGTTCCAGACTGAAGCACCTAGAACCGCTCGGCTACACCGGCCGCCGAAGGTTAGGAGCATAGATCGGGTAACTAAAGAAGAGCTAATGTGACTAAAGTATGGATGATGGTGATAGGACAGAGCACAAGGTATCAAACAATAGAGAGAAATATGTAAAAAGGGGATAGATGGGGGGGGGGGTTAAAATAGGAGTTGGAGATCAAGGCTTGAATGCAGTAAGCCGACTCAAAGGTCTATAGACTGCAGTGGTTACGGAGATATGAAAAGACTTACACGAAATACTCTGGTGTGGAGACCTGCATCGAATCAGTCTTCAGGATAATGTCTAGCACAGTAAATTCCAGACAACCTTCTACCTTCTATACAAACTAGTACTCTTATGCTATTTTCATTGAACGTAATATTTTAAATCCAAACCTACGAAATTGTTTGTTAGGGTTCGTGAGCACAATTTCTCTGAATTTATGTAAAATATACTGACGAAACTGAAAAGGGTTACGCCGTGAACACCTTGAGTAAATGCTACAAAACTGATACTTCACTATTTCCTTGCCTAAGGGATATACTGATTAAAATTTCATTCTAACGTGAGAGAAAAGCCGTTATTACAGATGAAGATTGGTGTGATTACATGATGGCTGTTGGGTATGTCTAAATTTACTGGAATTTTTCGGTTGGAGATCGCAACGCTGGGGCCTCGGACGTGCTGCTTGTACGTTGAGAAAGGTCGAATCGTTGGCACGAAGTAGATGGGAGCATCATAGCAACAGGTCGCATAGACAGCTGCCTGTAGTGCAGTCGCTGAAGTGTGTTTGGTGACGGAATGGACTCAAGGCAACATTCCTGAACGTCTCCAATTGGCTTGTTTTCAGACCCTTATTTACTGGGACGTGTTTACTTCTACAAGTACCATCGTACATCGTATATTTCAGTCGTGTCAGTTTATTTATTTATTTTTTGTTTTTTTTTTTTTGTGCGCGGTTTGAATGTTTTACACTTGGGCACTGAGCTGGCCAAGATAAAGTACGTTTTGCTATGTGCGCTACTTCCTTTGAGGAGGCAGTATTTAAAGCTCAAACATAGCTTTCGCCTGTATAAAGTTAGATTTAAATTAGCATAAGGTCCAAAGTTGAGTCGCTTTTGCGAAAAATAATGTCTGGACTTAGCCGCCCCAGCGCTCGACTCCGAGCAGCCATAGAAGAACGCCTTGAAGTCACTATCTCCTACAAAAAGCACGTAAAAAATCTGGAAGCCACTTACGTTATAGATCTCTATGGCGTCTCTAAGTATGTTAAAATCGTATTCTTAAGCTAAATTATGGCCAGCATATGTGAATGTTTCTTTAAAGAGGTGCAGTTTTATCCGTCCGGGCAACAACTTCAAACTTATCGCGTCATACCTTGAAAATGAACTTACTGAAATCACTTCCGTTGACTGCCAAGATACCTGTCTCGGTGTCGAATCTTTACAAAGCTGCGTGTTGCATTGCGTTTGCTACGTTTCTGCAAGGCGGTAAGGGTGGAGGGGGAGGGATTTTCTTACGTGTCATTTTGTTAACGGATGGGAAATCATGCCGATTCCTTGGTGTGGCTGCAGTTTAGGGACTGACCTGTAGTCAAGATGGATACGAACCGTTACAGAGACGTGGCGAAATAATGTTTCTGTCGCTTCTTCGTTGAGCCTTCACCGAGCTGCTGAAAGGAACCGGTCGAAGACACTGGCTCACCAGACTCTGTCCTCAATTCCCAGTACATAAACATGGCAGAACTGTACGTGCCACTCATCCATCTCCAATTCTCATAAGGCTACCCTCTCCCTTTTATGCACAACTCAGTCAGAAATTTGTAGAAAAAGAAAAACCCATGACGGCCTTTTAATTCTCCATTCAGTGTTACGTGACAGAGTTATTGTAGTACACTCGGAAGAACACAGCCATACAATATTCTAGGTACACACCTATAGTTAATTGTAAACATATTACCTGTAAAAATACTATTATCTGTGCTTGAATAGAGGATAAATTTTGAAATTTCAAAGTCGAAAGCATGTACTTTCTAGGATCGGGGCCTTCCCAAAGTCTACGAGCTCAATACAATGGCAAATACTGTCATAAAGCTAGGAATTCTGAAATTCAGTTGCATACTGCGGAATAATGTGGCAAATTGAAGAGATGAGAGTTGTTTTGGTGCCGTCCTAGACTGCTAAAAGTTGATTCTACCGGACAGTCTGAAGACAGTTTTGGGGGGAATCCCACATTCATCTAATCGTATACTGCCCCTGTACTGCACTTGACCTAAACAACCCAAACAAGTAGCTTTCCGAACACACTTTGTTCAACTTAAGTTATGCCAGTCGACAATAAAAACAGAAATCACGAAAGTAATGTAATAAATCCATTAACATGAAAATAGGTGAAATTTTATAAGCAAAGTATGTAACATTTTGATTTTAGTATTTTATCGACGTGCACATCAAAGAGAGAGAAAGTTACATTACTGTTACACAACCTTTGATCTTGTCGTGGCACAGTATTTGCCTCTCCGCAGTGTGATACATTCTTAGTTGAAGTGTGGTACGTGATGGACGTATTTAGTAGGTCTGTGTGGACTTGTGACTGTATCTGTTGTAATATATTTACTACAATGACACATTTAATTTCTTGTGTGCAATATCTGTTGTAATTTTGAGTCAGGGAATCAATAACTTACGTTTTCAATTACTTCTTAAGGAGGGAAAGATTACCATACGATTATAAAATATCACACATAGCCAACACACACAAGAAGGGTGACAGAAAAAATATTCAAACTATGGAGGAGTAAGTGTAACAATTTAGTCATTGATTATATGGGAAAGTTGTAGAGCTGCATATTATCGGCGAAGAAGAACAGAATGGGTTTGCTGCTGGGATATCACCCAGAAACAATGTATTTTGCCTGAAACAGTCGTGAAAAAAGGACTGGTCAGAAATTTAGAGACCCGTATGGTTTTCATTGATCCTAAAAAAGCCTATGATAGCATTCCCCTCTCTAAATTGTGGACCACAGTGTTGGAGAACAGTGTGAGCGTTTTTATGTTTAAGCTGTTAGAGCTTTGTATAGTGACAAAACTTTCAGAATTCAAATAGGTACGAAAATATAAGATATTCCAGTGATCAAAAGGCTATGACAAGGACAGCAACTACAATACGAGATAGCAACTACAATATTTAAAATACATTTGAATTATGCCATATGGAAATGTTCCCGTCATAGTATGGGTATGTCTAAAAACGATGACATGCTATTCACTTTGTATTTTCTGATGACCAAGTCAATTCTGCAGAGGTGAGGATGACATGAACTACGTGGTTAGAAGATTTCACAGAGAATATCAGAAACGAGGCTTAACCATTAATTTAGAGAAAACGGTGTAGAGGAGTGGATCAAGACATAACGTAAGATTTTTAGTTAGTAAAGTCTGTGCACTCTTATAAATACATGGGAGTTGTTATTAACAAAGATGACCCAGGAAAAGCGAAAATAAGAACGGCAATGTCCAAGGTAAACAAGCAGCGAAGCAATTAAATGTAGTGTTATGGAGCACACATATTAAATCAGAAATGAAGATTAGGATATTAAATACTACTGTAGAGAATATAGCAACGTTTGGACCAGAAATGTGGAAAATAATGGAAAGAATTAAGAGGAACTTATCGTCAGCGGCGTGGAATTTTGGAGATTGCTGTGGGCTGACACTACGGGATGGAAGACATATGTAAGGGAATGAACTTCTGCGCCACTATAATGGATGCAGTCGAAGCAAAACGCATGAGACGGTATGGCCGTGTATGCCGTTTGGATGACAACAGATAGCCTAAGATGATGATCGAATAGATTTCAACAGGAAAAATAAGAGGACAACCGTAAACATCAAGGGAAGAAACAGTCGGAAGAGCTATTTCTGAGAGGAGTTTTCTGGCTGAAAAGTGGAAGAGGTTAGGTTGCTAGAAACAACTATACAGGAAGCAGTCAAATGAAAATGAGGCAGATGGGAAAAAAAGTAAGTAAAATGTTCATTATATCAAAAGTAATCACCGTAATTGTTAACTCATTTATACCACTGTGAGACAAGACGGTCAATGAGATCATGGAAAAACGTTTGCAGTTGGTTACGGAACCATGACTGTACCCAGGCGTTCATCCCTTTGAAGCAAATCGACGGCCACGAATCCCTTTGTTCAGGGTTCCAAAAGTATGGAAACCGCGTAGGAGAGATCGGGACTGTATGGGGATGCGTAAGGGTTTCCTAGAGAAACTTCTGCAGCGTCGTCGAAACAAGCTTGATAACGTGCGCGCCCGCCATGAAAAACAAATAAAAAAGCATGTTATTATCAGTTTCGCTTAATTTTTATTAAGATTATAAAATTAAGAAATAATTATTAAGATTATAAAGTTTTATTAAGATTATAAAATATGTTAAATTTGTAGAAAACTGCCGGCCGAGGTGGCCGAGCGGCTCTAGGCGCTACAGTCTGGAACCGCGCGACCGCTACGGCGCAGGCTCGAATCCTGCCTTGGCATGGATGTGTGTGACGTCCTTAGGTTAGTTAGGTTTAAGTAGTTCTAAGTTCTAGGGGACTGATGACCTCAGAAGTCAAGTCCCATAGTGCTCAGAGCCATTTGAACCATTTTGTAGAAAACTACACTCCTGGAAATGGAAAAAAGAACACATTGACACCGGTGTGTCAGACCCACCATACTTGCTCCGGACACTGCGAGAGGGCTGTACAAGCAATGATCACACGCACGGCACAGCGGACACACCAGGAACTGCGGTGTTGGCCGTCGAATGGCGCTAGCTGCGCAGCATTTGTGCACCGCCGCCGTCAGTGTCAGCCAGTTTGCCGTGGCATACGGAGCTCCATCGCAGTCTTTAACACTGGTAGCATGCCGCGACAGCGTGGACGTGAACCGTATGTGCAGTTGACGGACTTTGAGCGAGGGCGTATAGTGGGCATGCGGGAGGCCGGGTGGACGTACCGCCGAATTGCTCAACACGTGGGGCGTGAGGTCTCCACAGTACATCGATGTTGTCGCCAGTGGTCGGCGGAAGGTGCACGTGCCCGTCGACCTGGGACCGGACCGCAGCGACGCACGGATGCACGCCAAGACCGTAGGATCCTACGCAGTGCCGTAGGGGACCGCACCGCCATTTCCCAGCAAATTAGGGACACTGTTGCTCCTGGGGTATCGGCGAGGACCATTCGCAACCGTCTCCATGAAGCTGGGCTACGGTCCCGCACACCGTTAGGCCGTCTTCCGCTCACGCCCCAACATCGTGCAGCCCGCCTCCAGTGGTGTCGCGACAGGCGTGAATGGAGGGACGAATGGAGACGTGTCGTCTTCAGCGATGAGAGTCGCTTCTGCCTTGGTGCCAATGATGGTCGTATGCGTGTTTGGCGCCGTGCAGGTGAGCGCCACAATCAGGACTGCATACGACCGAGGCACACAGGGCCAACACCCGGCATCATGGTGTGGGGAGCGATCTCCTACACTGGCCGTACACCACTGGTGATCGTCGAGGGGACACTGAATAGTGCACGGTGCATCCAAACCGTCATCGAACCCATCGTTCTACCATTCCTAGACCGGCAAGGTAACTTGCTGTTCCAACAGGACAATGCGCGTCCGCATGTATCCCGTGCCACCCAACGTGCTCTAGAAGGTGTAAGTCAACTACCCTGGCCAGCAAGATCTCCGGATCTGTCCCCCATTGAGCATGTTTGGGACTGGATGAAGCGTCGTCTCACGCGGTCTGCACGTCCAGCACGAACGCTGGTCCAACTGAGGCGCCAGGTGGAAATGGCATGGCAAGCCGTTCCACAGGACTACATCCAGCATCTCTACGATCGTCTCCATGGGAGAATAGCAGCCTGCATTGCTGCGAAAGGTGGATATACACTGTACTAGTGCCGACATTGTGCATGTTCTGTTGCCTGTGTCTATGTGCCTGTGGTTCTGTCAGTGTGATCATGTGATGTATCTGACCCCAGGAATGTGTCAATAAAGTTTCCCCTTCCTGGGACAATGAATTCACGGTGTTCTTATTTCAATTTCCAGGAGTGTAATTTTGTGGGGTGGGGGGATAGCTTCGGCAGCTGTGCCAGGGACGTAGGATCTCTTTGGTACCGGGCTGTGTTGGACCCGTTTGTTGTGGGCGGTGTAAAACGTCATCAGATAAGAAGGTGGACACTCGTTCCACATCATTACGAAATATCGTATTCATGATCCATGGAACTAGTATTAATCTAATCTAATCTAATCTAACCATGAACAAAACGATAACCCTCATAGGATGAATAAAGGAGATTTGTTGGAAAACGCTGCCGAATTTGTTGGTCCGGAATGATTTATGACGCAGTTTGCACACTGAATAAAGAAACTGGTGGCAAATGTCGAACCATCGTAGTTCATTGCAGAAAGTCCAAAACTATCAGACATAGATGTGAATTACGTAAATGACTGGCTGCGAAATGACAATGACTCTGACTACAGTAGGATTTCTGATAGCAAAATTATCGGCGTCTGATGGTCTACATACAATGATGATATTGATGCCAGATTAGCTGACGAAGTATGGCTCATTCTCGACATTATGATTCTTACACAGCTGGATAAAATATTGGTTTATAGGAACGCCTGGCACACAAACTTCGGCAGAACTAATGTTGGTGAAAGCCTGAATGTTCCTACTGCACACAAGCCACGTAATAATTTGGTTCAAAAGAGACGTACTGAGTTGGTTCAAATGGCTCTGAGCACTATGGGACTCAACTGCTGAGGTCATTAGTCCCCTAGAACTTAGAACTAGTTAAACCTAACTAACCTAAGGACATCACAAACATCCATGCCCGAGGCAGGATTCGAACCTGCGACCGTAGCGGTCTTGCGGTTCCAGACTGCAGCGCCTTTAACCGCACGGCCACTTCGGCCGGCTAGACGTACTGAGTGTTCGAGTGTCTAAACCTCACTATGTTTCTTCAATAGCTGCTCAAACTTTGCGTGAAAATAATGTATATGTTTATCTGTAAATAAATACATAGCGTGTGTTTGTAGCATTTAACTCACGCCAGTCTGTTATCCAAACTTTCGTCAGTTCGCATGACCCAATTCGATTAAACGAGGTTCCACTGTACTTTAAAAATGATAATAGACAACTGCTCCCAGAATGGGCAGCACTTGGTAGCGTAAATAGATTGCAATTTCACCAACGTAGTGAGCCTACATTTAGTGAGAATAGCCATTTAAATACATTTAAGTCATCTGTAAACTATAAATTGCCTATGTTTTAGAAGATAGGATAAAAATTTCGCGGCCAGTAATCATTTAAACAGTTGCAACAGACGTCCCACCGACAGAGAAAGGAAGAAGGAAAAAATAGTTAATTTCTATAGAACGTTGTTATACTGCAGTGCGAGGTAAAAGTTTTCGATTTGACACTGAAAGTTTGACCGTTTACCAATACGTTTGGCAAACAATAGCCAATTGTTTGCCGGACTATTACTTACGTCTTTGACATGTTAAGCAACTGGAGTAGATATCGAGATATGTCACTAGTGTCAAAATACTTCGCCGCACGATACGCAGAGCGGGACAGCTGTTTCAAAAGTTGACAAACTTGGCTGGTAAGTCTGCGCACTTGCTTGACATATCCATGGAAGGCAACCAGCGAATTTGACAAGTAAGTCTGATAGCCTACAGTAGCCCTAGAGAATCGATGAATTCATCTACAGATTTCTTGATTCTTGAAAACAAAGAAACTTACTCGTTATAAATATTCAACAACTTCAGATGAATTTCTATTGGTGATAACCTGATCAAAAAGGCAAATTTCATGACAACGGGTTGTTGCAGTTTTCCATTAGGATGACACACACCTATAACGATTTCATCCCATACTCATATAAACAAAACTATTTCTCTTACCAAGCTGACACCTCACTTATGGTACCGAATGTTGTGCAACTTGCAGCGACATAACAAAATAATATTCTGTTTATATTAATGATTCACTCAGAGAACTTTTCTCAAAAGAAAGTTCATTTGCCAAATGTAAAGCTGACGTAACGAAGTGAACCATTATATGGAGATCCATCTTAAAAACGTATTTATTTAGTAAGGCTGAAACTTGTGGCTTATCGATTCTTGCCAAAACTAACCTATTGATCTGTGTGATTAATATGACCTTCGCGCTGAATCCAGTAGACAAGAACAGAAAATTACTCGAAGTACAAGCTTTTTCCGCTACACTAAATAATAAAACAGTAAAAGTATTTCATTTACGGTGAACTGTGTCGCTTTATGGAACTCACTTCGATTGAGATATACAGTTTTAGGCATTTAACCATATAAAAAACATTTCAAGTTTTATTAACGTTTTCTTAAACGTCACGTAAGGCATGCAGTCTTCAAGGCGTCCAGGAAGGAACCTCTTACACCGGCGCTGTGGATGTGGGTTCCCACTTCCTGTAAAGCCCATAGCTCAAGACGTCAGAAGAGGATATAAAATGTAGTCTGGCAACAGGAAGAAAAGCTTCCTTGAAAAAGAGGAATAGTTTAAGAGCGAATATAAAATAAAATGTGTGTGAATTCCTTAGAACCAAGCTGCTGAGGTCATCGATCCCTAGATTTACAGCCGGCCGGTGTGGCCGTGCGGTTCTAGGCGTTTCAGTCTGGAACCGCGTGACCGCTACGTTCGCAGGTTCGAATCCTGCCTCGGGCATGGATGTGTGTGATGTCCTTAGGTTAGTTAGGTTTAAGTAATTCTAAGTTCTAGAGGACTGATGACCACAGATGTTAAGTCCCATAGTGCTCAGAGCCATTTGAACCATTTGAACCTAGATTTACAAACTACTTAAACTAACGAATGTTGAGAACAACACACACACCCATGCCCGAGGGAGGACTCGAATCTCCGGCGGGTTGGACCGCACAATCTGTGACATGGCGCCTCTAACCGCGCGGCCACTCCACGCGGCAATAAAAGTATTTCTTGACCTCATATAGAAATGAAAGGTGCTCAGGCAATCAGAAGGGAATATTCTCATGTCTGGTGCAACAGGAGATTGCTACAGATTAGGTGGATAGATTGAGTAGCTAATGAAGAGCTAATCCGGCTGAAGGACAAGGTAGCTTGGCAGGACACGTCACAAGGAATGAAACAGTCATGAATTCGGTAATGGAGGGAAGTGTGTAAAAGGGACAAGAGAAGTGTGGAGGAGAGGACGGGTGTGAAATAAGACAGGGAGACCAAGGCTTTGAATGCAATACGCCGACTTAAACAGGTATAAAGTACAGTCCTTATGGAGATATGGTAAGACAGACAAAATAGTGTGATGTGGAGAACTGCATCCAACCAGTTTCCGGGCTATTGACTACAACAACAACAAAATCCAAACGATCTTCTGTATAAACTGGTTCTTTTATTGTATTTTCAGTGAACGTAATATTTTTAATCCAGTTATAAGAAACTGGTTTTTAGGGTTACTGCGCATAATTTAACTGAATTAGTGTGAGATACGCTGACGAAAATGGTAAAGGTTACCGAATGCAACAGAACTGATACTTCAGTATTTCAGTGGCTGTGGGGTATTTTGATTAAAATGTCACCCTAAAGCGAGGTTATTTTCAGTACAGAGAAAAGCCATCCCTACAGATGAAGAATGGTATGAGTACATGTTGGCTATTGGGTGTGTCCAGCATTGCTGGAAATTTTCTGGCTTAGATCGCATCACAGATGACTTGCACGTGCACCTTATCGCCATATTTCGGACGTTGAGAAAGGTCGCATCTCTGGTGTGAGGAACACGGGAGCATCATAGAGATAGATCGCGTAGGCAGTTGACTGAAGTCCAGTCGCTGAAGAATGACTGGTGAGGAGATGGACACAAGACATCAGTGTGGCAAGAAGAGCAGCTACGGATCCTCCCAGAAGGACTACAACACGAGAAGACTGTAGGATTGTTCCAGCGGCTAGACGGATGATACCTGTGCACAGAATACAGCCAGAGTGTCACCATGCGCCCTCGCGAACAGGTACCTTGAACCTGGGTGGAGACCTCGAGTTGCTATATGCCGTTTACCGCTAGCACCTTACCACAGACAGTAGACGTGGATGATGCAGAGCGAGAGTCGACTAGAACATTGAGTGGCAATCTTTGGCGTTCAGAGATGAGTCTCGCTTCTGTTTGTAACAGTCAAATCGACGTGACGGTGTTCGTAGACGAGCTGGTGAAAGCTCACAGCAAGCAGCGATTCTCGAAACCCGTACCTCTCCAGCTGCTGGTGTGGGGAGCTATTTTATATGGTGACATTCCAGTTCACACCACAATCACCTTGAGTAATGTGCGGATCTTTCACTGGCCTTCCTGGTGCGTTGATTTGTCGCACGTAGAGTATGTCTGTGATGACGTATGATTTCATACCAGTCTGCAGCCAGTTGTCTTCATGAACTGACTCCACATGTGTTTCAGGCACAGCAGTAAATTTCTCAAAATGACATTCGGATGCCACAACGAATGCGAGACTGAATTCGTGTCCATGGGAGCTACACGTCATACTAAAGCTGATGACGGGGATCAGTTACGAATGGAATAAAAGTTTAATCATTTAATATACGTTATGTGATGAACGTCTCTACAATGAAGGACTGCTTTTTCATAGAGTAACACTTTTCATTTCCGTCATAGTAATTACACCTGAACTTTATTTTCTTATTTTGTTGTGTGGAATAAACTCTCGAAGCTTTTAAATGTGCGAGGGCATGCTGAAAGGCAATGCCCCTGAATTTCTCCATCTGTTCTCAATATCGGTTGAGGCATTACGTGTGATCCGTATTAATCGGTACTTTACCGTTTCGCTGACGCAAGTTGCAATCCTCTGCCGCTAGAGGGCTCAGAATTGCAGCGAGTGACAGTTCCAATTAAAATGTTTCTCTTTTACCCTAAGACAACCTGTAACTACGCCTACTTCAGTTACTATGTTGGATAATATCCCATTAAGAAAGAACACAAGATTCTTTCCTTATTTCTCTTAAATGACCCAGTAGATAGCTACTCTATTAGTTATATTTCCTTTTGTTTTTGAAATGTTGAAGGTCAACCTAAATAAACTATCGTATTCTAGGCACAGTAACTTGAAACATTTAAAAAGACAGATAACTGATACACGATAAGACATCGTGGCTGACACTGGTTGATGAACAGAACTTTACATTTATCCATATTAAAAACGAGTGCCCTATTCTGCTACAGTCCTGCCAAGGACAGACCCCAAGTTTCCATCGAAGGCTTTAAAAAGAAGTACTGGAGAACCAGCTGAGCACATGTATGTAGTGAAAGAACAAACATTCAATACAGAGTTACGAGGTTCCTCCTATTGTAGTTGATTTTTGAGTTGTGTTAGGGGCGAACAAAAAGTTTGAGTTGGAAGGCCGTATAGCGCAGAGTCAGTATTCCAGTCAGGCAAAATCGCCGTAAGCGCTGAGGTAATCATCCCACCGACGCAGTAGGATAAACATTCCTGTCTGGTATAACACTGTGTCGTGCTACGGGAAGAATTTCGAAAATGACTGCTGCACATCTTCGTCCAGTAGGAATCGTCGATCCTTCAAGGTCTTTTTTAAGGGACCGAAGGCGTGATAATCGCATGGGGAGAGCTCAGGACTATGAACAGGGAGCTCGAGTGTCACCCACTTGAGACGGCGTTAACTTCGACGTTACTACATTCGCGATATGGGGACGCACATTATCATGAAGCAGCAGCACAACCTGTCGGACCAGCTTTCGTCGCTTGCAACAACGCGTACACGGAACGTGGTGCTCTCAACACTGAAACGCTTCGGGTGCTTCAGTCAAATAGCCGTGAATGAAGCTGGCCTCTCAGATCGACTGGTGCATTGTGACGAATCGCGACCAGCACGGATGTCTACCGGTGTGTTTGTCCTTCAGCAGCAAAGAAAAGAATAAAAAGCAAGTTGGTCGTGTTTGCACTCATTTGTTAATAACGTCGCCATAGGTCACGTTTTCATATCTGCGGCAGGCACGTCGGAAAGATACGTATGCAGCACTGATCCCCTGCCTACATGTCGGTGCTTATATACCTTCATCGGAGTAGCGCTTCATAGCGTACACGCTGCAGCAACGCCCTCAAGCCACACGACAGTGTTGTTATTAGCATCCGTGTATAAGTTAATAGAAACGTAATCCAATGAAAGTATGTAATAATGTAGTGTCAGTAGTCCAAAATAATGAATAAAAATAAAAATAACTAGGAATAAAAAATTAAGATACTGATTTTCCAAATACAATACAGATTGCTACGAAATACATGAAGAGCTTAATATTTGGAATCATTTTGACGATTTGTCAGAAATAACATGCTTCAGGTCACCTGCAGAACCAAGCAGTCAGTATATCTGACTGCCATTCCCGGTACTGTAGTGACTTATCCTCAGTGGAAGGATTGAAAATGGGTGCACTCAAACTTGTAAAGCAAATTGAGGAGATACCTGAGGGAGAGGTTCAAAATGGTTCAAATGGCTCTGAGCACTATGGGACTCAACTGCTGTGGTCATAAGTCCCCTAGAACTTAGAACTACTTAAACCTAACTAACCTAAGGACATCACACACATCCATGCCCGAGGTAGGATTCGAACCTGCGACCGTAGCAGTCGCACGGTTCCGGACTGCGCGCCTAGAACCGCGAGACCACCGCGGCCGGCAGCTGGCCATAGAGAAAATCATGTCTGGGCAACACCTTCTCAGTGGAATGTGGAGTTGGCATAAGATTATGTTAAATCTGCTGTTTCACAAATGCGTTAGATGTTATCACTAAGTGAAAAATATACCTGCTTACGGCAAGTTACAGGATATGTCATAGCATCAATGCACTCTCTTACTCCAGGAGTGGAAAACTGGCCCTAAAGGTTCAAGAATCCACAGTGATTAATGGAAATGGAATATGAGCACAACTTGAATCAGTATTTGTTGTTGAGGTGGTCTTCATCCAAAGACTGGTTTGATGCAGCTCTGCATTTCTCTCTATTATTGTACAAGCCTCTTCATCTCCAAATAATTATTGCAACCTACGTTCTTCTGTATCTGCTTTTTGTATCCAACTCTTGGTCTCCCTCTACGATTTTTAGCCCCCTCCCATCCCTGACAATTCCCACCAGCACTAGATTGGTATTCCCTTGATGTTTCAGAATGTGTCCTATTCTTCCTATTCCTTCTTCTAGTCAGGTTATGCCACAAATTTCTTTTCTCCACAATTCTACTCTGTACCAACTTCTTAATTATGTGATCTACCCATCTAACTCTTAGCATTCTTCTGTAGCACTGCATTTCCGAAGCTTCTATTTTCTTCTTACATGAACTGTTTTTCATTCACATTTCACTTCCATTCACTGTGGTACTCCAAATAAATACTTTCAGAAAAGACTTCCTCACACTTAAATCTATATTCGATGTTAACAAACTTCTCCAGAAACGCTTTTATGGCCATTGACACTACATTTTTTATTCTCTCAGCTTTGGCCATCATTAGTGATTTTGTTACCCAATTAGCAAAACTCAGCAACTGCTTTAAGTGTCTCTTTTCCTAAACTAATTCCCTCAGCATCAACTGATTTAATTCGATTAAATTCCATTATCCTTGTTCCGCTTTTGTTGATGTTCACCTTATATCCTTCGTCCAAGACACTCTCCAATTCGTTCATCCACTCTTCCAAGTCTTTTGCTGCCTTTGAGATAATTACACTATCATCAGCAAATCTCAAAGTTTCTATTTCTTATCGATGGACTTCAGTATGTACTCCAAACTTTTGGTTTCCTTTAATGCTTGCTTAGAGTACGGATTGAATAATCTCAGCAATAGACTACTATCCTGTCTCATCCCCTTGTCAACCACTGCGCTTTCCTTTCATATCCCTTGACACTTATAAATGCCATCTGGTTTCTGTACAAGTTGTTTATAGCCTTTTGCTCCCTGTATTTTACCCCTGATACCTCCAGAATTTCAAAGACAGTATTCCAGTCAACATTGTCAAAAGCTTTCTTAAAGTCTAAAAATGCTAAAAACATAGGTTTGCCTTTCCTTAACCTATCTTCTAAGAGATCTTGTAAGATCAGTGTTGCCTTGCGTGGCCCTACATTTCTCTGGAATCCAAACCAATCCTCCTTGAGGTCAGCTTCTACCAGTTTTTGCATTCTTCTGTAAAGTATTCATGTTAGTATTTAGCAGTCATGACTTATTAAACTGATAGTTTGGTAATTTTCCACCAGCCATTAACAGCTTTCTTTTGAGTTGGAATTGTTACATTTTTCTTGCAGTCTAAGGGTACTTCGCCTGTCTCACACATCTTGCACACCAGATGGAAGAGTTTTGTCATGGCTGGTTCTTCCAAAGCTGTCAGTATTCTGATGGAACGTCGTCAACTCCTGGAACCTTGTTTCGATTTAGGTCTGTCAAATTCTAATTGGAGTATCACATCTCCCATCTCAACTTCATCTACGTTCTCTTCCATTTCTATAGTATTGCCACAAAAACCCTCTATACACAACTTCCAACCCGTAGCTTTCATACAGCTGCTTCTCTTTTCCCAAAAGTTTTCTTTAATTTCCCTGTATGTGCCGTCTGTCTTTTATCCAGTGATATATGCTTCTAAATCCTCACATTTTGGGCGTTACAGGCGGCTGATTAGAAAGATACACAGACACAGCTGCGCGGAATTCCACACTTCATTGTCGCGAACATAAATCGGACATATATATAAGAAACAATGGCACGATTTGTACTGTGCGAGAGACAAGCGGTAACTGGCGATCAAAGATCAAGCATGTAAGCTACAGATAAACCACATCTGGAGCTGCTGCAGTCGGTAAGTTGGCTGGCGTCGATATTGGCGGTCTATGTCGCCACTCATTTGTCCTGTAGCCATTCCGGCTTAGCCATTTTGCACTTTCTGCCAATTTCAGATTTTAGACATTTGTATCCCTTTTTGTCTGCTTCATTTATTGCTTTTTTATGTTTTCTCCTTGTGTATTAAATATATAGACTGGGTATTCCTTGGATATTCTGTTTTGAAAACGTTTTCGTGATTACTTTGACCACTAGGAAAAATTCCAAATCTGCCGATGGTTTATGTCCAAGAGTGGGCTATCGATAGAAATAAAGGCAACTTTCTATGAAACTGAGGCTGATTATTATAGGGAAAGTGGTATACATGGACACTGGGAAGACTGAAATTTGAAAGGGTTATTAAGAGCACACAGACGTACGTCAAACTGTTACAGAATAACAAGAATGTCGTCAGCGAGAACTATTGGCATTTTAATGAACAGCAGCATAGGTCACAGAGTGACTAGTAACAATGCAGATACCAAAATAACCGACAGAAGAAAAATCGCAACTCTAAAAAATAATTACTGTAGAGTAATGAAATTTTGGGAATGCATTTGTCTAGGTAACATACTTAAGTGTTAAACATTTTAAGATCACAAGTTAATGTAAGTGTGAGATAAGCTATTGCAAATGTGAAATGCTGGTATGTTAATAACCAGTGTAACCGCCAGAATGTTGAATGTAAGTGTGCAAGCGTGCTTGTGTTGTGTTGTACTGGTGCCAGAAGCCAGTTTGTGGGACGGAGTTCCATGCCTGTTGCACTTGGTCAGTCAATACAGAGATGGTTAATGCTGTTTGTGGATGGCGTTGGAGTTGTCGTCTAACGACGTCCCATAGTGCTCCATTGGAGACAGATCTGGTGATCGAGCAGGCCAAGGCAACATGTCGACGCCCTGTGGAGTGTGCTGGGTTACAACAGCAGCATGTGGACGAGCGTTATCCTTCTGGGGAACGCCCCTGGAATGCTGTTCATGAATGGCAGCACAGCGGACCGAATCACCAAACTGAGGTACACATTTGTAGTCAGGGTGCATGGGATAACCACGAGAGTGCTTTTGCTGTCATACGAAATCGCACCTCAGACAATAACTTCAGGTTCAGGTCCAGTGTGTCAAGCATGCAGACATGTTGGTTGCAGACCTTCTACTGGCCTCCTTCCAACCAACACATGGCTATCACTGGCACACAGGCAGAACCAGCTTTCAACGGAAAACACAACAGATCTCCACCGTGACCCTGAATGAGCTCTCGCTAGACACTGCTGAAGCCGCATACGGCGGTGCTTTGGGGCCAGTGGAACATACTCTACAGAGCTTCTGGCATGGAGCTGTTCTTAAAGTTACCGATTTGTAACAGCTCGTTGTGTCACTGTGGTTCCGACTGCTGCTCAAATTGCTCCTACAGATACAGTTACGATGAGTCAGGGTCATACGCCAAACATGATGGTCTTCCCTCTGGATAGCGCCACGTGGTCGTCTTCTTACAACCGCATACTGACGTGAAGAACGCTATCAGCAATCATGTACACTGGCTAAATGCCTTCAAAGTCTTTCTGAACTATCGTAGAAAGAACATTGAATTTCTCTTAGTTTGTTCACATGTCTTCTTTCAAACCAAGTGACATGTTGATAATGGAGCCCTGGTTGCCTTAAAGGCAGTTTTTACTAACATCAACTCACCACGTTCAATCTCAAAGGTAACTAACGCTCACGACCGCAAAAGTTGAACAGACATCATGTTGAAACACGCCTACCAACTTTCGTTTATGTCATACAACTCCTTCCAGGTGTCCCGTTTTTTTTCTTTATTTCGTCGTTGTGTTACTGGTATGTATCAAACGAGACGAGCGACTGTTACCATTACAGGGGATGACATACACACATCAAAGGCTGATAATGGTGCCAAAACATGGCAAGTGTATGACAACATCGCGAAATCAATAACATCTGCGAAGATGGATAAAAGTATAACAGTCAGCGAGAGCTTACAGTGTTGTAGCATATACCATATTCCAAATCCAAAGACATCTACGAGGCTTAAATGGGAAATACGTGTTCAATGCAAAAGAAAGATAGTTAAAAGGAGTATACTAAAGATTAGTTTACATTAGATCTCTACGAAGCCACATAGAAGCAGAGAAGAAAATTAGTGTTAAGAAAGTACATGAACTAATAACGTCGTCAGAATTTGACATTCGCGCGGTTCCAGACTGTAGCGCCTAGAACCGCTCGGCCACTCCAGCCGGCTTTAAAATACAAGAAATCAGAGGTTGACCATCGGATTTGCTAGGGAGTATCCCCACCCCACTGCCGAGAAAGCAATGTAAAATGGTCGTCTGGAACGATGAGTTAAGATATTCGTTGGTAAATTCCGGTGAGAAGATAGGAGTACTTCCAAAAAACAGATGAGGCGATGCACCTCGTTTGCTATCATAGATCAGTTCAGACAGGATATCGAGTTATTCTCATGTGGGATTTATTTGTGTGGGATTAAATGGGACCTTCATACGTCTCCTATCGTCTCTTGCTACCGAACGATACACAAACCTACTGACCGAGCACGTGCATCCGTTTTTTCGCCTTCAGTCCAAACGGCAACCAGTATTTTCAGTACGGCACTGCCCCACCCCACAGAATGGTTTGAGAAACACTTAAGGAACATGGAGATGTTTGTGTGGTACCTGGGGAAGGTGCCTCTCATCACAGTCTCTTTCATCACATCTATGGCGCCCTCGCGAGAGATTAGCGCGCCTTGGATCTAGCTGTGACCGATCTCCATGTGAATCATATGGTCTTCCAACGCTTTCGTTGTGTAGCGGAGTACGAGAAAGAACTAGTCCCTCTTCTAACAGCAGTGTACTGTAGGTCTTTGGAGGAGCGAAATCTTCCTTTTGACTGAAAAAAAAGCACAGACTATTCCCGTTTTTAAGATCATCAAACAGACGCACAACAGTGCCTCTGACGTTGGTGAGCTGTAGAATTTTTGAACATGTTTTATGCTCGCATATTGTGAAATTTATGAAGACCCAAAAACTCCTATCTACGAATCAACATGGGTTCCGGAAACAGCGATCGTGTGAAACCCAGCTCGCTCTGCTCGTCCACGACACCAAGGGGATGGTAGACACCGGCGCCCAGATATGTTCCTTGACTTGCGTAAGGTATTCGATACAGTTCCACACTGCTGTCTAGAGAGCAAAATGCGAGCGCACGGAATATCAGACCAACTGTGTGATTGGACTGAGGAGTTTCTACCTAACAGAGCACAGCGTATCATTCTCAATGGAGAAACTTAAAAGTGACTTCGGAAATAACCCAAGTGAGTGTTATAGGTCCAATATTTAACACAACATGCACATGTAAATGACGCAGTGGACAACATCGGAAGTTCCATGAGGCTTTTCGCGGATGATACTGTTTTATAAAAACAAGAAGTCGCAACGCTAGAACACTGAAGGGAAACGCAGAGGATCGACGCCTAGCGCATGTTGTGGCAAATGAACCTCAACATAAACAAATGTAACGTACCATGTATATGTAGACAGGAAGATCGATTATTGTATGACTTCGCGACTCCTTGATTATCAGTGGAAGCAGTTTCTTGATTAAAATAATTACGAGTATGCACACGGAACGATTTAAAGTGGAACGACCACATAAAACTAACTGCAAGAGAGGCAGACTGATATTTATTGAAGGAATACTCAGGAAATGTAGTCCATCAGCAAAGGAGACATCTTACAGAACCCTCGTTCGACCAATATGTCAATATTGCTCGTCAGTATGGGATCCGTATCAAAAACGATTTGTAAAGGAAATATAGAAAATCCAAAGACGAGCAGCTCGTATCGTGACCGGTTCATTTGGTAAGTACTAAGCGTCACAGAGACGATCAACTAACTCCAGTGGTACACGCTGTACGAGATGCATTCGGCATCACGGTGTAGTTTACTGTTAAAGTTCCGAGAGCATACGCGGTCAGAAGAGCCAGCAAATATATTGCTTCCTCCTACGTAGATATCGTTAAAAGGCGCGAGTTAGAAAGATTCTATCCCGCATGAAGGCTTACCGGTAACATGATTTAATAAACGTCATTATCGAATATTTAATTTGAATTTCGCGAAGAAAATAAAACATAAACATATCACAGAAATATACCTGTATCTAGTACCTTTATTCTTCATTCGGACAGCAAAGGAAAGCAGCAATAAGCAAATAAAACGCGACATTTTTGTGTCTAATTCACATATCGATGCAAACATGAGCGGAATGAAAACTTAAAATAGCATGATATAAGGTTCTATGCAGGACACTTCTAAAATATTTCAGAAAACTTGAAGAAAACAGTTCGCGTAAGCTACATGCTGTGTTTAGCATTCGTTGGAAACAAAATGGCGAATGCGCCAGCCTATGTTTTTAGAAGCTCTAGTTTTACCAGTGGAGGAATCATATCAAACATTTGAATGATAGATGAGCCAACCAAGAACCAATATCGCTATAGATTGTAACAAAGCGACAATACGGGTAGTTTGTCCAGGAAAACTATTAGATGAAGACTTTTCCCTGCGGAATAGAGTAAATCTGTAGTTTTGTTTTCTTTGTCTATTGCTTCCTGCGCAGAGGAGGTAAGCAATTGTTACTCTCTCTTTTATTTATTTTTGATACAAATAAAATAACAAATTAACATGATGTTGCGCGTCAAGTTAATATAACATATTACAGCGTCTTTCATTCTCAAGGAAACACTGTTAACCAAATAACAAATCATAATGACGGTACAAAATATTCAAGTACAGATAGTCAAGCTTTCAAGTTCGTTCAGGAGATGTATGTTATACTAATAGTAACACAGGCTCAAAAACTCGAAATTGTTGTAGTTGTACATTATATATGTTAAGTATAAAATAAATAAAATATGTAAAGCAATCTGAAAACGAGATCATAATCAGTTGAACTGTCTTCGAAAAAGATATATGCAGCCAGTTACAAAATCAATTCCCTTTTTTTACTGTAAATTTGCTATGATCTGCTGCATGTACATCATAGTACTCCTTGAACTAGATCCATTGTTCCATCTCCCCGTTCGGCATACGCAGCAACTGAATACTTGGAATGTTTATTTTTATGACAGTATCTCTGGCCTTAAATTCTAAACATTATCCCTGATGATCTAGCGCTGATTTTCACTCACCGTGGTCTGCACTAAGCGCTTTATCGAACCAATTTCGTTATACATCCTTATAGATATCCAGCTATCGTACGTGCTGACGTACATACTTTCTTACACTTAGATATTTGTTTTCTTTTCGATAGTTTTCTTTCCGTGGTGTTGGTGACCTTTCTGGATGTGCTGTTTTCGACAGTACATTAGGAAAAGTCTCATGTGGCGCCAAACAATATTTTTGTATGGTTTGTCGCAGAACGATGTCTACAGGGCAATAGCAACGCCACTGGGCAAGTAACCACACTTTTTATTCATCCTTATTCATTCCAATTAGTACCTATTAAAAACTGATTATTCTCAGACCGACCCCTAAATTTGAAAAATTATCGAATGCCCAACGGCTCTTTCAACGGGCGTAACACGCTGTACAGTTTGACGTATCTGAAACATTTGTGTAAGGTCGATTGCTCAGATTAAATAAAACTGAGAATCTGCATTTAAGAGGAAGTCAGACAACTGACCTGCGTAAAACACTAAAGTGTATTAGAGGCGTGGCCAAAGCCCAGCTCTTCGCCATTTCGTTTAGCAGAAACAGATTTCCGATTCTGTCTACTTTGAGACAATTTAATTTTCTAATTCACTTCTTCGTTTTACTTTTATCATAACAAAACAAGACCTGAAGTTTCTAACTTGATATCATTTCCCAATGAAACTCCAGGAGCAGAATATGTTTGTGTAGCGACAACGTTGGCAAAACCCCTAACTTGTTTTATTCTTGAATGAGATTTTCACTCTGCAGTGGAGTGTGCGCTGATGTGAAACTTCCTGGCAGATTAAAACTGTGTGCTGGACCGAGACTCGAACTCGGGACCTTTTCCTTTCGCGGGAAAGTGCTCTACAACTGAGCTACCCAAGCACGACTCACGCTCCGTCCTCACAGCTTTACTTCTGCCAGTACCTCGTCTCCTACCTTCCAAACTCTACAGAAGCTCTCCTGCGAAACTTGCAGAACTAGCACTCCTGAAAGATAGGATATTGCGGAGACATGGCTTAGCCACAGCCTGGTGGATGTTTCCAGAATGAGATTTTCACTCTGCAACGGAGTGTGCGCTGATAAGAAACTTCCTGGCAGATTAAAACTGTGTGCCGGACCGAGACTCGAACTCGGGACCTTCGCCTTTCGCGGGCAAGTCTCGGTCCGGCACACAGTTTTAATCTGCCAGGAAGTTTCATATCAGCGCACACTCCGCTGCAGAGTGAAAATCTCATTCTGGAAACATCCCCCAGGCTGTGGCTAAGTCATGTCTCCGCAATATCCTTGCTTTCAGGAGTGCTAGTTCTGCAAGGCTCGCAGGACAGCTTCTGTAAAGTTTGGAAGGTAGGAGACGAGGTACTGGCAGAAGTAAAGCTGTGAGGACGGGGCGTAAGTCGTGCTTGGGTAGCTCAGTTTGTAGAGCACTTGCCCGCGAAAGGCAAAGGTCCCGAGTTCGAGTCTCGGTCCGGCACACAGTTTTAATCTGCCAGGATGTTTTATTCTTGTTGCCACAATAATCTGTCAACTGGAGGTGCTTAAAATCGAAAAAAACCATGCGCGGCCGCTTACTGGGAAGAGTTAAATTTCTGTTGCTTATCCAATACAAATAGTTACTCATGAAGCTTCTAAATTTAGCACAGTCTATGTCTTGTTTCACGTCGTTTTAAATGTCATTATTTAGATGTTACCTTAACTTTGATCTATAAGGTAACTGAAACGAAAAGAAATAATAAGGAAATTGTCAAAGCTACATAACTTTTTCTAGTCATCAACCCATTTTTTTTTTTCCAACGTAAATTGTGTAGGCCTAACTTCGTTTATTGGACCGACAAAATTTACAAAGTTTCTTCCGTGCTCACTGATATATTCTGCACAATCAATTGCGGAATGTAACATCCTGTCGACCTTTTTCCTTCCTCATGAGTATCTGTCTGTTTTAGCCACATAAACCGAAGCATCCGTCCAGCAGGGGACACTCCCAACCACAGTTTCCTTGAAGTTAGATATAGTGGGAATTAGAGAAGTCCGGTAGCAGTAAGAACAGAACTTCGTCTGGTCAGTATGGCTTCATCAACACAAGGTTAAATAGGTGTAACCCAGGTATAGATCTTCTAAAGAGTAAAACACAGGAATTCGGGTAAACTACTACGAGCAGCAACGGAGATAGAAGCAAAGCCAACAGCCATCACATTGGTACAAGTTTATATGCTGAGCAGCCCTGCAGATGATGAAGACATTGAAAGAATGTATATGAGATGAAAGAAATTATTGATACAGCTAAGGGAGGCGAAAATGTGATCGTGTTGGAGGAGTGGAATTCGATAATAAGAAAAAGCAGAGGATGAAAAATTGTGGAAGACATGGATTGGAGGTCAGGAATTGAAAGGAAAACCTCGTGATACTATTTAGCATACAATATAATTTAATCGTTCTTAATACTTAATTTAATAACCATGCTAGGAGCTTGTATACGTGGATGAAACCTACAGACACTGCAAATTTTTAGATAGGTTACAAAATTATATGACAGAAATTTCGAAACCAGATTTTAAAACTGCAAAATATTTCTGGGGGTAAATATGGTCTTTGATCATAATTTATAGTTTATGTGCAGGAGATCATATCTGAGAAAATTTTAGAAAGTTAGGAAATTAATGAGATGGTATATTGTAGATGACACCTATGAAAAATAAGCCAACACGACACATGGCGTATTCCAAGGAGAACAAATTTTCTATTACACATGAAATATCGTGTATAGGGTCATGCTGGATAAAAAACATCTGAGGTTCGTCAAAAGTATACTGACATAAACAGAATTGTTCACAGCAAACATTTCCCATATACAAAATATGTGACTTGTGAAAATGGGCAAATCCCGGAACTAACCAGGTAATAATTTAACAGCAGATCTGGTGTACACATTTAAAAATGTATTTTCTTCAAGGCTGTGGAAGCATGCTGACTAAGGGAAAGAAGGGTGCCACATGAAGCAAAAATTAGAAATGTCTTTCGAGAAAAGAGACAGATCTGTATGATTTTATTGAGAAAATTTTAGGGAAATGTAACTCATCCATAAAGGAGATGGCATATAGAACTCTAGTGCGACCCATTCCTGAGCACTGTTCAAGTGTTTTGGATCGTCACCAAGTCGAATTACGGGAAAACATCAACGCAATTCAGAGGTGTTCTGCTAGATTTGTTATTGGTAGGTTCAGTCAGCACATAAGTATTAAGGAGATGCTTGATGAACTCAAATAGGAAACTCTGCCGAGAAGACGAGCTCTTTTCGGGACTCTTCTGCCTCTCAATGTGTCCCACACAGCAATGTCATTCACCTCTTTGCTTTTTTTCTGGGATAGCGTAAGTATGGGGCCACTAGTAGAATAAAATCAGTGTCACACCATTCTGAATTTTTTCCAGATTTATTCAGGTTGTGGATCCAAAACGGCGGCCCTAGATGTGGCAACATGGCAGTGATGTCATGTTGGGAAATTCAAATTTTGGGGGGAAAATAGCTCAATTGGGCTACCTCCACTAACCTAACCCCACACCCCTCCCAATCCTCCACATCCCTTCACCTCCTCCATCTAGAAATCAGAGGCAAAAGAATTCAGGCTGTGCTAGGCTGCTGGATAGGATGGAAGTAGTCTATATTCCGTGTGCATTGCTTATTGAAACGATTTGCGTTGTCATAGGCAGTAGCTCCGTCAGGTGTGTTCAACTTGAGGTCTGGAGTCCAACTGACCTAGTTCACAGCACCACACCCACCACCACCAGAGGGGACTGTTGGCTCTCCCCTTCTTCCCTCCCATAATGTAATTAAGGATGGTGGTCTCGGAAAAATGGTGGGAAAAGGACTCAGTGCATGTCTAGCTGCTGGGCTGGGCTTTTTTCAATTGACGAGATGCCTGTGTTGGAGAATAAGGAGTTTAACAGGCTCATTAGCTGTAATCATGCAGCTGAGGGCTGTGTTGAGAGCCAGTTGCATGATGTCTGAAAAGCAATTCAATGAAGCCAAATATGCTTCATCGAATAATGAAGATACAGCAGGATCTTCTGACAGCTTTATCCAAAATTCTTGAAAATGTAATGTATTCAAGACTAGCATCACATATTTGTAAAAATGAAGTACTAACAAAATTTCAGTTTGGTTTTCAGAAAGGGTTTTCAACAGAAAATGCAGTATATGCTTTCACTGATCAAATATTAAATGCAATGAATAACGGAACATCACCCATTGGGATATTTTGTGATCTCTCAAAGGCTTTCTTTTGATTGTGTGAATCATGAAATTCTTCTAGATAAGCTTAAGTATTGTGGTATGAGTGAGATAGTGCACAAATGGTTTAATTCATACATAACTGGAAGAATGCAGAAGGTTGAAATTAACAGTACAAATAGTCTAGAAAAACCAGCAGAGTCTTCTAACTGGGCAGGTATGAAGAATGGTGTCCCACAAGGTTCAGTCTTGGGTCCCTTATTGCTCAGAGCCATTTGAACCATTTTTTGATCTCAGCTGCTGCTCACGCTTCATGGTTCTTCTTCTTCTGTTGCTGCTGCTTCCAGCTGACTGAATTAGAACTGATGCTGTGGAGCTGCTGAGCCTGACCTATATCCCCTCTGATGATGCCACCAGATACCACCATCCTATTGGCCAAAGCCTATCAAGTGACCAGGTTCAGGGTTCCTATTAGTTCCCACCATTCTCTTCTGGATCATCAGCTTGGATTACATCACGGGACGGGAGTGGCAGAGGGCCAAAAGTGCACTCTGGTGGCAGTATTGTGAACTACACCAGTTGGTCTCCACGCCTTAAAGTGGACACCCATGTTTCATTGTGAATAGGGTGAAGTTGATATGGGTTGTTAGGGAGTTTCAAAAAAGGTAGACAGTTCCAGCACAAGCATCTATCTGAGTAAGTATTGAAATGCATCTTCACACCATCCCACTGCATTGCCATTATTTGTCGAAAGATATTCACCATATGCTCATTCATTATCTTTCTTTTCCACTCATTGTGGAGGAGGCTAAGGATGCACTCCTCAGTTCTGTGCTTTCATGTAGTACTCTTATAAAATTCATCCCTGCCCATCGCCAGCATTTCCTCAGTTGTACACATGAATGCTTGCGCCAGAGGGGATGAACGTCTTGCCTCTTGCATTTCAGAAGGCAGACTGGGCTTGTATCAGTTGATCTACAGTTACAGCACACACATTTGTCAACATGAGTTGCGAAGCGTCTCATCCATTGAACATATAGTAGAAACAGTAAACAATTACATCTGTTCTGCAAGTCCAGCAGCTACACAGACTTAGCGAATTTCCCGCCATTTTTGCCCCAGACCGCCATCTTGGATTACATCAGAGGAAAGGAAGGGGAGAGGGCGAATAGCGCTGTCTGGTGGTAGTGTTGTGAACTAGGCCAGTTGGACTTTGGACTTCTTCGTTAACACACTGGATGGAACTGCTGTCTATGACAACTCAAATGATTTAAATAAACAATACATAGAAAATAAAGACTTATGTCCATCCTATCCAGTGTCCCAGCACTGACTAAGTCCTTTTCCCACTAATTTCCAGATGGCGAGGGGAGAGGAGGGAAGGGGGAGGGTTAGGGGGGGAGGGGTTGGAGGTAAGTTAGTGGAGGTAGCCCAAATGACCTATTTTCCCGCCAAAATTTGAATTTCCCGCCATGACGACACTATGACGTTGCCACATTTATGGCCGCCATCTTGGATCCACGATCTTGAATAAATTTGACAACAATGCAGTGGAGTGAAGCTCTCTTTGCCCTGTGACTGGAGTCAACTGAAATATGGATGTCTCTCGTCAACTGAGATGAATGAGTTCCCTCCCTGACAGAGTAACAAATTGCAGGGAGCCATTGCATGAAGCACCTCATGTGACTACATTGTTTCCACAAGTGTGAGCTGCTGCAGTGAACTGTTATTGTGCGGTTGTAACAGGTTTCAGTTTTTGGAGCTGCTGATGCTTATATAAAGAAATGGAGTGTAATACACCAGCACTTTGTCAGTAGATGTGAACACAGAGAGTGCGTCTCAAAACGTCACGAACTGCTGTAAGACTGTAAAGTTTACAGAAATTAGCAGGGGAAAGGACAAACTGACTAAGGGTTGTTCTACCTCGTAAGAGAACCAAAGGACGCAAATCCGTCGCGATCGATAAAGATTATAAAATGACTTCTTGATGGCTTGTGTAGTTGCTACACAAACGGACACCTGGCTACTGCAGGATGGCAGTAAACGGGCAGTGTCAACGAGGCAAATAATACTGGAAATGAGATTGTGCCTGAAGACAAACAGTGATTGACCCACAAATGTACTAAGTTTGGTTTGAATACAGAGTCCGCCAGAAGAATATATACACACTTTAAGGAACGAAAAGTATTACTTATGTGTTTATTTAACATTTAATAATTGATCACACATGTTGTACAGCCTTCCGTTTAGCACATGGTTACTTTAAATGTGCAAAATGTTTACCGTCGCCGCAACTACGTCAGTCAGTGTTATAGTGGAGATCGCTGCACATGTCGCTGTAATCTCCTGCCGATGTTCCTCCAGCGTGCGTGGCTTACGTCGATAGTAGACGTTATCTTTCACAGTTCCACACAAGTAAAAGTCCATAGGTGTTAGATCTGGCGACCATGGAGGGAACTCAATGAGCCCTCTTTATCCAATCCAACGCCCCGGGAAACTGTCATCCAGGAAAGCTCGTATGGCTAGGTGGTAGTGTGGTGGCGCCCCGTCCTGTTGGTAGAAGGCCTCTTCATCAGCTCCATAAAGCGCACTTATACCTGGGAAAATTGATGTGCATTACATTTCCAGGTACACGTCTCTAATGACAGTAGCACCAAAGTAAAAGGGTCTTACTAAGCCCCTACATGATAGTCCACATCACACATGAACCCCTGATAGATTGACCGCTTTAGCCACAAAAACATGCGGAATTTCAGGTGCCCAGTACACACTGTTATGCCGATTCAAGTTTCCATTAAGTTTAAATTGTGCCTTGTCTTACTATTTGCTGATACTATTCGCAAAACTTCATTCGGCGATCAGGATCGTCATCATAGATCGCGTGCAGTTATCGTGGAATGTTAACTTTCGGCTTTGCAGCTTTCACAATTCTTCATACACTTGTACTGCTAAACCCCACTTCACGGGTACGTTGCATAGTAGACTTCTGTGGAGAATTAACAAACGTTTCCAACACGAGAGCCGACGAGGCAGAACTTACAGCTGTACGCTGTCTTCCTGATCTTCCTTTGTGAATATCGAAAATCGTTCCATGCGATTGAAGCCTGGCAATGATGCATTTCATTGTTAGGCGGGTTGGCGGTTCTGTTTAAAACTCCAGCCTCCACTGACATTGCACTTCGGTGGCATTACCAAACTCGAAAAACCACTTCACAATACAGTTTCGCTGCTCGAATGTCAAGTGTGCTCCAGCCATCTTGTTTTCTCAATACCGAGATGGATGTACTAACATCTGTTAAGCCAAAGACCATACTACAACACACTCGTAACTCAAATCGAAAGACAATAACGATATCTCGATGGAGTATGACAAAGAGTGTATACAGTTTTCTGGCGAACTCTATAGTATGTGCAACTGCAGGATCCAAAGATACACAAAACGCCAAGTGATGACCGTCGCAGATCTGTCGTTCAAATATGTGAATCCCTAAGGGACCAAATTGCTTAGGTCACCGGTCCCTAGACTTACACACAACTTAAACTAACTTATGCTAAGAACAACACACACACACACCCATGCCCGTCGCAAAGCGCCAAAAACCAATAATTGCTCATGGGCGTTTGCCAGAAATAAACGAAACAGAAAAATGCATGATAAATTTAATTTTATCACTGTTATTATCATAATTTTAGATTTCCTCAAAGAAGGAATTGCAAGGGACTGTTGCAACATGGCTGAACAAAATCAGCTGGCAGAGATTACTTGAAAGGAGACAGGAAACATGGTACACTGTTATGATGCACTGGTTTGACAAATTTTTCAGTTGCCAAGATGCACAATAGTCAATACATAGGTGTAGTGTCTCTAAAAAACCTTGTTTGATATTCTTGGCTATGCTCTGTCCTGTTGGAAGATGGAAAAATACAGCCCTCGTAAATAAATTAATGACTAGCTTGAATCTCCACTAAATGATTTGGGTCCAGAATGACAAGCCGAATAGGCGGAGGAAGTATGTTGCAGATAGGACACATGCGTATGTGAATAATCTATACAATGAAGGTAAATAACGAGTTACTCTAGAAGTGCTTGTATGCAACACTACAAACCGAAACCAAACAACTGAGAACGAGACTGGTATAGTAAGAAAATAAATATAATTATAATTTTTGTTGTAGTAGTCTAAAGAGGCCTATAGAAATCAGGCGAAACTTTTCTTGTTAAAAAAATCAGTTACAAAAGACGAGCAATTTGTTCATCTTATCTAATATACAAACAACGTAAGTTTTTTACGCTTCCGACCTCTGAGAGTATCAAGTAGATGCAGCTAATTATACGAGGTGTCCATAAGTGAAGCTCCAGTTCCAAAACGCCGTAGAAACGGAACCACTGCTCAGATTTACGTCAAATTCGAACAGCATATTATTAATGCAGGAGGAAACGTCATGAAACAAAAAAAGTTAACGAACACTTTGTTGACAGATGACGTTGTAAGCGACTTGATGTAAATAAGGTCGACTACAAATGGCAGGTGATGGAATACGATAGCTACGGTTTGAGCTTAACATTACACCATCTGTGCTGTTCAATGTGCATGAATGCGCAAGTTCGACAGTCAATGGTTATGGCACTATTAGATAAGCACATCGAACACGACAAGGTCATACCGCATCGGTTGGGAAGAATCGCCCATAGAAAGCAAAATGACACCAATTTTTAACTGTCCTGGTGCCAAAAATTGCATAAAAAGTAAAATCACATCGGGTTTTAATTGACATGGAGCCAAAAAGTCGCATACAATACAAAATGCCATCGGCTTTTAACTGTCCTGAGGCCAATAACTGCATAAAAATCAAAACGACATCGGTTTTTAACTGTGAGTGTGGCACACGGTATGTTTAGTATTCTGCCACTAGTTGAAATCGAGAAGCAGTATGTTCCACAACAGGCCGAAGCGTTTCGGGGCGTCGCGGGCTGTGCAATGAGTGCCTTCAATTCAGTTACGCTGGTAACTGGCGCACTGAATACCTCTTTCAGACAGACCCACAGCCAGAAGTCATACGGGTTAAAATGGTGACCTGGACGGCGTAGCTGTAGAGAAATGACGGCTGATAATTCTAGCGTTTCCGAAATGCCACTGCAGCAGACGCATCACTGGCTGTGCATTGTACGGAGAAGGCCCATCTCACATAAAAAGGATCCTACCCACACATCCGCACTGCTGAAGGATTGGAGCTACGTCCATGCGCAAAAGACTCTCACAGTGTTCACCCGTGGCGGTACAGGTAACAAGACCCGCAGGACTCATCTGCTCGAAAAAATCTGGCCCTACGATGAACGACACCGTCAACCCGCACCACACAGTCACCTTTGTACACTGTATTGGTACCGGCTGACGTGTGTGCGAATTTTCCGTTGCTCATATTCTGCAACGCTGGGTATTGACATGTCCTTGGAGATGGAAATGGACTTCGCCCGTCTACAGAATGTTCCATGGCCCTTCATTGTCCATTTCCACGCGAGCGGGAAATTCCAGAGAGAACGATTGTCTTGCCGGCAGGTCTGCAGGAAGGAACTCCTAAACATGCGTGATTTTGTATAGATAGCAATTCAGGATGTTTCATGGGTATTTATACACCGCATTCGCAGGCGTGTCCAACTTTCAGGCAGTTCCCCGTGCACTGCATGTTTGCACACCACCGCTCGACCCCTCGTACAGTGCTGTGGCCACAACTTCGACAGGCATCGTTCAAATTCAAATGGCTCTGAGCACTACGGGACTCAACTTCTGAGGTCATTAGTCTCCTAGAACTTAGAACTAGTTAAACCTAACTAACCTAAGGACATCACAAACATCCATGCCCGAGGCAGGATTCGAACCTGCGACCGTAGCGGTCTTGTGGTTCCAGACTGCAGCGCCTTTAACCGTACGGCCACTTCGGCCGGCGACAGACATCGTGTCAACTGCTTTTCTCCTTCTGCCGCACTGTACTTCAAAAGAACCCGTCTTTTCGAATTTTGTAATTATCCTCTCCAGACCCTTAGCAGGCATCTGACGAATGCCTTTTTCCATACTTTTGAGTGTCCGGAACTTCTGCAGGGATGCTAGCGCACAGTTGACGTCTTTTAAAAGAGCTTTACCAGCAGCGTGCGATCCTTCACGAACACAGTCATGGTGGGCGTCTCGGATGCAAAATGCCCCGCGTCTGTAGGTGTGAATGTACTGACGCTCTATTGGTCAAATTTTCGATTTTTCCCCTCTATGAATTCTCTCCCTGCGACAGTAATATGGTGTTCAAATTTGGCATCATTCTGAGCTGCGGCTCTCCTTCTACAGCGTTTTGAAAGTGAAACTTTAATTATGGATACCCTTTTAACAGGGCGAGCAGTAGTAAAACCGACAAACTGCAGGGGCCGATTCTTGACTGAAAATGGAGATAAAAATGTTCTATGAACACGTGTCCGGAAATGGACGGTGTGGGTGCAACGACATCAAATCGTCCCAGAACACAGTACATAACTATAGAGCTGCATCACAATCACACCACAACAGATGTTCAAATTAGCCCCCCTGGGATTGCAGGTGATAGAGGTAATAGCGTTTGGCATGCAGGATATACCTTACACCATGTTGGCGGGCCACTTGTCTGAAGCTTGTATTAGGGTTCGTCTCAATACCCTCTGGAACCCGGTCCTCCAAATCTGGCGTACACACAGTCCGCCGCCTCCTCGCACGTCCGTCTGATTGAAAGAACCCATGATCACACAGACGCCCAAAAAGGGCTTGAAATGTTGTGTGACGTGGCTGGTATCTGTGTGTGAACTTATTTTGGTACAGTCGTGCTACCTCTCGACCGTTTCCATCTGCTTGGCCATATGCAAACACCATCTGGGCTTGTTCTCAACACGAATACTGGACTGTTCTGCTGCTTACAGTACGCTGCGTCAATCATACAGCCTGCAATACACAAAGAACACACGGTACTTTGTCAGAGCAACTCTCATTCGTCAGTGCCATCTACCGTCCCAACGATATATTTCTGGACACATCTTCATAGGACATTTTTCCATCCATTTTCAGTCAGAAATCCGACCTTTCGGTTTGTCGGGTTTAGTAATGTTCACCCTGTACATTACACTTCAAAAACTGGGCATCGTCGAAATTTAAGAAATGTTCGAAACAAACCATTAACTTGCACCATGAACATCGAATGAAATACGGCGTGTCACAGTGAACACAAAGGTTAACACCATCAAGATCGGAGGCGAACTCCTTGGCAGTTACAAACCGTGCAGGACGTTCACCTAGGTATCCACTCTTCAAGAATGCAAATAGAATCGTTTTGGTCTTACGGGGTGATGAGAACTGATGGAAAATGGTTCAAATGGCTCTGAGCACTATGGGACTTAACATCTGTGGTCATCAGTCCCCTAGAACTTATAACTACTTAAACCTAACTAACCTAAGGACATCACACACATCCATGCCCGAGGCAGGATTCGAACCTGCGACCGTAGCAGTCGCGCGGTTCCGGACTGCGCGCCTAGAACCGCTAGACCACCGCGGCCGGCAGAACTGATGGAATGAGATGGTATGCAGCCGAATGCGAAACACTCTGTCGTGGAACTTATCGTGAAACTGACTATCTTTTAAGACGGAGCTGCAGATAGTTTGAGTTTTTCCAGTGGTTCCAGGTGGTATGAATTGCAATCTCACACACTTTTCAGGAGGTATCGTTTGCTGTAAAGGAGTATGATTTTTATACGCAGACCAGGAATCAAGCAAAAGGAAGTTGTTTTGACCAGCTATTGGCCAAAAGCAGTGTACATGCAATAGCCGCAGTTCTCTTTCACTCAATCTCCCACTCTTCCTTGCCGTGATTAAATATTCCTTACCGCCCTTGCAAGATCACACACACGAGAATGAATCGTAGGGGGCCTCCAATTTCTCGCGGCACAGTAAACAACTTTCCAGTCGAGTTACCATCCAGATTAACAGTCGACATAATTCTATACGAATGCGTTAAGGCATTTATTTTAGTTGATCTTGATACAACTCTCTTGGTACTTCTAATTTTCAGGGTGCCTTTCATATGCATTTCCTCTTCAAATCCCGATTGATTGGAGTTGAAAATAAATTCCTTACTGAACGCTGGGATACGTTAATTTATCTCATCTACAAATTTTCTGGCCTATTCTGTAGTTTGCTGCGTTTTGTTTGAAATTTCGTCATCTCATGTCTTCTGATTCTGCAGCAAGGTTTGAAGTTACGCAGCCAACCAAACTGCTTCCCTTGAAATCACTGTGGCGCATTGTTTGACGTGCATAACGTAGTAGATCACTATCATGCACATCGTGTAAACTGTATCGAGCATTTCTGAAACGCGCAAAAACGATTTTTCGTAACAAGTACGCCTTGTTCTCCATTGAATGTCCGTAGTTTTGCTAATGCACTACATGGTTATATCGCTGCATACTTACTCAAAATCTGTTCACAATGGTTTTTTATTTATTTTTTACTATGCTTCAGATGATCTCCCATTAACATAATTATGTTTAGTACCAGCTCCTTGCCGGCCGCGGTGGCCGTGCGGTTCTACGCGCTGCAGTCCGGAACCGCGCAACTGCTACGGTCGCAGGTTCGAATCCTGCCTCGGGCATGGATGTGTGTGATGTCCTTAGGTTAGTTAGGTTTAAGTATTTCTAAGTTCTAGGGGACTGATGACCTAAGATGTTAAGTCCCATAGTGCTCAGAGCCATTTGAACCAGCTCCTTGGACAACGATTGTCTTTTACTACATTTCACTGGAGACGGGATTTGTGGTTTCATGTCCATCAAGGATGGTGAACTATGTGGCTCGACACCTGTTTCAATGTAACTTTCACTTGTTAAGCACGTATCGTCATCATTGTACTCGTCACGTACATTGTCCGCGTAGTCGACCGTATACATCACACATTCCACTGACCCATCTTGCATAAAGATTAATATTTCATCTACCACTACCTTCTCACTCTGCGAAATTCCATGGGTTTGTTTCTGGCGAAATGTAAACTTCGGCAATTGTTGTTGTAGATATGTTTCAATGTTTGCTTCGCTTATCGTTGCCGTTGTATCAACACCGCTGGCACTGTAGGACTGCTGTGAGTCACTCTTCGACGAAGCAGTTCAACTACGCACCGTAACCTCATACTGTGCTCACCACTGAATTGCTGTGACTGAAACGAGCAGAAGTAACATTGATATTCTTTCTGCCACAAATATTTCGCTCCTTATTTACGAATATGTGGCGACTTCCGAGTGTCCGGTAATGTGGGAATCTAAGGGTACAGTTTAAATGCAGCGACTAACACGAGCTGCAATAAAATTCGTATTCTTCCTTTTGTTAAATATTTGGCTGTTTAGTTGCGAGTGTGTGATTAGGCAAGAACCTAAGAAGATAGCTTAAATTTCTACGATTGACTCAAAGAACAATAAGATTCATATTCTTCCTTGTCACAAAGACGATACAGATCATTCGGTCGTCAATATTGCGTGTGATATCAAAATGATTTCACATTTGTAGGAAGTAGCGTGAAATGAATATTACCTATTTTGCGTGTCTATAACGCGATTTTGTAAACGTCTCTATGGCAACGCCTCTTCCTTGATGTATAGACGGCTATTATTTTCGCCTACAGCTGTTTGCACTTCACGTTGAAACGCGTAGAGACTAACAGACGCGAAAGTCATTAACAGTGCGTGCGTTGGGTTTATATAGAAACAAAAGGGACGTTCGTTAGAAAGTCTTTGGATAAAGTCCCTTGCTAACTCAATTGTGGTCGTTTCATAGCTTCTGTTACTACTAATAACTAGACACCAGTGCCTACGAGCTTTAATTTGGACTCTAAAGCACTGAAGATGATACTTATGTGATCGAAAATCGATTTTCTGTTAATAAATCGTCAAAATTACGGCCAATGCTGACTTTTCCTTCTAATTTTATTTTTCATATGGTCATTGTGCACACAGCACTCTATGGAGTCGCCAGTCAATTAAATATGGTGTTGGTCCACCCTTATCCTTGATGACAGCTTCCACCCTCGCAGGCACACGTTCAACCAGGCGCTGGAAGGTTTCTTGAGGAATGGCAGCCCATTCTTCATGGAGTGCTGCACTGAGGAGGGGTATTGATGTCGGTCGGAGAGGCCTGGCACGAACTCGGCGTTCCATAAAATCTCAAAGGTGTTCTATAGGATTCAGGTCAAGACTCTGAGCAGGCCAGTCCGTTATGGGGATGTTATTTTCATTTTCGTGTAACCGCTCCGCCACAGGCCATGCACTATGAACAGGTGCTCGATCGTGTTGAAAGATGCAGTCGCCATCCCCGAATTGCTCTTTAACAGTGGGAAGCAAGAGGTACTTAAAACATTAATATAGGCCTGTGCTGTGATAGTGCCACGCAAAACAACAAGGGGTGCAAGCATCCTCCATGAAAAAAGCGACCACACCATAACACCACCGCCTCCAAATTTTATTGTTGGGAATACAAACGCTGACAGCTGACGTTCACCGGGCATTCACCGTACTCACAACCTGCCATCGGATCGCCACATTGTTTACCGTGATTCGTCAATCCTCGCAACGTTTTTCCACTGTTCAATCGTCCAATGTTTTCGCTCCTTACACCAAGCGAGGCGTCGTTTGGCGTTTACCTGCGTGATGTGTGGCTTATGAGCAGCCGCCCGACCATGAAATCCAAGTTTTCTCACCTCCCGTCTAACTGTCATAGTACTTGCAGTGGATCCTGATGGAGTTTGGAATTCCTGTGTGATGGTCTGGATAGACGTCTGCCTATTACACATTACGATCCTCTTCAACTGTCGGAGGTGTCTGCCAGTCAACAGACGAGTTCGGCCTGTACTTTTTTGTGCTGTACGTACCCCTTCACGTTTCCACTTCACTATCACATCGGAAACAGTGGACCTAGGGATGTTTAGGAGTGTGGAAATCTCGCGTACAGACTTATGACACAAGTGACACCCAATGAACTGACCACGTTCAAGGTCTGTGAGTCCCGCGGAGCGCCCCATACTGCTCTCTCACTATGTCAAATGACTACCAAGATCGCTGATATGGAGTACCTGGCAGTACGTGGCAGCACAATGCACCTAATATGAAAAATGTATGTTTTTGGGGGTGTCCGGACGGTTTTGATCACGTAGTGTATTTATCATCTGAGGTCACATATATTGGTCAAAACGTGTGTGAATTCCCATGGGATCAAACTGCTGGGGTCATCGGTCCCGAGACGTACACACTAGATAAACTAACTTATGCTAAGAACAGCACACACACCCATGCCCGAGGGAGTACTCGAAACTCCGGCGGAAGGGGCCGCGCAGTCCGTGACACAGCGCTTCAAACAACGCGGTCACTCTGCGAGGCGATCGCATGTATTGCCCCGACGTTTCTGTTACGTTTGCAGTCGCTGTCTATGCAACGGCTAATTGATTAATCCATTGGACGTGTCTCATGTTATTGTTCTCCGGTTGCACATTATGATCGCTACATTTTCGCTTCCGTGTGTAGCTGAATGAACCGCTATTACTGCCGTTCGGTCTCTGTCCATAATGTCTATTATATTATCGCGCATAGCACCGTTATTATCTGGACCTTCTGTTTCCAGAATGATCGATATTATACTGATTATTATTATTGTAGTTTCGATTATTCGTATTGCCGCTATTATATTGCGATTTTCCGTTGCAATGGTTTTCATTGCAACTGCCGTGGCCATACATTGTAGGGATTCGCATTATGTATCTGATTTCCGAACTGCCTATAGTCGTCTTGGATTACATCTTGTGAGCCTATTACTGACAGGAATTGATCTAAGTCATCGTCGGGTGCATTAATTAGTTTCTCTCGCAGGTGAATTGGTATTTTCCCTTTCAGAATTCTTAAAACCTCCCTATGATTGATGGATTCATCCCAGTATCGAGTCTTATTTATGTACCTTTCGAAATACTTTCGATCTGTGCCCTTTTTCGGGTTGTAAAATTCTGGACTGTAAATCTCGTTTCTAAGTCTATTTTGCTTACTCATCGACTAGTATTTCTCAATAAATAGTTTCTCAAACTCATATCATGACGTCCAAGTCTCAGCTTCCTCAGATGCCCAGAGTGAGACTGCATCTCTGGTTTTCGACACTATAAACTGAATTTTGTCCTGCTCACTCCAGGCTTTAGGAAAAAAAAATCGAAAACTTTTTATGGCCACAATAGAGTGAACAGAATTTTTCTCTGTTGAAAACATATGGAATTGCCTGGCTTTAAATATACTATTTTCGACCTTTGCCAACGAAGTTGCACTTCGACGGTCAAAATGTCGGTTCCTGTAGTCTGAATCTTCGCTACTGCTAACCGGTATCTCCGGGCACCATTCCACCTACTTCTCTTTATCTCTGGATTGATCGGTGAACGTTGATCGGACAACCTATCCCGCGCGAATTTAGCTCTGTTGACTCGCCTTCCATACACGATAATCGATTTTTGACTTGATTATGCCAAACGGGAATTTATGAGATTATCTTTTCTTTAATATTCTGAAGCTCGGCTTCAAATTATTCTATGATTTCGGTGTTTCGGGTTATCGATGATTCCTGCTTGATCGGTTTACTAATTGACTCTACAGCGCTCTGTACTTGAGATCGTACCTCCTCTGATTTGGTCTCTATCCACTCGGACATTTCTTCTTCAATCTTATTCGTCTGACCCATTAAATAGTCGTCAATATACTCTTGTCTTGTTAACTGCAGGTCTTTTACTTTGATCGATAGGTCATCTATTCTGTCAACAGACTGCTCTTTACGTATCTCTAAAGTATTTACAATCCCTGTGAGGTGTCATGTTTACTACTTGCTGACTTTTGTTCCAGTCTCAGTGTGAGTTCCTTAGACAACCTATCGTCTCTTTTCTTATATTGAGCTGCTAACGATTTAATCACCTGTTTGATTTCCTTTTTAAATTCTCGATCCTTTTTGTCCCGTTCTTGATTAGTCTGTTTGATTTCCTCGTTACATTCTCGACGGCCAGCGGCTCATCCGGTAGGCGAGGCTGGTTTCTAGGAAGGCCCGCAGCTAGGCCGGCGCTGGCTCGTCCGCTCGTCCCCGCCGTATATAAGGCGGCGGCGGGCGCGGCTCGGCGCACTACCGCCTTCCTCCCACCGCGTGTCGCCATGGCAGCCGCAGGCAGCCCCCTAGCGCGGCTGGCGCTACTTCTGCTCGCCGCAGCCGCCGTCGCGGCCCTCGACGCTGCGGACCAGCCGGCACCAGGTGAGGGCTCTCCGTGCTGCCGGCTAGTGTCTTACTCGGCTTTTCATTACCCTCACAGCCTACGAGGGCAACGACGCTCTCGGTCTCGCTACCGCGAATTAAAACTTTCAATTTGTAGGTCTACAGGCTTCCCGATGATAGTTTAACAGTGTGATCCTCCACTATTTCCGTCATGAACTGGAGATACACTGCTGTCTAAATCGAGCACAAATGAAACTGCTTTCGTATTACCGGCGTTTGATAAAGTGAACTGCTCTGGAAATACATGAAGTTGTGAAGCGACAGAGTAGGTTCAAATGGCTGTGAGAACTATGGGAGTTAACTGCTGAGGTCATCAGTCCCCTAGAACTTAGAACTACTTAAACCTAACTAATCCAAGGACATCACACACATCCATGCCCGAGGCAGAATTCGAACCTGCGACCGTGGCGGTCGCGCGGTTCCAGACTGTAGCGCCTAGAGCCGCTCGGCCACCCCGGCCGGCGACAAAGTAGGCTTCAAAGGCCGGCGTTTACTGCCAACTCTTAACTCTGTAAGGTACACTACTAGGAGCGGTCTCTGGAAACCTAGTGTTTCTACCAAAATTCGAGGCGTAAATCATTTTAAAATTGTAATAAAAGTTATAAAACATTTGTTTTTACCTTACACGCCGTCTAAGGTGGGTCTGCAATGATTAGAACATGTCCAACCAACGTAAACAGAAGTCGTACTGTGCATTTTATTGGACATTGTGATTTTTTATGATATAACAATCATCTGTGAGGGCTACATGTACGGACACGGTTGTGTGTACAAGGTACTTTTTGATTATAAGTCTTTTATTTATGGCAAACCTATGTATAATGTGCTACATTTTAACCACTAAAATGACAACTTGGCGTGAGGTTCCAGCTCAAAATTTACGAATAGGGCTAAATCGTCCACTTAAGGACAACACAGGGCACACAACACTTTCTTGGAGAAGTTGCACAAGATCAATTCCCGTCAGTTACTACTAACTGTGATCTTTATGACAGGAAATCGCGAATCCAAAGGCACAAAAAACGATATTCCACAGGTCCGCAATATGATCAGAAACCACCCGTGAAGAACTATGTCAAAAGCTCTGGAAGTCTAGAAACAAGTAATCAACTTAAGAACCATTGTGGACAGCACTCATTACTTCCTTTGAATAAAGAGCCAGTTGTGTTTCATAAGTTCAATATTTTCTGAATCTGTGCCAGATTTCTGTCAATAGATAGTTTTCTTTGAGATAACAATATTTCAAGACGATGGAACTTCCAGCCTGAGACAACGAGGGTGATATACACTCCTGGAAATGGAAAAAAGAACACATTGACACCGGTGTGTCAGACCCACCATACTTGCTCCGGACACTGCGAGAGGGCTGTACAAGCAATGATCACACGCACGGCACAGCGGACACACCAGGAACCGCGGTGTTGGCCGTCGAATGGCGCTAGCTGCGCAGCATTTGTGCACCGCCGCCGTCAGTGTCAGCCAGTTTGCCGTGGCATACGGAGCTCCATCGCAGTCTTTAACACTGGTAGCATGCCGCGACAGCGTGGACGTGAACCGTATGTGCAGTTGACGGACTTTGAGCGAGGGCGTATAGTGGGCATGCGGGAGGCCGGGTGGACGTACCGCCGAATTGCTCAACACGTGGGGCGTGAGGTCTCCACAGTACATCGATGTTGTCGCCAGTGGTCGGCGGAAGGTGCACGTGCCCGTCGACCTGGGACCGGACCGCAGTGACGCACGGATGCACGCCAAGACCGTAGGATCCTACGCAGTGCCGTAGGGGACCGCACCGCCACTTCCCAGCAAATTAGAGACACTGTTGCTCCTGGGGTATCGGCGAGGACCATTCGCAACCGTCTCCATGAAGCTGGGCTACGGTCCCGCACACCGTTAGGCCGTCTTCCGCTCACGCCCCAACATCGTGCAGCCCGCCTCCAGTGGTGTCGCGACAGGCGTGAATGGAGGGACGAATGGAGACGTGTCGTCTTCAGCGATGAGAGTCGCTTCTGCCTTGGTGCCAATGATGGTCGTATGCGTGTTTGGCGCCGTGCAGGTGAGCGCCACAATCAGGACTGCATACGACCGAGGCACACAGGGCCAACACCCGGCATCATGGTGTGGGGAGCGATCTCCTACACTGGCCGTACACCACTGGTGATCGTCGAGGGGACACTGAATAGTGCATGGTACATCCAAACCGTCATCGAACCCATCGTTCTACCATTCCTAGACCGGCAAGGGAACTTGCTGTTCCAACAGGACAATGCGCGTCCGCATGTATCCCGTGCCACCCAACGTGCTCTAGAAGGTGTAAGTCAACTACCCTGGCCAGCAAGATCTCCGGATCTGTCCCCCATTGAGCATGTTTGGGACTGGATGAAGCGTCGTCTCACGCGGTCTGCACGTCCAGCACGAACGCTGGTCCAACTGAGGCGCCAGGTGGAAATGGCATGGCAAGCCGTTCTACAGGACTACATCCAGCATCTCTACGATCGTCTCCATGGGAGAATAGCAGCCTGCATTGCTGCGAAAGGTGGATATACACTGTACGAGTGCCGACATTGTGCATGCTCTGTTGCCTGTGTCTATGTGCCTGTGGTTCTGTCAGTGTGATCATGTGATGTATCTGACCCCAGGAATGTGTCAATAAAGTTTCCCCTTCCTGGGACAATGAATTCACGGTGTTCTTATTTCAATTTCCAGGAGTGTATTTTTGGTGCCAATACAGCTGTTTTGTTGAATAAAGCTTCCTCTATAAGAACCAATTTACCTTTGATATTTTTCTTACTTGCCAGTCAATAGAAGTGCTATTTTTAACTGTTTCTTTAACGAGTCGGCCTCATCATACGAAGCCTCAGATGCAACGATGCACGGAGCTGTGCATTTGACAGGATTAGTTCGTTTCAGTAGTGTGTGGAACAGATGACAGAATTGACTTTAGTGACCGGATATTAAGAAATTAAAGTTCGCTGACTACAAAATATTTGTAGTATTTTGGGGTACCAGTACTGCTATAGAATGTTGGCGCTTTCTGAGGATGGAATAACAATGAATGTCGAATTTATACACCCAAGGGTGGTACGAAAAGTCGTGGTTTGTGTATGTTCCAAAAGAGTTTTACAAAAATATCAAATACTCTGAATTATCGTTTGCTTTACAAAATCCGCATGTGATGTTTCAAAAGTCAGTTTTTGGGAATGAATGTGTGCTCTATTCCATAGTCTCCGGTACATTTATAACGCAAAGCGGATTTGCAAATGAGGTAATGTAACAAAGGGAGACCTTACGATGTCTGTAGAGGCAGGAGGGTGGGGGGACTGGACCTGAAAGTATGGAGTACTTTTAATATTTTGGAGGACGAATGACGACTTGTAAGTAACCATAAAAAGTTCCAGTTCCAACTCTGTTAAAAACCTGCATAATACCAACTTTTAAATCATATTCTTGAAAGCAAAACACCTGATGACACTACATTTTTTTCCTTTCCCAGAGAGATAGGAGAGGCTGCAGATCCCCTTGCTTCCGAGCATCTAATGGCGATATAAATGCTCTTCTCTTCTTTGAAGAGTAGTGGGTGAGCCTGCCCTGACTTTGCAGAAAATCCTAAGAAATTTTGGTCTTACGTCAAAGCGGTAGGTGGATCAAAACAAAATGTCCAGACGATCTGTGACCAAAATGGTACTGAAACAGAGGATGACATACTAAAGGCCGAAATACTAAATGTCTTTTTCCAAAGCTGTTTCACAGAGAAAGACTGCACTGTAGTTCGTTCGCTAGATTGTCGCACAGATGACAAAATGGTAGATATCGAAATAGATGACAGAGGGACAGAAAAACAATTAAAATCGCTCAAAACAGGAAAGGCCGCTGGACCTAATGGAATACCAGTTCGATTTTACGCAGAATAGGCGAAGGAACTTGCCCCACTTCTTGCAGCGGTGTACCGTAGGTCTCTAGAAGAGCGTAGCGTTCCAAAGGATTGTAAAAGGGCACAGGTCATCCCCGTTATCAAGAAGGGACGTCGAACAGATGTGCAGAAGTATAGACCTATATCTCTAACGTCGATCAGTTGTAGAATTTTGGAACACGTATTATGTTCGAGTATAATGACTTTTCTGGAGACTTGAAATCTACTCTGTAGGAATCAGCATGGGTTTCGAAAAAGACGATCGTGTGAAACGCAGCTCGCGCTATTCGTCCACGAGACTCAGAGGGCCATAGACACGGGTTCCCAGGTAGATTCCGTGTTTCTTGACTTCTGCAAGGCGTTTGATACAGTTCCCTCCATTCGTTTAATGAACAAAGTAAGAGCATATGGACTATCAGACCAATTGTGTGATTGGATTGAAGAGTTCCTAGATAACAGAACGCAGTATGTCATTCTCAATGGAGAGAAGTCTTCCGAAGTAAGAGTGATTTCAGGTGTGCCGCAGGGGAGTGTCGTAGGACCGTTGCTATTCACAATATATTTAAATGACCTTGTGGATAATATCGAAAGTTCACTGAGGCTTTTTGTGGATGATGCTGTAGTATATCGAGAAGTTGTAACAATTGAAAATTGTACTGAAATGCAGGATGATCTGCAATGAACTGATGCATGGTGCAGGGAATGGCAATTGAATCTCAATGTAGACAAGTGTAATGTACTGTGAATACATAAAAAGAAAGATCCTTTATCATTTAGCTACAATATAGCAGGTCAGCAACTGGAAGCAGTTAATTCCATAAATTATCTGGGAGTAGACATTAGGAGTGATTTAAAATCGAATGACCATATAAAATTAATCGTCAGTAAAGCAGATGCCAGACTGAGATTCATTGGAATAATCCTAAGGAAATGCAGTCTGAAAACAGAGGAAGTAGGTTACAGTACACTTGTTCACCCACTGTTTGAATATTGCTCACCGGTGTGGGATCTGTACCAAATAGGGTGGATAGAAGAGATAGAGAAGATCCAACGGAGAGCAGCGCTCTTCGTTACAGGATCATTTAGTAATCGCAAAAGCGTTACAGAGATGATAGATGAACTCCAGTGGAAGACTCTGCAAGAGAGACGCTCAGTAGCTCGGTACGGGGTTTCGTTGAAGTTTTGAGAACATACCTTCACCGAGGAGTCAAGCAGTATATTGCTCCCTCCTACGTATATCTCACGAAGAGACCATGAGGATTAAATCAGAGAGATTAGAGCCCACACAGAGGCATACCGACAATCTTTCTTTCCATGAACAATACGACACTGGAATAGAACGGAGAACCGGTAGAAGTACTCAAGGTACCCTCCGCCACACACCGTCAGGTGGCTTGCGGAGTACGGATGTAGATATAGATGTATTTGTGAATAGATCATAATGTATGTGTTTTTGTTAGTGGTCAGAAAATTTGGAAAAACAAGTACCTAAAAGGTACCTGACTCTCTCTCTCTCTCTCTCTCTCTAAAAATTCAAGCTTTCGCAACAAACTGTTGCCTCATCAGGAAAGAGGGAAGGAGAGGGAAAGACGAAAGGATGTGGGTTTTAGGGGAGAGGGTAAGGAGTCATTCCAATCCCGGGAGCGGAAAGACTTACCTTGGGGGAAAAAGGACGGGTATACACTCGCACACACACACACATATCCATCCACACATATACAGACACATTTAAAGACAAAGAGTTTGGGCAGAGATGTCAGTCGAGGCAGAAGTATATATATATATGGTCAGAGGATGTGTTGAATGATACGTTGGTAATGGAAGGCATGTTTGGTCATCTCGTATATATACCAAAGATCCATTCTTTCAGTGTGGATGCACACCATGCTTGATCTTTTGTCGGAATCCGAAATGGGGCATGAGAGATTAATGGGCAGTGACGCTATACCACCAGCGTGCAGCAGGCTGGGAATTTGGGTTAGATGGACTGAGAAAGTTAAGGTGATCATTCACGTTAAATGGGAGATCTGGGTTCCAGTCCTGGTCGGGCACAAATTTTCACCTGTTGCCACTGATTCATTTCAGGGCCCAAATGCAGCTAATGTCATACAAAATCTTTGTATAGCATTAACTAAGAGATATCCTTTCCTTTCTTTGTTGTTACATATCATGTGCATTAGAATTTAATTTGCTTTGTTTTCTGTCTTTTTTTCCAGAAGGGGATTCGTTTGAAATAGCAGCAGAAGTTGGCCCAGGGGAAAAGCGAGACAAAAGAACTCTTTTGCTTGGAGCTGGCCTCGGTTTTTTGAAAGGGCTTTTACATGGGTAAGTCACTTTTAATGAATTTTGTTAAAATATTAGTCATTAAAAGTAGTTACAAGTGATTTAGTTCATGAAGGAATTCTGAATAATGTTCTTTACTTGGTCAGCTTCCTTTGTATGCTGTCTGTATACTGAAAATGAGATGTTTCTAGCATGCAGGAAGTGAGGAATTAGATAATATAGGTGACCTTGTCATTTCTGTAACAGTTTGATATAATCTCTTCATAAACAATTCCACAACCCTCTGATAACTATTTTTATGACCAGTAGTGAATAATATTCATAGCATGCAATATAACAGCATGCAATTTTCTAGAGCAAAAAATAAATGTATCTGAAAATTGTTTTAATCAACAATTCTTTTCTGGAATGAGTAACATTTAGATTCTGAAGCACTTCTTATAATTCCGCAAAATCTTATTCTCACTGAAATTTCTGGAAGTAATACCACTATTAACAATATTAATTAAACACAGCTGAAAACAGTGAACATTGCTAACAGTGAGGTTTAAATTTGAGAAGATGGAAATTTTTTTTTTTTCGGGGAAATGGAGTACTGAAAATTTAGGACAGAATAAGAGCAAGTGAAAATTCCCCCAGGTGATGAGAAATGACACAGTAAAAGTGCCACGAGTAGTTAAGCAGAAGACAAGAGGAATGCAGAAAACAACACGCACAGTGAAAGCAGATGAACAGCAGCAACGGATAACTCAGGAAATTCTCTAGCTTATCAACAAAAAATACACAGCACCTAAATTATTATGCAGAAAAGAAACATCTAAAGAAGTTGAGAAAGAGACAGATTTAGACAAACTAGTTTGGTTAACAGACAGATGAACTGTTGATTAATGATACAAATGGAAAACCTTTCTTAAGTACAGAGAAATGACCAGATAGGAGTCACCACATACATATTGTTTGTTCAGAGATCCACAGAAAGACAAGTGTGTGACAATAAAATAATGGAAATATTGGTATAAAACATTTTATTTTAAAAATATATGTTTTTAGTTATTGTCACCCTGAATTCCCCTCCTCTATTCCCACAACACTCCAAGTGAATTTTCCATGGATGGAAACAGTGCTAGAACTCATCCTCGGTGAGCTCCTGAATGATGCATCACGCTTTTTCTTTCATTGCTTCAACGGACTGAAATCTTTTAATGCAGATTTGACCTTGGGAAATAGATAAAAGCCATATGGTGCTAAGTAATGTGAACAAGGTGGGTGATCTATCACTAGATGCTGTACTCCACTAAAAGCCTTCTAACAGACAATGCAGTATGACCCAGTGTGTTGTCTTGATGCAGAACCCATGACTTCTTGTTACACAATTTGGGTCTTTCTCTCTCATTTTCTCATAGAGTTGTGCAAGAAGCCAAAGGTAGTAGTGGTGATTAATAGTTTGATGTCAGGAACTCAGTGGAGGTACACAATTCATAATATGTATTATAAATCATCAATGTTTTGAATCTTTATTTGTTCATTCAAGCTTTTTTCACTCCTGGTGAAATTGGATCCTTTCAGTGCTTGGATTGGTACTTAGTTTTTGGATCAGAAGTGAAAAACCAAGATTCATCACCTTATGACTCTTCCAAGAAATTATGATCATTTTCAGTGGTATTCACAGTGTCAGTACAAACTTTTTCACAAATTTTATTTTGTTTGGTTGCGATAACTTTTGGCAACAAATTTGCACACACTTTTCTCATGTTAAACTGGCTGTGCAAAATTTGCCTTATGTACTCTTTGTCAACTCCTATAGTTTCAGCAATCGATCAGATGCTCACCAAACAGTCAGACCAAATAAATTACCTATTTTTCCAATATTTTCATCTGTTTTTGATGTTGGAGGTTTCACAGCATGAGTCATCTTCAATGTCCTCTCCATATTGGAAATCTGTGAAACACTCAAAACCTCACGTACGTGATAAACAGCCTTTGCCATACACTTCTTTTAGTGAAACATAGGTTTCAGTAACAGTTTTTTCAAGTTACATGTGAAACTTGATGACAATTTGTTCCTATATTATTGCACTTATCATTTTTCTGGCAAAACAAAATAACAGCTCTTACACAAACAGAAGACATTAGCACACTGATTTGTCCACAGACACCAGTCATGCCGCATTTGAACAAGATAGCTACTTGCTTCATAGCTATTGGTCATTCATCTTAAGGCTCACGCATATTTATGCTGTGGCAATGTCTGTCCCATTATTTTACAGCCACACTTTGTGATAAGAAATATGTCAAATTGGGACCTCATAAAATCTTCATAAGACACTCTGGACACTTAAATACAAAATGAATGTATCAGATAGAACAGAAAATTGGAATGTAGAACTAACCGCACAAAGGAATGAACTAACTTAACCACATGAAATGTGTTCCACTTTAAAATAGTATTATGTACTCATTGTTTAGAAAGTAATCAAACAAACTGAAGCACTGGCTATAAAAAAAAATTTGACCATAAACAACAAAATGCATATGCCACAGGTTAAACAAGTTATAAATATCATCAGATCACTGAAAAGCAAAAATACTGGGGACATAGATGGAATATCTGCAAAAGTAATCAAACACTGCTCACAGTATCTGGCAAAGACTCTGACATTCCTCATGAACTTATTAATCGAGAAAGGGCTATTCTCAACTTGTCTGAAAAAGAATAAAGTAGTGCCAATATATAAAGTTGGTGACAAGGAGGATCCTGCAAACTACATACCTATAATGATTGCAACCACCTTATCAAAAATGTAGAAAAGGCTATGAAAACAGTTATAAAATACATAGCGAAACAATATATCCTAGATGAAGAACTGCATGGATGTAGGAAAGGAAAATCTACAAAAACAGAAGAAACAAAGTTTGTGACACACAATCAGAGCATTAGAAGAAGAAGAGAAAGTTTGTAATATATTCCTGGAACTCTCAAAAGCTCTTGCAAGTCATTGGGAGTTAATGCTGTACCTTTGGATCAGTGGATGTCTGTGGGAGGTACAGAAATTAGAAAATTATTTCAACTATTGTTAATGATGCTGTACTTATTTTCCAGTGCTGTTAAGAAGTTTCAAATCAGTGTATGTTTACTTGAAAATTAACTTAAAAAAAGATTGCATTTAGTGAGGACTCTTTTCTACTTGCAGGAGTACATTGACAGGTGGCTATGGAGGTGGTCATGGCTACTACGGAGGTGGCTATGGACACAGATATAACTATTATCCATCTGGTGGTTATGGACACATATATAACTACTATCCAGTTGAAGGATATGGCCACAGATATAACTATTATCCCCATCACAACTATGGTGGAGGTTATTATCCAGGAGGCGGGTATGGTGGAGGCTATGGTGGAGGCTATGGTGGATCCCACAGCCAGTCCTCTGCAGGCATTGGGCCATACACTGGAAGCTTCTCTGCCAGCCGTTCATCTGCAGGAGGATATGGGTAAGAGAATAACTTTAGCCTTTGAACTTACCACTTATATTTTGCATCTGTAAAATAGAGATTTGAATGATGTAGGTAGGGGAGAAAAGGTGAGAACCTGGGGAGAAGGTAGTGATGGATGAAGGAAGAGAATAAGTATGGGGTATGTTGGGGGAGGAAAGTACATTAGGAAGTGTATAGTGTTAAAATAACTGGATTGGTTTTAAGTGACGTAAGAGCTTATTGAAAAAGAAGATATTGAAATATGCAAGTTTTCTCAAAGAAAATTTAGTAGTGCTTTAATATGCTACTACTCTAATAATATAGCTGTCTATGAAACTGCTGGTCAGTTTCCTAATTCATCTAAGGTTTTCACTTTAAGATAAAACACAAAGTTTATAATTTATATTTAGTATCAATGAATATCTAAGATGTATGTTGTATTTACATAAAAATTAGGAATCAGAACATTGTTATTTGCTGTTATTTGTATAGTTGCTCAAACTCTCTGGTTATTTGTGGGTTCTTATGACAGTGTTTTTAATTCATAACAACAATGTATGTGGTTATAAATTTATATTAAAATGGATATTCTTACAATGAGAGACATAAGATTAAAGAAACACCTTAGAGAACAATGAATATGTCATCCTGTACATTGTTTCACATGTGTCTTATTCATCAAATAAACACTGTGGAAGCGCGCACACGCTCTCTCTCTCTCTCTTTCTCTCTCTCTCTCTCTCTCTCTCTCTCTCTCTCTCTCTCTCTCTCACACACACACACACACACACACACACACACACAAAGAAAGAAAGGAAGAAACATAGTATGCTACGTGTGTAATCTCAATGAGATGCAACTTGAATTGGTCACTTCAGTTTATTGTTAGAATACTAGGGAAATACAATTAGTCTACAAAGGAAAATGCTTAAAAATCACTTGTGTATGCATGATGCTTCTTAAAATACCGCTCAGTTTTGTGAGTCCCATCCCAAATAGCGGTAACAGAGAGTATTGAATGTAAATATACATATTGCCACAGGTTTGTTTGACCCATAGGAAAGTGTCACAGAGATTCTGAAAGAACTGAACTGGCAGACTCTTGAAGATGATGTGAATTATCTTCAGAAAATCTACTTCCAAATTCCAAGAAGCTGCTTTAAATGATAACTCTAGGTATGTACTACAACTCCCTACTTATAAGGCTTACAGTGATCCCAAGGACAAGATTAGATTAATAAAAGCATGCATAGAGGCACTGAAACAGTTATTTTCCCCATGTTCCATAAATGAAAGGAATGGAAAAAAGCTCTAATAACTGGTACAATGGAACATCCCCTCTGTCATGTCCTTCACAGTGGTTTTCAGAGGATAGAAGTAAAAGTAGATGTAGATGTTGATGTTGATATAGTATTTGCTCCATTTCTGTGATTATATGACCCTTTTTTATGAACTTTCTTGTCTAATTTATCCTTCCATAAACATGTATCATTATTGTTCACAGGCATGGAAAAAAAATGAACATTCGGCCTGGATCCCCAAAGTATTAGGGAGATGAGGGATAACTGCACTAAAATTACATGTGATGTTTGTGTAACAGTCTCATCACTTGTCATTTTTGGGCAAAATATATAATGACATTTATGTCACTGCCAGTATTATTTAATGTGTCATATACTGTACTTTAGAATCTAACAGCCAAAAATAAAATTTTGATATTATAAAAATCACAGACAATATTATTTCATTGATCCATCAAATACCTTACATTATATTCATGGACACATTCCAGAAATTGAAAGAAAATGTAGACAGTAAATAATAGAAGCAGCATGGCTACTTGTGCATACAGAAAACATACAAAGGAAAATATGATTTTCATTCATTATTTCATGGGAAATGATGTGAAACAAAATTGAAGGGGCCACTATAAACCAAATCTGCACACTTAGTAGCCATACACAACATTACTATGTAATATTTAAGCTTACGTAGGCTAAATACAGTACACAGTAATCTGTGCAGCTTAAGCTTCTGCATAATTTCATATGAATGTAAATTGTAGTTATGTTATGCCTGAAGATGTTTTTTTAAAGTTACTATCTTTTTAAAGAGTAGTCTTTCATGTATATACAAACAAGGCTTAGCTTTATTTATCATTCCAATAATCATTTTCTCTAAGTTAAACATGTTTTCTTAAACTGTAGAACTCCCACAAAAATGATTCCCTACATCAGCAGCATCTGTATATTTCCATGGTACACTGCCACCACTGTTGAGCAGCTTGAATGAGAATCCAAACAACATATGTAAGTGTATTCAGTTTTTATTTATATTGTTGAGGTGTATCTCCCACTTCAAATTGTCCTGAACGTGTAATACATCTTCAACTGCTATGCATATGATAAGTAATTAGCTGGTTCTCTGACTTCTTTGTGAACTCACATCATTTCCTGTTTGATGTACTTATTCTATTATGTTAGTCTTATATTTGATCTCATAGGCATACAAAGAAAATAAGAAAATTGAGCATCTGTTACATGATGGTCAAATTGGCTTTAGGAAATGCAAAGGCACAAGAGAGGCAATACTGACTTTGGATACTGTTATGGAAGCAAGACCAAAAGATGTGTTCATAGGATTTATCAACCTGGAAAAAGCAATCAACAAGCCAGAATGGTGCAAGATGTTAAAAATGCTGAGAAAAATATCACTAGGCTATAAGGAAGGTTGGATACTGTACAATATGTACAAGAACCAAGTGGGAACAATAAGACTGGGAGGCCCAGAACAAAGTACTTGGATTAAAAAGCATGTAAGACAGGGATGCAGTCTTTAATTCCTACAGACCAATGTATACTTTGAGAGAGCAAGGACAGAAAGAAAAGTAAAGTTCAAGAGTGGGATTAAAATTCAGTGTGAAAGGATATCAATGATGATATTCACTGATAGGATTGCTATCCTTAGCAAAAGCAATGAAGAATTACAAGATATATTCACAGGAACAGACAGTCAATGTGTATATATTGTGGACTGAGAGTAAGTCAGTAAACCAAAGAAAGAGAAAAGTAATGAGAAATGGCAGGATTGAGAATAGTGAGAAGCTTATCATCAAAGCTGGTGATCACAAAGTAGATGAAGTTAAGGATTTCTGTTACTTTGGAAGCAAAATAACCTGTGACAGGTGATATAAAAAGCAAATTAGCACAGGCAAAGAGGACATTCCTGGGCAAAAGAATTCTACTAGTTTGAAACATATACTCTAATTTGAGGAAGAAATTTCTGAGAATATACCTTGGGAGTACAGCATCATATAGCAGTGAAACTTAGACTGTGGAAAAAGCAGATCAGAAGAGAAATGAAGCATTTGAGATGCAGTGCTTCAGAAGACTGTTGAAAATTAGATGGACTGATAAGGTAAAAAATGAGGAGGTTCTTCATAGAACTTCCAAAGAAAGCAACATGTGGGAAACACTGATAAGAAGAAAGGACAGGCTGATAGCACATGTGTTAAGAAATTACTGGATATCTTTTTTGGTGCCAGAGGGAACTGTAGAGTGTAAAAACTGTAGAGAAAGACAGATGAAGATGTAGTATGAAAGTGCTGTTCTGAGATGAAGAGGTTAGCAAAGGAGAGGAATTCATGGTGAGCTGCATCAAACTAGTCAGAAGACTGATGACATTCACACAAAACACCATGTATTCAAACTCATCTATTAAGTTATTCTAGCTGTTGCTGAAGTTCCTCTGTGATAAAGACATATGGTACAGTGTCATCAGCATTTCAATTCCTTAATCTAGATAATAAGATAATAGTTAGAAGGAGTGGCTAATCTCCTGAATTTATAGGAATTCCCTATTTTTTTACTTCATGTTTGATGGGAATTTGTTGTAGACATTTGCATCAGAAAAGGAAAGCCCTACTCTGAATTTTAAACAAGTGTGCAAAATCTACATGATAATCATTTTTGAATCTTGCATTGTTTATGTGAAATTCACAGTTAGGCTGAAACTGATTTTCATGCTTGGGAACAAAAGCCTTTGTGGAGTAAATGTACTGGAAAGTAAGTGTAAAAATTAAAGAGTCCTTTACATGATGTAAATTTATTTACTTCACACAAAATTCTTATATCTGATTTCTGTTGAATAAATACATTGTATACATTAGGTCTGCAGCCCAGAAGATTATGGAAAAAGAAAGTATATGTAAAAAAACCTGATTTTCTTCTCTTATAGTCAACTTAATGAAGTACATTTCTAAGCAGAACTATTTTATGATGATTTTGGCCCATTTCACAGATGAACTGAGGGGCCCCTATACTGCAGTGTGCACGCACTCTTTTTAACAAGTTGAATACCACGTGGCTGCCAATGCTCACAGCAGAGTTTATGCCTAGTGTTACATATCTGGCCTGATCTGTTGGCAAAACATCTATCACTTCAGTTCCATATGGAACAGGTGTGCTCAGTGACTGTGTTTATTTAAATCTGAGAAAATGTGCAGCAACTACTAGCAAATAATCTGTTTATTGCAGATATAGATTTCAGTCACTGCATGTCTGTCATCACTGTTAAAGACATATAAGAATGCATTACAATCAGACACATGCATACATCAAAACAAATTGTAGTTGTATAAACTTTGTGCAGGAGAAGACGATAAAGTAACATACCGATATGATGCACATAAAATCATCATTATCACTTGTTATAAAAATAGTCATTACTAGACTATCCATATCAGTAGTTGAGTTTACATTGTTTGAGTGATTGATTGATATATTCATCCACTGAACAATATACATTGTATGGATGTCATCAAATGTTTGCATAATATTTCTTATTAAAAAATAAACATGCCTATTACAGTATTCATAGCTTCTATACCTAGTCCTAATTTTCTAATCACATCATTAGTTGTTACATACTACAATTTCATGAACATAAAGTTACTGTCTATAGTTATTTTAAGTATTCATTTACAGTGCAGTAGCTATTATTCAGTAAATATTTTTTTAGCCTTTGCCTAAAGGTGTGGTGATCATTTATGTCTTTTACTTTTTTTTACAGTCAATTGCACAATTTTATTTCATGGTATAATACACTATTTTGAATTTATCTGTTTCTTCTGTTTGGACATAAACATTGTCTGACTTTGTTTCCATGGTCATGTAATATGCTCTCTGTGGTGTACAGTGTACAGCTTAAGACTGATGCAGATGTCTGCAAATCTGACACCACTGAAACCATTAAGGAAATTTGTGCATAACATAACAGGTTGTCTAAAGAAGAGATTGATGAGTATATAAGATTGTTTACATTAATCTTTCATAAAATTACTTCAAATTCATTGGCAATATATGCTGGAGTGTCAAAGAAACTAGTATAGGCATGTGTATTTAAATACATGTATATGTAAAGAGGCAGAATATGGTGCTGCAGTTGTCAATGCTGACATAAGACAAAAAGTGTCTGCCACAGTCACTAGATCAGTTACTGCTACTACAATGGCAGGGTATCAAGATTTAATTGAGTCTGAACATGGCATTTTATTCGGCACATGAGCAATGGGACACAGCATCTCTGAGGTAGCAATGAAGTGGGAGCTTTCAAGTATGATCATTTCATCAGTATACCACAAATATCAGGAATCTGGTAAAACATCAAATCTCCGACATCGCTGCGGCTGGAAAAAGATCCTGCAAGAATGGGACCAATGACAACTGAAGAGAATTGTTCAAGGTGACAGAAGTGCAACCCTCTTGCAAATTGCAGCCGATTTCAATGCTGGGCCATCAGCAAGTGTCAGTGTGCAAACATCATTGACATGGGCTTTTGGAGCCGAAGGCCCACTCTTGTACCCTTGATCACTGCATGACACAGAGCTTTATGCCTCAACTGTGCCCATAAATGCTGTTATTGGACTGTTTATGACTGGTAACATGTAGCATGGCTGGACGAGTCTCATTTCAAATTGTATCGAGCTGATGGATGTGTACATGTATGGAGACAACCTCATGACTTCATGGTCCCTGTATGTCAGCAGGGAACAGTTCAAGCTAGTGAAGGCACTGTAATGAGGTGGGGCACGTGCAGATGGAGTGATATGAGACCCCTGATACATTCAGATCTGACTCTGACAGGTGACATGTATGTAGGCATCCTGTCTGATCACCTGCTTCCATTCATGTCCATTGTGCATTCTGATGGAGTTGGGCAACTCCAGCAAGACAATGCGACACCCCACACATCCAAACTTGCTACAGAGCAGCTCCAGGAACACTCTTATGGGTTTAAACACCTATGCTGCCCACCAGACTCCCCATACACACACATTATTGAGCATATCTGGGGTGCATTGCAATGTGCTGTTCAGAAGAGATCTCCACCCACTCATACTCTTACGGAATTATGGACAGCACTGCAGGATTCATGGTGGCAATTCCCTCCAGCACTACTTCAGACATTAGTCAAGTCCATGCCGTGGCATGTTGCAGCACTTCTGCGTGCTTGCATGGGTCCTACTTGATATTAGGCAGGTGTACCAATTTCCTTGGCTCTTCGGTGTATATTTACAGAAAGATGGGTTAAGTGTGGGTAGACCACTTTCAGGACTTTTGGCTGACATTTTTATCAGCTATTTGGAGAACAATTTTTTTCTGGAGGAACTGTAGGTGTAAAATAAAATGATATACTATTGTAGATTTGTTAATGGCACTTTGTTGTTGATTAGCAGGAACAATGATGACATCAAAACAGTAGTTAGTAAGTTCAACAGCCTAAATGGTAAAATAAAGCTAGATTTGAGCATTTAAAATTCAGAATGATAAACATTCTTTCATGATCTACAAAAAAAGCACATGTGCTGACAGTATTATTGACTAAAGCTCGCCGCGTGGGATTAACCGAGCAGTCTAACGTGCTGCAGTCACGGACTGTGCAGCTCATCCCGGTGGAGGTTCAGTCCTCCCTCAGGCATGGGTGTGTGTGTTTGTCCTTAGGATAAATTAGGTTAAGTAGTGTGTAAGCTTAGGGACTGATGACTTTAGTAGTTAAGTCCCATAAGATTTCACACACATTTGAACATTTTTGACTAAAGTTCAAATCATCCCAGTCAGCATAAAAACGCCTATTTTAAATTTGTCATCAATAAATTACTAAACCTCTCAATTTCAAAAGGAGTACATGAATGTGAAGTGAACACAATTAAATATATTTCACATAAAAATAACTGTTCACAACATTTCACCAACAACATTTAAAATAATCCGTGAAAGGATGGCTTCTGTTTTAGAACATGGGAAGTAAAGGTGATTTTTGCCACCAAGAATAACTCGGGTAGAGGGTTAATAATTGTGTTGACAAAGGTAATATCTATAAGAGATTGGGTGTTTATAAGATACAGTGTCCCGATTGTGATGCTTGTTATGTGTGGCAAACTAGATGGTGACTCAGTGTCAGATTTAGCAAACATGTTGCTTCACATTGACAGAATGTGACTGAAAAATCTATTTACCACCCACCTCATGGAAAGTGAACACAACATTCCAGTTATGTTTTCATTCATTAAAAGACCCCATTCATTTGAAAAGAGGAAATTTATGGACTTGCTGGAAAGTTTATGCCAGCAGCAGTCATCTTGGGGTATGCTGCTCAACAAGCAGGTAGCAACGAGGAACTTTTAAAAACTGCTTTGGGCTTGATCAGTGACAGTAGATGCCAGCAGGCATATCAACCTGCCAGTATTGGCCTGTTATATAATAGTATTGTATTGTATTGTATTGTACTTATTGGTCCAGTAAATCTTACATGTACAGTACAGCACATCAGATATTGGACAGGTCAAAGTATATCTTACAATTAAAACACTTTAGAAACTAGAAAATTATGTTCACAAAATTTTACAGCACTTCATATACTGGGCAAGTCAATGTGTAAGTTATAATTAAACCACATTAGAAACTTGAAGTTTACAACTGAATACATGTATAAGCCAATATTAACGATTACAGTATTTGCATGATCCTCACTTAAGCTCTAAGGATTTTTGAGGAACTCTTCTACACTATGAATTAACATGTACACTAGAGAATTACATTCACAGAATTTTACTTCATATACTGGGCAAGTCGGTATACAACTTATACTTGAACCCCATTAGAAACTTGAGAATTACATCTGAATGTATTTATAGGCCAATATTAATGGTTACAGTATTTGCATCATCATCACTTAGATTCTCGAGGATTTTGGACGAACTCTTCCACACTATAAAAGCAATGTGTCAACAGATATTCTTTTAATGCTGCTTTAAAATTTTTTACATCAGTCTTTAATTTCTCTTGGCAATTTATTGTAGATAATTTTTCCATGGTGTAATGTTCCTTTTTGGCACAAACTGGTTTTTGTATGGAGTACATGAAAGTCAGTTTTCTGTCTTGTATTATGATGATGAACATTTTCATTTTTGGGGAGGATACTAGGATTTGTTATTGTATATTTCTTTATAAACATTGCACTTTCAAATAGGAAAATACATGGAAGGGGAAGAATCCCCATCCTTTTAAATAATGGTCTACATGGTTTGTTCCTTTTTATTCCAGCCATGGCTCACATTTGAGAGCAGCTTTGGTATTGCATGACATAATTTTTTTCTACATCAATAGCCAGCCCTAATGGTTAATCAATTTAGCAGCAAACCAGACCAATAGTTATGTGGTCTTATGGGAAATCTGGTATTAGTGCTGTGTAAAGTGTAACATATCTTGTTTATTATGATGTACCTCTCTAGTCTTAAACTGAAGTAATCTGTGTTTCTGTGAACAGTTTATAGTAAAGTTTTGTTTCTAAAGAGCAGTACGCACAAACTACTGTTAGTTCACACAGCAACCTCAACACAGGTCAACTGCCAGACAGGTAGCAACTGCCTTTTAAATAATACCTATCTTAGCTATTTTAAGCACATTTTTATGAGTTGTGTATAAATTCTGTAATCTAAACTGTGTATTAGAGAATGCTCTGCACACCATCATGAAATACATTGAGGTTGGCTATGTAATATTTGTAAATAGTAGCTTGAGTGTGAACTGAACTACTGACTTAGATTGTCTAGAAGGGATTGTTTGTATAGACAAGCAATAATGATGATTTGATTGCATGTTACTGGTGTGTTACTTTTTATCTTTTAATCTTGCACAAAGCTTATACAATTACAATATCTTTTGATTGCATGTTACTGGTGTGTTACTTTTTATCTTTTAATCTTGCACAAAGCTTATACAATTACAATATCTTTTGATTCATACCTGTGTCTTACTGCTATGTATTCTTACGTGTTTTTAGTTCTGATGATAGCCACATGGTGGTTGAAATCTAGGTCTGCAATAAACAAATTACTAGTGACTACTTGCTTCACATTTTATAAACTTTATCCATCACTTTGCAAACAACAGTGTCAATACGTATTAGTCTACTTGCATGCAGTATGTGTAAGTAAAATATAATACAATTCATGTCACTTATTTAAGAGTAACATCTGCTATGGACACTGGTTTTTTAATCATTATCTGACTCACATAATCAACAATACTCAAGGCACTAAAACAACGTGCAAAATAGCTAACTTCTATGAGCTCTGTTCTTAAAGCAAGAAAAAAATCACTGTTTACAAGTGACACTTCTCTCCATCAAAAAACTAAAACAAAAGTTTTAGGCCAGTTCCCACTTAGGCTGTGTATGCTCAGCAGGTGGCCAATTGACCACAGCATTATTACTTACGTTCACATTAATTGGGAAGGGTGTGGTAACAACTCTTCCAGACTTTTACCATCACTCAAATAACCAGCATGCAGAACTTCACATTTGCCTGCTGTTGCAAGTGCTGTCTTGTTCAGAGTCACTGAAAAGTGATAGTCTTACTTCAGCTCATGTTAAAAGTAAAATGTATCTCATTACAAATTTATGAAGACTCTGGATACAAGAAAATTTCCCAGCATCCTACTCAATGCTATGCCACACACAAAATTGCCCCCCATACACTGTTTGGTGTGAGTATTTTCAACAAAATGTTTCTGGATGAGCTTTGTTAACACAATAGACCAAACAATATCTGCTGACAATGTTGTGGCACAAGATCATAACAACACAGAACAGTTTGTTGTGGAACAGAACAGAAACTATTGTGTAAGCCTGTAAGATGCAAAATGTCGTTTAAAAACATAGTGTCACACCAAATGTGTTTGGCAAATCTTCAAAAACACATGCAATTTCATGCCAGTGAGCTGTTATCTTCAGTGCTTAAAAACACACACGCACACATAGAGTTTTCAGATGCATTTTCTTCAATGCTTCAGCAGATATTTGCGATTTAGGTTTTGGAATGAGTAGCTGAAGTCAACCTAAAAATTAATTCTCATCACACCTTAGATACAATGCCTAGTATCAACACAAAGTGTTTGTTTGTTTCCTGTTAGCAATAAAATTATTTTTTAAGTGTAATTTGATAAAGAAGTCCCTAATTACTGTACTGTGATATTTGTTTTATCACTATCCAGGATGTTCAGAAATTCCTGTTAAAAAATTCTATGACTTGTAGCGGGGAGTGAGTACATAATATTTTGAATAGAAACCCATGTCTGGAAATGTGCTACTTCCATTCTACAGTAATTTGAAAACATGGTAATGTGACTGCTTTTACAAGTAATTTATTAGGCCTGACCAAGTACCTCACTTGTTTTACAATTCCATTCTTTGATAACCAGAGATATTGCTTGTGTACTCATTGACAGATTATATTCAGTGTGATGAAGTATGGCCTCTTTCAGTTTGGGTGTGTGGTGTCTCCTTGGAGCACCACAGTCATGCCCAGTGAGGGTGAAGGTATTCTTTCTCAAAGCCGTTTCAAAATTATGGTGAAAAGAATAAACTAAAAGTATACAGCAAATCCAAAATCATGACATCACAACTGAAAACAGATCAAATGGATATAGTAAGCAAAACTTCAAGGAACTAGAATTTGGCATGAAACACCTCAAACCAAAGTGAAAATGTTCAAGGCCTACATTTGCAATGATAGAACCGACCTGAATAATCCAAACTCCCAGGTACTAACCAGTAACAAAGTTCTTAATTGATTAGTTCAAATGTGGTGAATATGTTTTTGTAGGCAATGTTCAGTCACTATCTAATTATTTCATACCACATTTTAATACGAATTGTTGTTTGAAAATAAGTACATGCATCGGCAGTTAAATGATTCAATAGGAAAAGCACTGTAAGTATTCAATAACATCTTGAACAGGTAATTGAGGAAACACAATGACAAAAACCATATATATCACTGATATCATGACATGACAATGTTGAGCTTCAAATTACTAAAGAACATACACGATGTGATTAAAAGAATCCGGACACCTGGCTGAAAACGATTTACAAGTTTGTGGCAACCTCCATCGGTAATGCTGGATTTTATTATGATGCCAGCTGGGGTGGCCGAGCGGTTCTAGGCGCTACAGTCTGGAACCGAGCGACCGCTACGGTCGCAGGTTCGAATCCTGCCTCGGGCATGGATGTGTGTGATGTCCTTAGGTTAGTTAGGTTTAAGTAGTTCTAAGTTCTAGGGGACTGATGACCTCAGTACTTAAGTCCCATAGTGCTCAGAGCCATTTGAACCATTTTTTTATTATGATGTTGGCCCACACTTAGCCTTGATGATAGCTTCCACTCTTGCAGGCCTACGTTCAATCAGATGCTGGAGGGTTTTTGGTAAATGGCAGCCCATTCTTCACAGAGTGCTGCACTGAGGAGAGGTATTGATGTCGGTTGGTGAGGTCTGGCACGAAGTAAGCGTTCCAAAACGTCCCAAAGATCTTCTATAGGATTCAGGTCAGGACTCTGTGCAGGCCAGTCCATTACAGGGATATTATTGTCATGTAACCACTCTGCCATAGGCCGTGCATTGTGAACAGGTGCTCCATCATGTTAAAAGATGCAATCACCATCCCTGAAATGCTCTTCAACAGTGGGAAGGAAGAAACACTTAAAACATCAATGTAAGCCTGTGCTTTGATTGTGCCATGCAAAACAACATGAGATACAAGCTCCCTCCATGAAAAACATGACCACACCATGACGCCACCACCTCTGAATTTTACTGTTGGCACTACACACGCTGGCAGATGACGTTCACTGGCCATTTGACATACCCACAACCTGCCATCGGATTGTCACATTATGAGACGTGATTCGTCACTCCACACAACGTTTTTCCACTGTTCAATCATCCAATGTTTACGCTCCTTACATGAAGCGAAGCATCGTTTGGTATTTACTGGCATGATGTGTGATGAGCAGCTGCTCGACTATGGAATCTAAGTTTTCTCACCTCCCACCTAACTGTCATAGTATTTGCAGTGGATCATGATGCAATTTGGAATTCCTGTGTGATGGTCTGGATAGATGTCTGCCTATTACACATTACGACCCTCTTCAACTGTCAGCAGTGTCTGTCAGTCAACAGACGAGGTCATCCTGTATGCTTTTGTGCTGTATATGTCCCTTCACATTTCCACTTCACTATCACATTGGAAACAGAGCATCTAGTGATGTTTAGGCATGTGGAAATCTCGCGTACAGACGTATGACACAAGTGACACTCAATCAAAGTCCGTGAGTTCTGCAGAGCGCCCCATTCTGCTCTCTCACGATGTCTAATGACTACTGAGGTCGCTGATATGGAGTACCTGGCAGTAGGTGGCAGCAAAACGCACCTAATATGAAAAACATGTGTTTTTAGGGTGTCCGAATACTTTTGATCACATAATGTAAATGATGAATGCTAACAACCAATATAGAAAACATGACACAAAGCATATACAGAATCAAATATAGATAAAGGCACAAGCATAATGCAAAGCAGAGTAATACACGTGACATACTCAAACTTAGCTTAAACTACATGCGTAATTGGTGTGTCAAAGAAATGTCTGATATCCTGCAGTAGCATCCAACCAAAATATCTTCTATCTGACTGATGTCTTCCTCAAACTAATCAGCCAACACACATGTCTCATCAAGACTGTGGTTATCTATAACTATGCAGCCAAAATCCACTAATAGTACTATTGTCACCCTAGGACAACAGCAAGCAAAATACTCCCATATCATATTAATCAAAAGCTTTCAAAGACAACACCAGATTCACCACAGAGCAATGGGATTCATTATAATCAAGATAAAGTAAATAATAAGTAAATCACTGAAATCCATAGAATATGTATCATGTGTAAACTTCAAATAGCAGGCTAAGTGTGTGCAATGTAAATTATATCGATGTAATGTATGTATGTATGTATGAAGTATTTCAGATTCACATGATGTTGAATAATCATAGAAATCATAAAAATGTGAAACAATACCAAATGTTACACAAGTGACCAAGAGTCTACCATAATTCCTGCTGATCAACTAGAGTGTGAGTAAAAAAATGTACGTGTGTGATCCAGTTGACTATACTTCTCTTCAAAATTCATATTGTTGTTAGTTCCGGTCAGTAAGGATGAGACAGATACTATTAACAAGTCAGTGAAGCATATCATGTACCAGGAACTGATTTAGACATGTGGCTAGAAATGAAGTGTAAATGGTGTAATTAAGGAAAGTAGTACTGAAGTATAAAGGTGTTGAAGCAGAAATTACATTAGCTGGGGCCCTTGTGCTTGCCAGACACTTGGTACGCACAGAAAGAGTACCCCCCTGATGGTTGATCAGACTAAAATGCAGAAAATGCATCAAAGTAGAATGTATTAAGCAAATTGTTGTACCAAAACCATGAATCAAAATTGGTAATCAAAGTCACATAAATCCAAAGAATAGAAATGTGAATAAATATGTGTGTGACTATAAATCAATGTATAATGGTGCTGAAGCAGGTACTAGATTAGCTGGGGCCCTTGTGCTTGCCAGACACATGGTACACACAGAAAGTGTATCTCCTGAAGGTTCATAATTATATTATCCCCCAACTCTGCAAATTCTCTAACTCATTCTCAATAACCTTCCTCTTACAAACAGGTACTCCATAAGGCTTAATGAAAAATGTTTCATGTGGTCTCAGTTTTAACTCACACATGTTATTTTTTATGCTGATTGGCTTGTCATTGAAAATGCTATTATATACTCACAGGAATCCCTCCAAGTCATTATTTTCATCAGATTCAGATTCAGATTCAGATTCTTTATTAGTCATTCAGCATTGTTACATGCAATAGACTTCGTTAGTTCACTTAACCTATTAATTTTACAAAATAAATTTTTACATATTTAAGTTGATATTGGGCATTTATAAAAATTCTTCTAATGAATAGAATGGATTAGTTAACAAGAAGTTATGAACATTGTCTTTAAATAATTTGTCAGGCTTGATTGACCCATTTTTAGACAATTTGTTATATATTTTAATTGCCATATACTTATGACTATTGTTAGTTTTAGCTAATCTATTTTGTGACAACAGCAGAGAAGTACACGTTCTTGTATAGTAGCCATGCCTTTCATTTGTTACACTTAAATTAGGTAGTTCAGCAAGTATGTAGTTAACACTGTCAAGAATATATAAATTAATTACTGTTAAAATTCTATAGTTAATGTACAATGGTTTACAATGTGTTCTATTATCTACCTTAGCCATTAATCTGATTGCTTTCTTCTGGAGCACAATAATTTCATTTATTTTTCTGCTGTTTCCCCAGATTATTAACCCATACCTTAAAACAGATTGAAAAAAGGCAAAGTACACTGTCCTTACGTACTCAAATGTCACACACAACATCAGTCTCTTCAACAAATATACACTCCTGGAAATTGAAATAAGAACACCGTGAATTCATTGTCCCAGGAAGGGGAAACTTTATTGACACATTCCTGGGGTCAGATACATCACATGATCACACTGACAGAACCACAGGCACATAGACACAGGCAACAGAGCATGCACAATGTCGGCACTAGTACAGTGTATATCCACCTTTCGCAGCAATGCAGGCTGCTATTCTCCCATGGAGACGATCGTAGAGATGCTGGATGTAGTCCTGTGGAACGGCTTGCCATGCCATTTCCACCTGGCACCTCAGTTGGACCAGCGTTCGTGCTGGACGTGCAGACCGCGTGAGACGACGCTTCATCCAGTCCCAAACATGCTCAATGGGGGACAGATCCGGAGATCTTGCTGGCCAGGGAAGTTGACTTACACCTTCTAGAGCACGTTGGGTGGCACGGGATACATGCGGACATGCATTGTCCTGTTGGAACAGCAAGTTCCCTTGCCGGTCTAGGAATGGTAGAACGATGGGTTCGATGACGGTTTGGATGTACCGTGCACTATTCAGTGTCCCCTCGATGATCACCAGTGGTGTACGGCCAGTGTAGGAGATCGCTCCCCACACCATGATGCCGGGTGTTGGCCCTGTGTGCCTCAGTCGTATGCAGTCCTGATTGTGGCGCTCACCTGCACGGCGCCAAACACGCATACGACCATCATTGGCACCAAGGCAGAAGCGACTCTCATCGCTGAAGACGACACGTCTCCATTCGTCCCTCCATTCACGCCTGTCGCGACACCACTGGAGGCGGGCTGCACGATGTTGGGGCGTGAGCGGAAGACGGCCTAACGGTGTGTGGGACAGTAGCCCAGCTTCATGGAGACGGTTGCGAATGGTCCTCGCTGATACCCCAGGAACAACAGTGTCCCTAATTTTCTGGGAAGTGGCGGTGCGGTCCCCTACGGCACTGCGTAGGATCCTACGGTCTTGGCGTGCATCCGTGCGTCGCTGCGGTCCGGTCCCAGGTCGACAGGCACGTGCACCTTCCGCCGACCACTGGCAACAACATCGATGTAGTGTGGAGACCTCATGCCCCACGTGTTGAGCAATTCAGCGGTACGTCCACCCGGCCTCCTGCATGCCCACTATACGCCCTCGCTCAAAGTCCGTCAACTGCACATACGGTTCACGTCCATGCTGTCGCGGCATGCTACCAGTGTTAAAGACTGCGATGGAGCTCCGTATGCCACGACAAACTGGCTGACACTGACGGCGGCGGTGCACAAATGCTGCGCAGCTAGCGCCATTCGACGGCCAACACCGCGGTTCCTGGTGTGTCCGCTGTGCCGTGCATGTGATCATTGCTTGTACAGCCCTCTCGCAGTGTCCGGAGCAAGTATGGTGGGTCTGACACACCGGTGTCAATGTGTTCTTTTTTCCATTTCCAGGAGTGTATAACTCTTGACAACCTAACCACTATGTGATCAACATGAGAGTTCCATGTTAGACTGTTGTCAAGTACAATACCTAAAAACTTTGCCTTTTGTTTTTTCTATTTTTGTAGTCTTTGATAGACTGAACCACATATTCTGGGTCTTTTCCTCATTTAATAGCAGACCATTGGCATTAAACCATGATGTTGCATTTTCTTTTGCCAATTTCATATCACTTACAAGGTTATCAAGTACATGGTTTACAGATAGAAAAGTTGTGTCATCTGCATACATATATGTCTTTACATCTATATTTCCTGGTAAGTCATTTATGTGTACAAGGAAAAGAAGTGGTCCCAGTTTAGATCCCTGTGGCACTCCATGTTGAACCTCAAGTATGTTTGACAGATGACTTCCTGAACTCACCACCTGCTTCCTTTTATTGAGGTATGATTTGATGAGTTTTAAACTTTTATCACATATTCCATAGTACTCAAGTTTAGAGAGCAGAAGTGAGTGGTCAGCACAGTCAAAAGCTTTGCTCAGATCGCAGAAGGTTACCTGTGCGTGCGCATGGTCCTCAAATGCTGCTAGAATGTCTCTGACTAAGAGCTCTATGGCATGTATAGCTGACCTTCCTTTTCTGTAACCAAACTGTGATGCACTTAACATACCATTTAGTTCTACGTACTCATACATCTGCTTGTATATTATGCCTTCAAAGACTTTTCCTAGTACTGTAAATAGTGAAATTGGTCTGTAGTTTGCAGGATCTGATATGGCACCCTTCTTAAAGACTGGAGTTACCTTGGATAGTTTGAGAGGATCAGGAAAAAACCCTTCTATGAGACACAGGTTTATAGAATATGTTAATGGTGCTGCAATGTAATGTATGATTTCTTTCAATAGATTGTTTGACATATTAAAAATATCTGTACTGTATGAATTTTTCATTTCTTTGACTATTTTAAGAACTTCATGTTGGCATACCTCTTTGAAGTGTTTCAATGATGATCTGGCCCTATTATGATTTAGGTTTGCTCTCTTCAGATAATCTATACATGTTACATTGGGTTTACTGATCAGCTTTTTGATATCATCAGCACAGCTTACAAAATATTTATTGAATGTATCTGCTGGTATTGGGACTGTCTTGTCGAAGTTTCTGACTTCACCTTTATCAGTATTAATTACTGACCAGGCTGTTTTGCATTGGTTTTTACTATTTTTTATGAAATTTGTGTTGTATCTTAGTTTCGCCAATTGCAACTCTTTCTTATACAGTTTCTTAGTGATTTTTTCGAGATCCTTAATTTCATTAGAATTGTTTACTTTGGCAAGGTGCTTCAACAGCAGTAGCTTATTTTTTAGATTCTCCAGTTCTTTGGTGTACCAAAATTTACTCTTTCTTGTTTTATGGTATTTCTTTTGAACAAGATGGGCTTTTAAAATACCTCTTAAGTAATTGTGGAATGTTTCATAAACTGTTTGGGCACTGGAATCACAGTTTTGAAATAATTTGTCCCAGTTTGTTATGCTCAGCTGGTGTGTTAGTTTTATGAGATTGTGTTTTGTTAATATTAAGGTATTAGATTTTGTTAACTTTTGTGCAGCCTTGCTCTCATCCCCTTTTGTAAAATGTCTTAACTATACTGTTAACATGGAGTGGTCTGAGAAAACAAATTCTTTTACCTTGGTGGAGTACATATCACGAGCACAGTTGACAAAAGCATTATCCAAGCACGCTTGTAGTCTTGTTGGTTCTGAATGTACATGATGGAAGTTGTGCTGCCTTAGCATATTCAGTAACTTATTTACACTGGATTTGTTACATGTTACATCAAAGCTTGAATTAAAGTCTCCCCCAATTACAGTTACATACTGTTTCCATTTCGTTATGTAGTAGAGTACACTGTCTAAATTACCTAAAAAAGTTTTATCATCTGAGTCAGGGGAATGGTAGATACACACTATGATAAGTTTCATTATATCACATATGATCCTGGTAATTTCAAAGTGTTTCTCTACACATGCCCAACTAAGATCTAGTTTTCTACACTCTATTTCATTTGAAACATAGATAACAGTACCACCATTACGGTACTGAGATCTGCAAAAAGTGTTTCCATATTTATAATCTTCTGGTACATAGTACTGTATTTGTTCTGGTTTAAGCCAATGTTCTGATAGACATAAGAAAGAATACTTATTCTGTGGCAATGACTCCTCCAGAATTTCAACTTTATTTTCAAGACCCTGAATGTTTAAAAATAGGATGTTGTTGTGACTTATCTGTGAGCAGGCTGGTTTTTCACATTTTTATTTTCTTCTTGGGTTGAAACCATAAAAAATTATCACTGAATGACACAGATGTATTTTTCCTTTGGCTCCTCCTTAAGCATTGCTGTGTTACTGCTCCAGTCGTTGTTGGTTCTGCTACTGCTGCTGCTGTTGCTGCTGATAATGATGGTGCAGCTGCTGTCTCACTTATTTCTGGTGTTTGTTGTTCCATAACTGCTGTGCCTTTCTGTGAATTATTAACATTTGGAGTGTTCACTTGCATTAGTAAAATTTCACATTTGTCTTGGAGAGGTGTAGCTTCACTGACAGCAGATTTCACATTGGATTCTACAGGATACACACACTTCCTGTCCATGAGTGGTATGACTTTTCTATCATCACACTGCACATTTGAGATTTTATTTACAAGTTCTAAAATTTTTGTTACTATTACGTTTTTTCCAAGTACATTTAGATGGGAACCATGTGTTGTGTGAAATCTTTTCCCTAAATTGCTGATGTTCACAAATGTTACATTTTCAAACCGCTTGCAAATATTTTGCATCTCTTTATTTGCAGTTTCAATTTCTTTATTTACACAGGACCATTCCATCAAATCGTAATGGTGTGGCACTGAAAAAACAATAACATTTGTTCCTCTCAGCTCATACAGTTTTCTTTTTAGCGAGATTAAGAGATCGTTTTTTTCGTTCCTAGCTATATCATTTGATCCCACCAGGAAGATGGAAAAGTCCTTTTTGCTCAATGAGGAAATTTTTTCTTGACACATTGACGTAGCAGCACTGAATTTTGCTCCTGGTTTTATTGTACAGTTAAAACTAAAATTCTGACTACTTGTACGCCGAAATTCGGCAGCTGTATTTCGTCCTTGGCTGTCGGCATACAGTTCAGTTTTACCGGTACTTGCTGTTCCGAGATTGCCTGTTTCCTGCCTACCTTTTCAGTAAGCGAAGTCTTGTTTGGCACTATTTATTGTGTCTTTTTTGCTAACACATGTCGATATTGTCTCAGTAGAGCAGCTTAGCGGTGGAAGATTTTTCGTGAGCACTTTCGCATATGATCTTTTACTTAACTGCTGCTGAAATATTCCATGTTTTACCTTATTCACAAAGTCGTTTGGTTTTCCACATGGTACACTCGCACTGTTAACTTCACTTTCACAATCCATAGTCGAAAGAGCTTGAAAGTAATTTTCGTTCACTATATTTATGTTTCTTTCGCCGTTTTCTGTATCTTGTATTATATGTTTGCGTCTTTTGTACTTCACTTCCGTCCAATTCTCCGACATATTCGTACTTTCATGGCGCGAGTTTTTCATGTCCCATTCACTTTTTTCTTCTTTAAGTTTCTTGATATCTATCTTCAAGGAACTGATAATAAATTGTAAACTAGACACCCGTTCGCTGAGCTTTGTAATTTCATCCTTACAACTGTCACAATTTTTCTTTTTCATGGCAAAATTCACACTTTTTCTCGGACATGCACAACGAATTTTTACACTAGCCGCCATCTTACTACTTGCCTCCATTATCTTAAAAAGATACAACTTAAATTGCCTGCTGAGTTAACTTTATACAATACTAATTGAGATAAATTTTCACTAACCACCTCGTTATCAAAATACTCATTATCTTCATCTAAATAATTTCTATCATCAAATACTTCCACTCCTCTTAAATTATTGCTACAATTCTCCTCAAACATTATGTATAATTTTGTTTCACCATGAACACCAGATTTTGGATGAATGAAATTTAACTTCACATTTAACCAGCCAAACCTAGCACTAACTTTCAGTATCCAATCCATTCCTAACAACATGTGTTCATTCAGGTCAGTTATTACCAGACATCCTTGCTCAAATACAACATTACTGACAGTAAATGAAATTAATGCTTGACTACTGATTAATTCACTAAGTTTCCCCATGGCTTCTTTTATTTTAACACCAGTAACTGAAAATTCAGAGTACTATTCAGTGTTCTTTAATCTATCTCTTAATTTACCAGAGACACCACTTACACCACTTCACTTCAAATTATACCACTAAGTCAATTGTCCCCCCCATGAACAATGGACCTTGCCGTTGGTGGGGAGGCTTGCGTGCCTCAGCGATACAGATGGCCGTACCGTAGGTGCAACCACAACGGAGGGGTATCTGTTGAGATGCCAGACAAACATGTGGTTCCTGAAGAGGGGCAGGAGCCTTTTCAGTAGTTGCAGGGGCAACAGTCTGGATGATTGACTGATCTGGCCTTGTAACATTAACCAAAACGGCCTTGCTGTGTTGGTACTGCGAACGGCTGAAAGCAAGGGGAAACTACAGCCGTAAATTTTCCCGAGGACATGCAGCTTTACTGTATGATTAAATGATGATGGCGTCCTCTTGGGTAAAATATTCCGGAGGTAAAATAGTCCCCCATTCGGATCTCCGGGCGGGGACTACTCAAGAGGACGTCGTTATCAGGAGAAAGAAAACTGGCGTTCTACGGATTGGAGCGTGGAATGTCAGATCCCTTAATCGGGCAGGTCGGTTAGAAAATTTAAAAAGGGAAATGGATAGGTTAAAGTTAGATATAGTGGGAATTAGTGAAGTTCGGTGGCAGGAGGAACAAGACTTTTGGTCAGGTGATTACAGGGTTATAAATACAAAATCAAATAGGGGTAATGCAGGAGTAGGTTTAATAATGAATAAAAAAATAGGAGTGCGGGTTAGCTACTACAAACAGCATAGTGAACACATTATTGTGGCCAAGATAGACACAAAGCCCATGCCTACTACAGTAGTACAAGTTTATATGCCAACTAGCTCTGCAGATGATGAAGAAATTGATGAAATGTATGACGAGATAAAAGAAATTATTCAGGTAGTGAAGGGAGACGAAAATTTAATAGTCATGGGTGACTGGAATTCGTCAGTAGGAAAAGGGAGAGAAGGAAACTTAGTAGGTGAATATGGATTGGGGGTAAGAAATGAAAGAGGAAGCCGCCTTGTAGAATTTTGCACAGAGCATAACTTAATCATAGCTAACACTTGGTTCAAGAATCATAAAAGAAGGTTGTATACCTGGAAGAATCCTGGAGATACTAAAAGGTATCAGATAGATTATATAATGGAAAGACAGAGATTTAGGAACCAGGTTTTAAATTGTAAGACATTTCCAGGGGCAGATGTGGATTCTGACCACAATCTATTGGTTATGAACTGCAGATTGAAACTGAAGAAACTGCAAAAAGGTGGGAATTTAAGGAGATGGGACATGGATAAAATGAAAGAACCAGAGGTTGTACAGGGTTTCAGGGAGAGCATAAGGGAACAATTGACAGGAATGGGGGAAAGAAATACAGTAGAAGAAGAATGGGTAGCTCTGAGGGATGAAGTAGTGAAGGCAGCAGAGGATCAAGTAGGTAAAAAGACGAGGGCTAATAGAAATCCTTGGGTAACAGAAGAAATATTGAATTTAATTGATGAAAGGAGAAAATATAAAAATGCAGTAAATGAAGCAGGCAAAAAGGAATACAAACGTCTCAAAAATGAGATCGACAGGAAGTGCAAAATGGCTAAGCAGGGATGGCTAGAGGACAAATGTAAGGATGTAGAGGTTTGTCTCACTAGGGGTAAGATAGATACTGCCTACAGGAAAATTAAAGAGACCTTTGGAGAGAAGAGAACCACTTGTATGAATATCAAGAGCTCAGATGGCAACCCATTTCTAAGCAAAGAAGGGAAGGCAGAAAGGTGGAAGGAGTATATAGAGGGTTTATACAAGGGCGATGTACTTGAGGACAATATTACGGAAATGAAAGAGGATGTAGATGAAGATGAAATGGGAGATAAGATACTGCGTGAAGAGTTTGACAGAGCACTGAAAGACCTGAGTCGAAACAAGGCCCCGTGAGTAGACAACATTCCATTAGAACCACTGATGCCCTTGGGAGAGCCAGTCATGACAAAACTCTACCATCTGGTGAGCAAGATGTACGAGACAGGCGAAATACCCACAGACTTCAAGAAGAATATAATAATTCCAATCCCAAAGAAAGCAGGTGTTGACAGATGTGAAAATTACAGAACTATCAGTTTAATAAGTCACAGCTGCAAAATACTAACGCGAATTCTTTACAGACGAATGGAAAAACTGGTAGAAGCTGACCTCGGGAAAGATCAGTTTGGATTCCGTAGAAATATTGGAACACGTCAGGCAATACTGACCTTACGACTTATCTTAGAAGAAAGATTAAGAAAAGGCAAACCTACGTTTCTAGCATTTGTAGACTTAGAGAAAGCTTTTGACAATGTTAACTGGGATACTCTCTTTCAAATTCTGAAGGTGACAGGGGTAAAATACAGGGAGCGAAAGGTTATTTACAATTTGTACAGAAACCAGATGGCAGTTATAAGAGTCGAGGGACATGAAAGGGAATGATTTGTTGGGAAGGGAGTAAGACAGGGTTGTAGCCTCTCCCCGATGTTATTCAATCTGTATATTGAGCAAGCAGTAAAGGAAACAAAAGAAAGATTTGGAGTAGGTATTAAAATTCATGGAGAAGAAGTAAAAACTTTGAGGTTCGCCGATGATATTGTAATTTTGTCAGAGACAGCAAAGGACTTGGAAGAGCAGTTGAACGGAATGGACAGTGTCTTGAAAGGAGGATATAAGATGAACATCAACAAAAGCAAAACGAGAATAATGGAATGTAGTCAAATTAAATCGGGTGATGCTGAGGGGATTAGATTAGGAAATGAGACACTTAAAGTAGTAAAGGAGTTTTGCTATTTAGGGAGTAAAATAACTGATGATGGACGAAGTAGAGAGGATATAAAATGTAGACTGGCAATGGCAAGGAAATCGTTTCTGAAGAAGAGAAATTTGTTAACATCGAGTATAGATTTAAGTGTCAGGAAGTCGTTTCTGAAAGTATTTGTATGGAGTGTAGCCATGTATGGAAGTGAAACATGGACGATTACCAGTTTGGACAAGAAGAGAATAGAAATTTTCGAAATGTGGTGCTACAGAAGAATGCTGAAGATAAGGTGGGTAGATCATGTAACTAATGAGGAGGTATTGAATAGGATTGGGGAGAAGAGAAGTTTGTGGCACAACTTGACTAGAAGAAGGGATCGGTTGGTAGGACATGTTTTGAGGCATCAAGGGATCACAAATTTAGCATTGGAGGGCAGCGTGGAGGGTAAAAATCGTAGAGGGAGACCAAGAGATGAATACACTAAGCAGATTCAGAAGGATGTAGGTTGCAGTAGGTACTGGGAGATGAAGAAGCTTGCACAGGATAGAGTAGCATGGAGAGCTGCATCAAACCAGTCTCAGGACTGAAGACCAAAACAACAACAACAACAAGTCAATTGTATTGTGAGATAGCTATGACACTGGGATATGAAAACTTGTGAACGGTCACTTGTTGTTTACTGTTTTTGTGGTCTTAAGTCTGAGGACTGGTTTAATACAGCTCTACATGCTACCCTATCCTGTGCAAATATCTTCATTTCTGAATAATTATGCAATCCATATTCATCTGAATTTGCTTACTGTATGCATGCCTTTGTCTCCATCTACAATTCTTATCTTCCAAACTTCCCTTCCATTACCAAACTGATGATTCCTTGGGGCCACAGGATGTATCCTGTCAATGAAACCCATTTTTAGTCAAGTTGTTGTGTCATAAGTTTCTTTTCTCTAAATTAATTCAGTACCAGTACTTCATTAGTTATTCAATCTGCCAATATAATATTCAGCATTCTTCTGTAGAACCACATTTTAAAAACCTCTATTTTATTCCTGGTAGAACTGATTATCATGCATATTTCACTCTCATACAAGGATATGCTTTAGATTGTATGTACTTTTCATTCCAATAGATTAATAGTGAAGAGATCATCCAGGGCATATTATTACATAAGAGAACAAGAATACACAATAAATATTTACAAACAAAAACATAAGTGCTAATGGATCTTCCACAGATCCCAAGCAAAATGATCCTCATGGACATGGAGTAAGACACAAATATCAGAAACAAATTTTCCTTTAAATGGTATATTAGTGACCAAGGTTACTGTCTTCCTTGGGCAGTGTCGTGTCATGTTGTGTGGTGTGTGTTTATTTACACTACAGCTATCAAAAGGTTTTTTGCTCCAGCCACCAGAGGTGCTGTTTTATTCTTTAGGAATTATTCTTAGACTGGTTCACTATTTTTTCAGAGAATACGTTACTTACTCTGTTGGTCATGGGATAAGTAGCCAGTTTCATATTTGCTTGAGGGCAGATTCTACTTACATACTTTATTTGCTGTTTAATCAATGAAGTACTTGTTTGTTCCTGTACAAGTCTTTATATTTGGTATGCCAGCCAGGCTAGACCTCAATACCTGCAACTAACAACATTGGCTGGCAGATTCAGCAACCAGCCCAACAGTTTGTGACCCCAACTTGATCTTGCCTGCAATACAGCACAGACAGAACTCAAGCTACTAGTAAACCAAGCTTTATACCATGAGATATGTACAAGATGTGGCACAGCAAACAGTTTCGGGACTTGCCATGCATTTACCACCTTTGTAGTCACATAAAATTACAGTGTGGTAGACGTGAAAGCCACTTTCCATTATATAGGTATCACAATGGATTCTACAAAGTTTGCAGTAGTGATGACTCCACTAGACCACTGGTACACTGCAGAGATAGAAGAAGTGATAACTACAGCACCAACATCAAACTCCAATGAGAAACTGAAGATGAAACTGATTTGTAGAGTTTTTACACCTCAAGAGAAGTGCACCGGGCAACTTTTGATTCCAGAAGATATTGGCAACTCGAAACCATTGCAGTGTGTAAGGTGTTTTGGGAGCAACGTGAAAACTGGCACTATAGCAACAACTTGCTACATGCATTAGAGTAGCTGCCTACCTCTGCAAATGTAGGCAATTATAGCACCACAAACTTAGATACCCTTGGGTGCAGTGGAGGACTTAGCTGACAAGATAATGGATGCAATGATGCCTTCCCCAACAACTGCAGAGACAGCATCATATAGCAGTACATCACCAACAATGATAATGCACACAGACTATGACAATCTTGCAGCAAAGGTTGATGTGCTCACCAAACAGATCAGTGAGCATTGTCTTGCCATGACCATAACAGCAACAGAAACTACTACTGCCAAGAGCTCAAGAACCACTGTTCTACAACCTCTTTGACTTCTGGGGCATGTCAACACTGTTGGTATTATTGCAGATTTGGGAATCAGGCGTGCAAATGTACCATACCTTACAACCACTCAAATGACAAGAACAAACAAATGTAGGCACATCATCCAACTGACAAACACAATCACAGTGAGTCACGCCAGAATTTTTTAGGTTATACTGCATCTAGTTTATGTATATTTCCTCAAGTCCTCTTACACAGCGGTTGACCATCAACCTTGTTCTGCTTGTCTGCAGTGAACAGCTCTTCTGTACTGACATACCATACACAGGGAATGGAATCAGATCTGGGGCTGTATTGTGTCTTCATATGGGAATTCACAACTGTGAATGTGACAGAGCCTATCACTGGAGCCACTTTCCCAGTATAGTACCATCTGCTACTGGACATGGATAATGCTTGAATCATTGACAGTGTCACTAGCCTGACAGCTTCGAGATTCCAACACAGTGCAACAGTGCACATGGTTAAGATTGTGCATGTGGTGAGTGAGTATGTGGTTCTACTGCAGCAATTTCCAGCCTTAATGTGATCACCTGGCATGCCTAAAGAGGTATGTCACAATATAGTACAGCATGTTAAAACCGCTGATGGACTCCCTGTCTAACACTCAGACCAGACCTTCTTCTAAGAAATGCAGCACATGGTATGCATTTGGAGACTATCATGCGCTCAATACCTGAACAGTGCCAGACTGATACTCAATGCCTTTGTTATGGTGCTATAATTATGGTTTATGTGGTGCAACCTTATTCAGTGTACTTATTGTGCTAAGGCATTTACTCCAATCCCAATGGGAGAAGAAGATATCATGAAGACAGTCACCATCACACCATCTGGGTTATTTGAGAACCTATAGAATATGTGCAGTCATAGCAAAGGGTCATCAATTTGGTACTGAAAAGCCTTTCTCTCTATTTTGCCTACCTGAATGACATTTTTGTACTTTCATCCATTGCAGAGCAGCACAAACAGCATTTAATAGAAGTCTTCAAGCAATTTGAACAGTATGGCATCATTATGAAGACTGTTTAAGTGCATATTTGGTCAGTCACAAATTAAGTTCGTAGGGCACCAGATTACATCTTTGGGCTCACCAACAATACCTGAAAAAGTGGAAATCATTTTACAAATTGCTTGACTAAATACTGTTAGAGAATTACAGCACTTTCCAAGGCATGCTTGACTTCTACCCTTGACAAGTGCTATGCTTGGCTGAGTTACAAATGCTGTTGAATGTGGCACTCACTGGTCCAAAAATCAAGAGAAACTCACCAATATGAGGGGCATTTGAAAAGTCCATGCAAAGTCCGAGAGATGGCACCACCAGCACGTATCGAGGTCACGTTTAGTTCATAGCATCTTTGTAAAGGATGCACACAAAGTTTCAGCCATATTGGTCTATTTCTTTGTCTTTGGCATTCGTGTGAATCAAGAAAGTTGAGTGATTGTCAAAAAATGGACGAAAAAGAATTTCATGTGGTCATTAAACTTTACTTTATGAAAGGCAAAACACCTCAGGAGACTAAAGAGAAGCTTGATAAACATTACGGTGACTCTGCACCTTCGATTAGAGAGTTTATAAATGGTTTCAAAATTTTCAGAGTGGCCATATTGGCACAAGTGATGCCGAACATTCAGGACACCCTGTGGAGTTTACAACTCCAGAAATCATTGATAAAATCCATGATATGTTGATGGATGACAGAAGAGTTAAGGTGCATGAGCTTGCTAGTGCTGTGGGCATCTCAAATGAACAGGTACATAATATTTTGCATAAACATTTGGACATGAGACAGTTATCCACAAGATGAGTTCCACAATTGCTCATGCTTGACCAAAAACAGATTCATTTGAAGTGTTGCAAGGATGGTTTGCAGCTGTTCGGGAAAAATGAGCAGGACTTTAAGCATCGTTTCGTCACTGTGGATGAAACATGGGTACATGACTATACTCCTGAGATCAAACAACAATCTAAACAATGGTTTACCAAGGCAGAATCTGCACAAAAAATGGCGAAGACCATTCCTTCAGCCGGAAAGGTTATGGCTGCTGTCTTTTGGGATTCGCAAGGGATAATCCTTATCGACTATCTGTAAAAGGGTAAAACTATTACAGGTGCATATTATTCATCATTACTGGGCCATTTGAAAACCGAGCTGCAAGAAAAACGCTGGTGATTGGATTGCAAAAAAGTCCATTCCATCATGACAATGCACAAGCACATACCTCAGCAGTTGTGGTTGCAAAATTAATGGAAACAGGATTCCAACTCGTTTCACATCCCCCATATCTCCAGACTTGGCTCCCTCGGACTACTATTTGTTCCCCAATTTGAAGAAATGGCTGGCAGGTGAAAGATTTTATTCAAACGAGGAGGTGATTGCAGCAACTTATAGATATTTTGCAGACTTGGACAATTCGTATTATTCAGAAGGGATCAATAAATTAGAACAGCATTGGACAAAGTGTATAAGTCTAAAAGGAGACTATGTCAAAAGCTACACGGGATTAGCCGAGCGGTCTAGGTGCTGCATTCGTGGACTGTGCGGCTGGTCCCAGCGGAGGTTCGAGTCCTCCCTTGGGCATGGGTGTGCGTGTTTGTCCTTAGGATAATTTAGGTTAAGTAGCGTGTAAGCTTAGGGACTGATGACCTTAGCAGTTGAATCCCATAAGATTTAACACACATTTGAACATTTTTTTGAACTGTGTCAAAAAATAAAAAAGGTTTACCCCAAACATGTAAGTAGTTTTATTTTTGCATGGACTTTTCAAATGTGGACAGACACCATGAGCTCTGCTTTCAAAGTGGCAAAACAGAGCATAGTGGATGCAACACTTCCCACTCACACTGAACTGAATGTACCCAGCGCTACTTGTAGACACAAGATAGAAAGCTATCAGTGCAGTGTTACAACAGTTCAGTGATGGTTTGTTGCAGCCACTGGTCTTTAACTCAAACAGGATGGAGTGCATACAATAGAGAACTTATTGTTACCTACAAGGTTATCAAGTAGTTTAGTCCACAACAACTAGAAGTTAGAAGTTTACTGCTTTCACTGATCACAAACCTCTCGCTTATGCAGTCCAGCAAAACAATAACAATTGCTTGCCTTGCCAGCATAGGTACCTGGTATTTATTGCTAAGTTCAGTATGGACATGAGACACATTTTGGGAATCAAAAATGTAGTAGTTGGTTGTCTTTCCAGTGTCAACAGCATCTCAAGTACTATTGATTTTGCTTCACTCGCACTTGGCTGACCAGGAACTCCAGACCTACTCAAAGATACATAGTCAGCCTTGGAACTGCAATTGGTCAATATTCCTGGATATATATCAAACTTTACTATGAACTCTCAACTGGAAAACCTCATCCATTTTGCCAACTACATTTTGTAAATGTGCCTTTGACAGATAACGTAACTTGTGAGCCTGGCGTCAAACCAACATTTCACTTGATCCTGTAGTGATCTGTCCAACGAAACGTCCAAAAAGACTTCCGAGAATGGACTCATACACATGTAAAGTGCCAATGAAGCAGTTTCCTGCCAGGTGCAGGCATCAGTGGGAGACTTTCCTGAGACAACTACAAGATTTGTGGCTGTGCATATCGACATTGCAGGTCCATTATCTCTGTCAAATGGATAATGCTGTATCCTCACTATGATAGATTGTTTTACTCCCTGGCCAAAAGCAGTGCCATTTGATAGGATCTCTGCATAAACCTTAACATCCACTTTTGTTTCAAGCTGGATTTCTCAATTTGGTTGGCTGCTACATGTCACAATGAACCACACCAGCAATTTGAATCAGACTTGATAGTTCATCTCAACAAATTCTGTGGCACTGTTCACCACAAGACCACAAGCTACCACCCATTGAGTAACAGTATGATGGAACACTGGTGCCATTTTCTAAAGGCAGCACTCACATGTCATGAAACACACTGAGCCACAGTTCGATGAATGGTTATACTTGTCTAAGAAGTACTTACTAGCCAGACTTGGATTCCTCGATAGTGGAACTAGTTTATAACAAAACACTGTGGTTTTCAGGAAAATTTGTAGATGCACAGTCCTTCCAGATTACTGATCACAGCTACTGCAATTTTGTTCATCGGTTGAGGCAACACATTTCATGGAACTGGCTTCACCAAGTTTCACAATATGGCACACTTCCCAGTTCTGTAAATAATGACCTGGGAACAGGTAAACACATTATGCTTCATACAGATGGCACCAAATCCTCACTTCATTCACTGTACACAGGTCCACACAAAATCCTACAATGAAGAGTACACACTTTGAACGTATTAGTGAATGACAGATCCTCTACTGCCTGTATCAACCATGCCAAACCTGAATATGTTTTCCAGAAAGTGCTACCAACAATCTCCTTTGCCAGCACCAGCACCACCATCAGTGCCTGCAATTACAACACCTGCCATACACAGTTTTCCAGTACATGCAACACAATCAGGACTATACATGCATTTCCCAGTATACTTCCTGGATGGTACTCTTCTTCTCATGAGGGGGCTGATTTATCGACCAATATTTCAGTCCTTCTAGTGCAGTGTTGTGTGTCTGTTATTCACAATTAAATTCCTCAATATTCTACCCAGTTTCAAGCTATATTCTAATATAAACAGTCCTACAAGGGTAAAAAACACTTCAAAAAGTCTTATAGATAATATATTTTCAAATATACAAAGCCGAGATACAGAATTTTTGAATATTGACATGGGAAATCTGATCATAACACACTTATTATTAAAGTGCTCAGTGCTCACAGTTCCAATACATACAAAAACAGTACATCATATGTATAAGAGAATTTTCTCTCCCAAAAACTCCAACCAGTTTGGTATCACACTGACTAACCAATCATGGGCAGAAGTATTCTCACAAACTGATACAGATGCTGCATACAATGTTTTCTTCTCTCTTTTCATGACAAATTTTGTAATGTGCTTTCCAAACAGATTAGTTAAAATCAACTCCTCTAGCCATAGACACACAAATTCTTGGATCACATCTGGCATTAAAAACTCTTCCAGGACTATGAAAAGACTAAACTCTGAAATGAAAACTAATACTGACCCTAATTTTCTTAAGAAGATATGTCAGTAAACAGAAAAATACGATGGGTAATTATTCAATCAAAAGCATTAAGTACTGATAGACTAATAAAGAAGTCAGACAATAAATCAAGGATCACTTGAGAAACTGTTAAAAGAGAAATAGGAAAAAGCTCTAAAGACCAGGATATTTTACTTAAATCTAGTGATAACATTGAAATAAAGAAGGAGGTCTTGCCCAATTACATTAACAACAACTTTCTAAATGTACCTAATAAATATGAAATATTGAAAGTAATTAACAGTATGAAACCCAAAATGTCTGCACGACTGGATGAAGTGCCAGTGACAATAATAAAAAAAGTCATCTCACAATTCTTCAAACCACTGGTACATACTGCCAATTTATCATTCAATGAAGGTGTGTTCCACCAAAGGCTGAAAATTTCTAAGGTTAAACTATTATTCAAAAACTGGGTTAACATAAGATAGAAAACTATAGACCTATATCCCTCCTTCCATCTTTATCAAAAATTTTTGAAAAACGTATGAAAATTAGACTCATAAGCTATCTTGATACCTTCAATCTTCTAAATTTTAAACAACATGGTTTTTGTAGAGGTCACAGCACAGAAACAACTATACATGGCTATACGGAAGAAATTATTAGAAATTTAAACAATAACAAATGTGTGGTAGAAATCAACTTAGATCTTTCCAAGGCCTTCAATACAATATATCATCAAATTCTCCTTGACAAACTGGAGGCAATAGGCATCAAAGGAATTGGGAGGAAATGGTTTGAATCCTATCTCCAAGATAGAACTCAGGTTGTGGAACTCACCTCATCTCAGAATAAGCAAAAAATAAAGTGGGTATCTGATGCTAAGAAAGTGGGCAGTATGTGTCCCTCACAGTAGTGTTCTTGGCCACCTATTATTCCTAATCTATATAAATGACACTGAAAGGCCCAACAGATAATCAAAAATTATGTTATTTGCAGATGATACAAGCATAATTATAAGTGATGACAGCAAATCCTTATTGACTACAACTGGAAAAGTTCTGAAGAGTGTGCAACAGTGGTTTTTAGATTAGATTAGATTAGATTAGATTAGTACTTGTTCCATAGATCATGAATACGACACTTCGTAATGATGTGGAACGTGTCAGGTTAATAGAAGGTGTCTATACAAGATATTATATTAGACAAAATATTACATTACATTCAATATTTTTAATTTTTTTTTTTGTGGGGGTTGGGAAATTACCCACTTACTATACCCAAAAATTCATCTAATGAGTAGAAGGAGTTGCCATTAAGAAATTCTTTTAATTTCCTTTAAAATGCTATATGGCTATCTGTGAGACTTTTGATGCTATTGGGTAAGTGACCAAAGACTTTTGTGGCAGCATAATTTACCCCCTTCTGAGCCAAAGTTAGATTTAACCTTGAGTAGTGAAGATCATCCTTTCTCCTAGTGTTGTAGCCATGTACACTGCTATTACTTTTGAATTCATTCGGATTGTTAATAACAAATTTCATAAGTGAATATATATATATTGTGAGGCTACAGTGAAGATTTCTAGCTCCCTAAATAAGTGTCTGCAGGATGATCTTGGATGAGCTCCAGCAATTATTCTGATTACATGCTTTTGTGCAATGAACACTCTTTTAGTCAATGATGAGTTACCCCAGAATATGATGCCATACGAAAGCAGAGAATGAAAATAGGCGTGGTAAGCTAATTTACTCAGATGATAATCTCCAAAATTTGCAATGACCCTAATAGCATAAATAGCTGAACTCAAACATTTCAGCAGATCCTCAGTGTGTTTTTTCCAGTTCAACCCCTCATCAATGCATTGTTGTTGTTGTTATTGTGGTCTTCAGTCCTGAGACTGGTTTGATGCAGCTCTCCATGCCACTCTGTCCTGTGCAAGCTTCTTCATCTCCAAGTACTTACTGCAACCTACATCCTTCTGAATCTGCTTAATGTATTCAGCTCTTGATCTCCCTATACGATTTTCACCCTCCACGCAACCCGCCAATGCTAAATTAGTTATCCCTCGATGCCGCAGAACATGCCCTACCAACCGGTCTCTTCTTCTTGTTAAGTTGTGCCACAAACTCCTCTTCTCCCCTATTCTATTCAATACCTCCTCATTAGTTACATGATCTACCCATCTAATCTTCAGCATTCTTTTGTAGCACACATTTCGAAAGCTTCTATTCTCTTCCTGTCCAAACTATTTATTGTCCATATTTCACTTCGTTACATGGCTACACTCCATACAAATTCTTTCAGAAGCAACTTCCTGACATTTAAATCTATACTCGATGTTAACAAATTCCTCTTCTTCAGAAACGCTTTGCTTGCCATTGCCAGTCTACGTTTTTTATCCTCTCTACTTCAACCATCATCAGTTATTTTGCTCCCCAAAGAGCAAAACTCATTTACTACTTTAAGCATCTCATTTCCTAATCTAATTCCCTCAGCATCACCCTACTTAATTCGACTACATTCCATGATCCTCGTTTTGCTTTTGTTGATATTCATCTTATATCCTCCTTTCAAGACACTGTCCATTCCGTTCAACTGCTCTTCCAAGTCCTTTGCTGTCTCTGATAGAATTACAATGTCATCGGCGAACCTCAAAGTTTTTATTTCTTCTCCATGAATTTTAATACCTACTCCAAATCTTTCTTTTGTTTCCTTTACTGCTTGCTCAATATACAGATTGAACAACATCGGGGAGAGGCGACAACCCTGTCTCACTCCCTTCCCAACCACTGCTTCCCTTTCATGCCCCTCGACTCTTATAACTGCCATCCGGTTTCTGTACAAATTGCAAATATCCTTTCACTCCCTGTATTTTACCCCTGCCACCTTTAGAATTTGAAAGAGAGTGTGGGTATTATGGTTATAGTGACGGTCACCGCACCAAAAATCCCAACTTATTACGATAAGGCACTTTTATTACGGTTTGTATAATTACACGAGCACCAGAAAAACAATGCACAATTTCAAAACACATGTATCACTCCTTAAAACACAGCCGAGACTCCCAAAGAAGCTCGAGTCCCCAAAGACCTCTTACTCTGCGCTTCGCCAGTGAAGTTACTGCAGTCGACTGTCGCCACAGAGCCCCCCCCCCAGGAGTGCGGAGCACTGGGGGACGGACATGGGTGTCTTCCTGTGTAGTGGCGTTGTGGGATGCTCGCTGGTTGATAGCAGCGTGTGCTAAGTGTCCATACTGTCTGTGCAGGGTGGACTAGCGCTCGTATAGTCCACCATCCAGTGAGGGGGGCGGACTGGTCGACCTGCGCGCGTGAACTGGACGGGCACAGGAGATGTTGTTGCAGTACCGGCGGAGAGGGGGATGCGAATCTTGAGCATCCCATCAGTGCTGAATGTTGCAGTTATGGCAGCCGTATCCACCCCATTTGGGATAGGGACTGTGCGCAGGATGGTGATGTGTGACGTGGGTGTGGACCCACGTGAAGTGTCCCCTATGCGGAGAATGAAGATGGATCCCTCGTGGAGCTGCAAGGAAAGCTCGTCACGTTGGCACTCGGAGGCGTTGATGGCGATGCAAATTTCGTCGACAGTAGATGTAGGATGCACTAGGGGGGGTGGGGGCGAAAAGTAACGTAGTTCAGGAGAAACATTGGAACACTCTGTGGAGGTATTGGGTACCAACACTTGGGACGGTGTAATGTCACTCGCAACATGAGGTTGAGCCTGAGATTGTGGATTGTCACACGCCGTGCCTGTTTGGAACGAGGGTAGCATATCATCGTACACAACCGCTGAGTTGCCCTCAGGTGTAGGCTCGGTGCACATACGATCATGGTGGGACGCAGGAGGGTGGGTGATCTGTGTGGGATCGGGGTCGTCACCATCTGATGGAAGAACACTCGACTCGGGGGGGTGTGTTACAGCTTCTTCGATCGTCCAGGCTGGTTTCACGCGTTGGAGGGAAACTGTCTGCCGGCGACCACTGATGAGAATGTCCATAGTATTGTCCCTGCGAGACACTACTCGATGTGGGCCAGAGTAGAGTGGTTGTAATGCCGGTTTGACCGTGTCATCCCGTAACATAACGAACTCACAAGAGTCCAGAGCCGCATGCCTGAACACGCGAGGGCGGGTATGTGGCCGTGGAGGAGGCGTGCGGATCGCGGCTATATGTGTCCGGACCCGTTCAACTAGCATGGGGAGGTCGGACAGGTCGGCGATTGCTTCGTCGTTGACGAACTCTGCGGGGAGGACTAGGGTCTCGCCATACAGGAGCTCTGCGAGTGAAGCCTGGAGGTCTGTCTTGTAAGCCGTGCGTATTCCTAGCATAACCCATGGAAGGGCATCGCACCACTCACCACCGTGGCACATGAGTGCCGCTTTCAGTGTTCTGTGCCACCGCTCGACCAGTCCATTGCTCTGGGGATGGTAAGCCGTAGTGCGGAATCTATCCACCCCACAGAGGACGCAGAGTTTGTTAAACAGCAGGGATTCAAACTGTCTTCCCTGGTCGGTGGTGATGGATGTAGGACAGCCAAATCGAGCTATCCAGGAGGATACAAATGCACGTGCTACGGAATCTGCTGTGATGTCCTGCAGGGGGATTGCCTCCACCCAACGTGTAACGCGATCAATGCCGGACAGGATATACCTGAAACCGTCCGACACGGGTAATGGTCCTACGAGATCCACATGTACATGACGGAAGCGGCTTTTCGGGATGTCGAATTTACCGAGACTGGGTTGTGTGTGCCTGCCAACTTTGCTGCGCTGGCACTGTAAACAAGCACGAGCCCAAGTACGACAATCCCTCTTCACACCTGGCCACACAAAGCGTTCTGTAACCAGGCGCGTAGTAGCCTTAGCGCCAGGATGTGCCAGGTTATGTAAGGTACTGAACACTTGGCGACGCAGCGCAGGGGGGACAATAGGCCGAGCGGTGCCTGTGGATGTATCACACCACAGTGGCTTGGCCGAGCCCGGTAGGTTGCACGAAACGATCTGAAGGGAAGTATCTGGGTCCTGTCGGAGGTTGTGCAATTCGGTGTCATTGTCCTGTAAGTGGGCCAATTCATCGAAATTAATGGGGGATGAAATTGCAGTGATACGTGATAGGTAGTCAGCCACCACATTTTCTGACCCTCGAATGTAACGGATGTCTGTTGTGTATTGGCAAATTAAGTCCATTTGCCGGAACCTACGTGGAGGGAGGTCAGTAGCGGGGTTACGGATAGCCTCCGCGAGGGGGCGGTGGTCCGTGAAGATTGTTATATTCCTTCCTTCAATGTCTGTGCAGAAATATTTTACAGCTTCATAAACTGCCAGCAATTCTCTGTCGAATGCTGACCATTTACGTTGAGCTGTAGATAATTTTTTGGAAAAAAAACGGAGTGGTTGAGTCGTGTCATTGACATGCTGTTGTAGGACTGCACCGATTGCGAAATCGCTTGCATCCGCTGTAATCGAGATGCAGGCATCTGGCAAAGGATGGGCGAGAGTGACACCACGTGCTAAAGCTGATTTAAGGTCTTCAAAGGCTCTCACCATGCTGTCAGACCACGGTACTCGGCGGCTGCCTGAGGTTTGTTTTCCGGCCAATGCATCAGTCAAAGGGGCTTGAATTGCTGCCGCCATCGGCAGGTTACGACGGTAGAAATTGACAGTTCCTAAAAACCGGCGTAATTCGCGAAACGACACTGGGAGGGGTAGCTCACGAATGCAGTCAACCCGCTCCTGCGGAGGGCATATACCATCTGAGGAGACTGTGTACCCCAGAAAAGTGACAGCGGTGCAGCGGAGTTGTGCCTTATCATTATTGATCTCGACTCCGTTACGTGTCAGTAAGTCCTGTATCGTGGCCAGGTGGAGTTCATGTTCCCTGTCAGAGGGGGAGAAAATTAGTATGTCATCGAGGTATGCGTAGCAGTATGTGCAGTTAAAAAGAAGTGAGTCTATAAAACGCTGCCAAGTTTGGGCCGCGTTTTTGAGACCATAAGGCATGTAACAAAATTCGTACAGACCAAAAGGTGTGATTACTGCTGTCTTTGGGATGTCACTCTGTTCCATTGGTATCTGTAGATATGCCTTGCGGCAGTCCAGGACACTGAAGATGCATGCTCCGCTAAGTACTTGCGCAAAGTCTTGTATGTGAGGTATCGGGTAATTGTCTAATACCGTCCGCGCGTTGAGGCGACGATAGTCGCCGCACAGGCGCACAGTGCCGTCCTTTTTGGGAACTAAATGTATGGGGGAGGACCAGTTACTGTCCGATGGGCGAACAATGCCTGTCCTTAGAAGTTCCTCCACCGCGGCTTTAGCAAGGCGTAGTTTATGTGGTGGCAGCCGGCGCGCTTTATGGCGCACTGGAGGCCCATCTGTCGTGACAATTTTGTGTGTCGTGCCATTCGTAATAGCGTTCAGCTTGGCTGGCGAACTCATTTGGGGCCCGTCGTGAACGGGGATCGGTAGCACACGAGAGTCACTAACCTGATGTGCCAGGGAAGCAGTCTGCTTCGGTGTCAGCAGAGTTCCACGAGGTGCATCTCCGGTGTCAGGTGGTGGCGGCATTGGCAGGCGTTGTCCGAGGCGTCGTGCCTCGCTGAGCGCTTGCGTAGCCGATGATCTGGCATGGTTCCGTTCGACGTTGTGAGGACGGAGGTCGTCGACTGCAGGGCGTTCAGGCTGGAGATGGGCGGTGGAAATCGTGAGGCTGTCTGCCGATGAAGAGCACTTGATGGGAGCTGTTCCCAGGTCGTCGGGGAGCCGAGGGGGAGGGGGGGCCGAAGAGGCGACTGAACATGCAATGTGCGTGGACGAGGCGTGGTGCAATAATGCGGCTGACTGAAGATCTGGAGACAGTCCGAAGTGGAAAAGGAAGTCGATGCCTAATACTGGATCTTCGACATCAGCCACGTAGAAGGACCAAGTGAACTGTTTACCAGGTATGTGTTCAATAGGTAACTTGGCCAAACCCTGGACACGAAGTGTCGACTTATTTGCTGCTTGAAGGGACAGTTTGGTTGATGTCGTGTCCTTTACAGAAAATGTGGGGGGTATGACACTAACGTCTGCTCCGGTATCGACGAGAAAATACCGGCGCGAACCTACATCGAAGGCGTACAGACGTCCTCGTGGGGTGGGGAATCTGACAGAATGCAATGTCTGTGGGCGCCCCTGCCTGTATCCGCGGGCCGTGGCGCCTACTGCGGCCCGCGTGCGGCGTTTGGGAACGCGCAGGGCGGACGGCAGTTGCGAGCGGCGTCCCTGAAGGTGGTGTGAAACCAGCATATGCGTGAATCGGCTATACTCGTCCCGCCCGCCGAAGCGTCACGCGGGGGGAAGGCGGGGCGGGCAGGTGCTAGCCCGGCTGGGGTGGGGAGCGGCTGTTGCCGACCCGCTGGCGGTTCCCGGTCTTGGCCGCTAGGTGGCTGCTGTTCCGTGTGCTGTCCGCGATACGCGCGCGCCCGACCTCTACCGCCCGACGGTGGAAGTATACACACAGGGTTACCAACCTCGGCGGTGTTAGGCACTGTGCTGTGTCGAATAATGGCGTATGCCTGATCCGCCAGCCGTAGTTTATCCTCGAGTGACGCTGCGGTATGTGGAAGCAAATGTAACTGTAGTTCTTGTGGCAGCTTCACCAACCACAATGCCCAGAGCGCTAAGTTCGGCAGGATCTCGGTACCGACCTGTGCACGCAAGCGTCGCCACAGCTGTGAGGGTGTTCTGTCGCCTAAAGTCTCGTCGTAAATTATGTTGTGGATAGTATCGGCCGGCGGACGAGAGAGGCGTTCGATAAGTAATGCGCGAGCAGAGGCATATTTGTTGCTCTTAGGAGGGTTCAGCAATAAGTCACTGATGAGATCAGGGTGGTCGTGCAGGTGGTTCACTAAACACACGAAACGGGTGCTGTCGTCCGCAATACCGTGTATGTCCAACATGTTGTCCACCAAGGTAAACCACGTCACTGGGTTGTCCGGTTGTAACGGCGGCAGCTTCGGAAAACGGCCGGGGGCTGCAGGAGGGGCACGAAACGCCCGGGGATTCTGCACGGTGTTCACTGGTGCAAAATGTGCCTCAGTGGCAGGCGATGTGTTGCGTTGAACGTCCGTTAGATGTGTTGGCGAGACGTGGTATCCGGTCCATGTAGGCACGGAATCTGCGCGGCCACACGACAAGCACGGCGCGGCAGGCGCGGGCGGGTCAACTGCCGGCGCAGCCGGAATCTCGAGCAGAGGCGCGAGATCGCGATTGAGCGCCAAGTGACGGGGCGGAACCACGGCAGGTGCGTCGCCCGAGATGTGCGCGGGGCGGCAGGACGGGTAGGCGTATAAATGGTCCGGCGCGGTTGGCGCGAGTGTCCCTTCGACCGGCGTGAAGGGGGGCACGTTAAACGGCAGCCGTGCATGTGGACCCAGAAACTGGCCAGCCGCCTGGTCCATGCTGTGCGGTAGAAACTCGTGGTTTCCGGGGTCCTGTGCTGAAGGGACATTCTGTTGAGCGTAGAATGCCGTAGAAGGTGTCTGCGACGATGTGTACAGCGCCCGGTGTGGTATGCCGGCAGAGGTTAGAGTCGTCCGGCCAGGCGAGGCAAACACGGGAGATACGAACATTCCCGGTGTATTAGTGGCACACGGGGTGAAGCGTTGCGCTTCACCGTCGAATGTCCATTCTGCGGTCGCGGCGTCGTGCACTGCCGTAAAAACTGGAGGCTGCGACATTGTCTATTGGCGCGAAACCGGCGATACACAGCGAGCGACTGCAACGTATTTTCGCGACTCGGGGTCACCAATGTGGGTATTATGGTTATAGTGACGGTCACCGCACCAAAAATCCCAACTTATTACGATAAGGCACTTTTATTACGGTTTGTATAATTACACGAGCACCAGAAAAACAATGCACAATTTCAAAACACGTGTATCACTCCTTAAAACGCAGCCGAGACTCCCAAAGAAGCTCGAGTCCCCAAAGACCTCTTACTCTGCGCTTCGCCAGTGAAGTTACTGCAGTCGACTGTCGCCACAAGAGTATTCCAGTCAACATTGTCAAAAGCTTTCTCTAAGTCTACAAATGCTAGAAACGTAGGTTTGCCTTTCCTTAATCTTTCTTCTAAGATAAGGCGTAAGGTCAGTATTGCCTCATGTGTTCCAACATTTCTACGGAATCCGAACTGATCTTCCCCGAGGTCGACTTCTACCAGTTTTTCCATCTGTCTATAAAGAATTCACATTAGTATTTTGCAGCTGTGACTTATTAAACTGATAGTTCTGTAATTTTCACATCTGTCAACACCTGCTTTCTTTGGGATTGGAATTATTATATTCTTCTTGAAGTCTGAAGGTATTTCGCGTGTCTCATACATCTTGCTCACCAAATGGTAGAGTATTGTCATGACTGGCTCTCCCAAGGCCGTCAGTAGTTCTAATGGAATGTTGTCTACTACCGGGGCCTTGTTTCGACTCAGGTCTTTTAGTGCTCTGTCAAACTCTTCACGTAGTATCGTATCTCCAATTTCATCTTCATCTACATCCTCTTCCATTTCCATAATATTGTCCTCAAGTACATCGCCCTTGTATAGACCCTCTATATACTCCTTCCACCTTTCTGCTTTCCCTTCTTTGCTTAGAAATGGGTTTCCATCTTAGCTCTTGATATTCATACAAGTGGTCCTCTTTTCTCCAAAGGTCTCTTTAATTTTCCTGTAGGCAGTATCTATCCTACCCCTAGTGAGATAAGCCTCTACATCCTTACATTTGTCCTCTAGCCATCCCTGCTTAGCCATTTTGCACTTCCTGTCGATCTCATTTTTGAGACGTTTGTATTTCTTTTTGCCTGCTTCATTTACTGCATTTTTATATTTTCTCCTTTCATCAATTAAATTCAATATTTCTTCTGTTACCCAAGGATTTCTATTAGCCCTCGTCTTTTTACCTACTTGATCCTCTGCTACCTTCACTACTTCATCCCTCAGAGCTACCCATTCTTCTTCTACTGTATTTCTTTCCCCCATTCCTGTCAATTGTTCCCTTATGCTCTCCCTGAAACTATGCACAACCTCTGGTTTAGTCAGTTTATCAAGGTCCCATCTCCTTAAATTCCCACCTTTTTGCAATTTCTTCAGTTTTAATCTGCAGTTCATAACCAATAGATTGTGGTCAGAATCCACATCTGCCGCTGGAAATGTCTTACAATTTAAAACCTGGTTCCTAAATCTCTGTCTTTCCCTTATATAATCTATTTTATACCTTTTAGTATCTCCAGGGTTCTTCCATGTATACAACCTTCTTTCATGATTCTGCATACACCTAGAAATTTGGAATATTCTACCTTAGCTACCGATTTATGATCGGAGTCTATATTTATTAATGGGATCATTCCATTTACTGTGTGGTACTGTATACAGGGTGTTACAAAATGGTACGGCCAAACTTTCAGGAAACATTCCTCACACACGAAGAAAGAAAATATGTTATGTGGACATGTGTCCGGAAACGCTCACTTTCCATGTTAGAGCTCATTTCATTACTTCTCTTCAAATCACATAAATCATGGAATGGAAACACACAGCAACAGAACGTACCAGCATGACTTCAAACACTTTGTTACAGGAAATGTTCAAAATGTCCTTCGTTAGCAAGGATACATGCATCCATCCTCCATTGCATGGAATCCCTGATGCGCTGATGCAGCCCTGGAGAATGGTGTATTGTATCACAGCCATCCACAATACGAGCATGAAGAGTCGCTACTGTACATTTGGTACCGGGTTTGCGTAGACAAGAGCTTTCAAATCCCCCCATAAATGAGTCAAGAGGTTGAGGTCAGGAGAGCATGGAGGCCATGGAATTGGTCCGCCTCTACCAATCCATCGGTCACCGAATCTGTTGTTGAGAAGCGTACAGACACTTTGACTGAAATGTGCAGGAGATCCATCGTGCATGAACCACATTTTGTGTCATACTTGTAAAGGCACATGTTCTAGCAGCATAGGTAGAGTATCCCATATGAAATCATGATAACGTGCTCCACTGAGCATAGGTGGAAGAACATGGGGCCCAATTGAGACATCACCAACAATGCCTGCCCAAACGTTCACAGAAAATCTGTGTTGATGACGTGATTGCACAATTGCGTGCGGCTTCTCGTCAGCCCACACATGTTGATTGTGAAAATTTTCAATTTGATCACATTGGAATGAAGCCTCATCTGTAAAGAGAACATTTACACTGAAATGAGGATTGACACATTGTTGAATGAACCATTTGTAGAAGTGTACCCGTGGAGGCCAATCAGCTGCTGATATTGTCTGTACACGCTGTACATGGTACGGAAACAACTGGTTCTCCCGTAGCACTCTCCATACAGTGACGTGGTCAACGTTACCTTGTACAGCAGCAACTTCTCTGACGCTGACATTAGGGTTATCGTCAACTGCACGAAGAATTGCCTCATCCATTGCAGGTGTCCTCATCGTTCTAGGTCTTCCCCAGTCGCGAGTCATAGGCTGGAATGTTCTGTGCTCCCTAAGACGGCGATCAATTGCTTCGAACGTCTTCCTGTCGGGACACCTTTGGTCTGGAAATCTGTCTCAATACAAATGTACCGCGCCACGGCTAGTGCCCCATGCTAATCCATACATCAAATGGGCATCTGCCAATTCCACATTTGTAAACACTGCAGTGACTGAAAAACCACGTTCGTGATGATCACTAACCTGTTGATGCTACATACTGATGTGCTTGATGCTAGTACTGTAGAGCAATGACTCGCATGTCAACACAAGCACCGAAGTCAACATTACCTTCCTTCAATTGGGCCAACTGGCGGTGAATCGAGGAAGTACAGTACATACTGACGAAACTAAAATGAGCTCTAACATGGAAATTAAGCGCTTCCGGACACATGTCCACATAACATCTTTTCTTTATTTGTGTTGAGGAATGTTTCCTGAAAGTTTGGCTGCACCTTTTTGTAACACCCTGTATACTGTGTTTTGTCAAAGTTTAATGAGAGCCCATTAGCAGAGAACCACTTAATGATTTTCTGAAAAACATCGTTTACAATTTCTTCAGTTAATTCTTGTCTGTTGGGTGTGATAACTATACTTGTATCATAGGCAAAATGTAGCGGCTTTGCATCATCATGAATATAGAATGGCAAGTCATTAATATATGTTAAGAACAGCAGAGGACCCAAGACAGAACCTTGCGGCACCCCATTCTTGATTGTTCCCCAGTTCGTGAAATTACCAGTTTTTTGCATATTAGTTTTACGCTAATGAGTTAACACTCAATTTAAATAAAACAAATTACATACAGTATGGTAAAGTAAATGAGAAGGATGATCACCATTTATCATTGAGTGACCTTGAAATAGAGAAAGTCTGGTGTGCAAAATTTTTGGGCATGTACATTGATCAGCACTTGAGCTGGAAAGACCATGTCACATACATATATATAAAAAAAAAAAAAAAAAAAAAAAAAAAAAAAAAAAAAAAAAAAAAAAAAAACACAACTCAGCACGTTTTGCAATGAGAATAATTTCTAGATTTTGCAGTGCAGAGTGTACAAGATTAGTGTATATGGCTTATTTTGATTCTATTATATCCTATGGAATAACATTCTGGGGTGTAACTAACTGTTGCTTGAAAGAGGTTTTTAAATTTCAGAAAAGGGCCATTAGAATTATTACAGACAGCTCTACACAAACTTATGGCAAGCCCTTGTTCATCTAGTTAAACATACTTACAGTACCATCATTGTACATATTAAAAAGCATATTGAATATAAGAACACACTGGAGTAGCTTACATGTAAATTTAGATCATCATGACTTCAATATACATGTCTGTAAGAATCTGCATGTAGAAAGAGCAAGAAAAACAAAAACTCAAAAACATATGAGCCACTATGTAATAAAGCTTTATAATGCTCTGCATCAGGGGAACAGAAGATGAGGGAAAATTTAAGTCAGAGTTAAAAAAGTATCTGATAAATAAATGTTTTTATAGCGTAGAGGAATATTTTGAATCCTTAAATCACTAACTGATAGTTGTACTGTCAACATCATGTTGTTCTCATTGTCATTTTCATGTCTTGTTTATACTCTTTTAACTCTAAAATATGTGTAATATGTGTTTTCCAAAATGTACTAAATATATATAAATTAATCACATATGGTACTCGTAAAGAGAGCATGTAAAAGAAAAACCCATTAATTCAATGTTTTAATTTTCAACGTATTATATAATGTTAATTTTATGTGTTTGATAGAAATTTGTAATATTCTGCTGTGTATATTCTGGACAGTATTATGATGATTCCTATATCATGTAAATGATGCAAAGGATGATAATAAATGAAATGAAATGCAGCTGTAAAACCTCTTTTTGTGCTAGCTGCCACTGGTGCTTTTTAATTTTTTAGGAATGCACTTATTCTTAGACTCATTCAATATTGTTTTCAGAGAACATATTATTGACTTGGTTGGTTACAAGATAAATAGACAATTTCATGTTTTATCAAGGGAAAATTCAACTTATGTACAAGTTCTCCAATGCTGTTAGCCCACAATAAGTTTCCTTCCTGTTTAAGCAATAATGTATTTGTTTGTTTCTGTACAAAAGTTTATACTTGTTATGCCAGCCAGGCTAGATCTTGTCAGGCACAATTTACATCGTCAGATGGCAATTTCAGCAGCCAGTCCAATGGTAGTAAAAAAGTTGTCACAAGATGTGTAAATGTTTGATATACAGAAGTGCTTATGATAATTCTTAGGCAGTTGGAGCCATGCATCATCAACCAGAAAAATCATTTTGCGTTGTTTATTTACAATGATTGTATTACTCTTCTGAATTTGTTCAGAAGTCAAATTATGTACAACAGTCACATTATTTGCTATTCGTGTTTTAGTAACATATTCAAATAAGTTGGTTCTGCTAGGAATTCATCAGTGGGTTGGAAGGAGATGGCTGAAAATAGTTCCTTTATGCTCTTTTTAAACTGAACATTATTAGAGATTAAACTTTTTATAGCTGAAAGTAAGTGCCTCTAAATGTTCATAAAGATTATTCTTATTTCTAATACCCATTCCATGAACTGAGTTGTGAGTTTGAAAATGAGATGTTTTTAATGACAAATTTCATTAAGAAATAAACATATTGCGAAGTAGTAGTGAGTACCCCTAGTACTCTAAACAGGCTTCTGTAGGACGTTCCTGAGTTCACACTATAGATAATTCTTATTACACATTTTTGCACTTGCAAACCACTCCAGACAAACAGCTTAAGAAAAGACTTCCTAACATTAAATTTACATTCATTATTAAGAAATTCCTCTTTTCCAGAAATGCTTTCCTTGCTATAGCCAGTGCACACACTGTCTTTATGGTCTCATTTCCTGATATAATTCCATCAGCATCATCTGATTTAATGCATCCACATTCCATTGCTGTTGTTTTCTTTTGTTGATGGTCATCTTATAATATCTTTTCAAGACACTATCCATTCTGTTCAAGTGCTCTTCCAAGTCCTTTGCTGTTTTTGACAATTACAATGTCATCAACAAACCTCACAATTTTTATCTTCTCCCTGATCTTTAACTCCTTTTCCAAATTTCACCAAAGTCTTCTTTACTACTTGTTCAGTGTATCAGTGTACAGACTAAAGGGCATCGGAGATAGGTTGCAACCATGTGTTACTTGCTTTTCAACCACTCATTTCATTTCATGTCCTTCAACTCTTATAACTGCAGTCTGGTTTCTGTACAAGTTGTGAATATGCGGTCACTCCCTGCATTTTATCTGTGCTGCATTCGGGATTTCAAAGTGAGTATTCAAGTCATCATTGTCAAAGGCTTTATCTAAATCTATAAATGCTGAAGACGTAGATTTTCTTGTCTCATCCTATCTTCTAAGATAAGACATAGGGTAAGTATAGCATCACATGGTCCTATAATTCATTATTAGTTTCCAATTTATTACAAACCTGTCTCCAAAGGGCTCTTACAGATTTCCTTACATTCATGAGGTCAGCTTTTACCAGTATCCCCATTTTCTATGGATAATTTGCGTCAGTATTTTTCACCCATGACCTGTTAAACCAGCTGATGATAGTAATTACACTTGTCAGTGCCTTTCTTCTTTGGAATTAGAATTCCTCTGGAATTCTTTTCGAAGTCTGAGGGTATTTTGCAAGTTGCATATATCTTGCACAACATGTGGAATAGTTTTGTCATAGCTGGGTATATTTTGTGATCTGTCAAAGGCATTTGACTGTGTAAATCACAATATCCTTTTAAGTAAACTAGAATATTATAGTATAACAGGAAATGCTGCAAAATGGTTCAAATCTTATATCTCTGGCAGGAAACAAAGGGTGTTATTAGGAAAGAGACATGTATCAAGCTATCAGGCCTCATCCAACTGGGAACTAATTACATGTGGGGTCCCACAAGGTTCCATTTTGGGGCCCTTACTTTTTCTTGTGTATATCAATGACCTTTCATCAGTAACATTACCAGATGCCAAGTTTGTTTTGTTTGCCGATGATACAAACATTGCAATAAATAGCAAGTCAAATGTAGTGTTAGAAAGATCAGCCAATAAAATATTTGTGGACATTAATCACTGGTTCCTAGCCAATTCTTTGTCACTAAACTTTGAAAAAACACACTACATGCAGTTCAGAACTTGTAAGGGGTGTCCCAAGAGTATATGTCTAACATACGATGACAGGAAGATAGAAGAAGTGGACAGTGTTAAATTCTTGGGATTACAGCTTGATAATAAATTAAACTGGGAGAAGCACACCACAGAACTTCTGAAGCGTCTTAACAAATCTCTGTTTGCAATGCGAATTTTGTCAGACATAGGGGATATAAAAATGAAAAAGCTGGCATACTATGCTTACTTTCATTCCATAATGTCATATGGGATTATTTTTTGGGGTAATTCATCAAGCCAAGCTAAAGTTTTCCAGGCACAAAAACGTGCAGTGAGAGTTATATGTGGTGTGAACTCAAGAACATCCTGCAGAAGCCTGTTTAGGGAACTAGGGATACTAACTACTGCTTCCCAATATATTTATTCCTTAATGAAATTTGTCATTAAAAATATATCACTTTTTCAAACCAACAGCTCAATTCATGGAATCAATACTAGAAATAAGAATAATCTTCACAAGGATTTAAAGTCACTTAGTCTTGTACAAAAAGGTGTGCATTATTCAGGAACACACATTTTCAATAACTTGCCAGCAGCCATAAAAAGCTTAACAATCAATGAAATTCAGTTTAAGAGAAGCCTAAAGGATTTATTGGTGGCCAACTCCTTCTACTCCATTGATGAATTTCTTAGTAAAACCAACTGATTTGTATATAAGTACAACATAACTTCTGCACAATTTCGGTGCAGTAATGTGTTCATCGAAAATTTGTGTGTGTGTGTGTTAGTATAATCTAACTTCTGCACCATTTCAGTGCAGTAATGTGTTCATTGTAAATAAGTATTACAGTAGTTGTATTACCTTATAAATAAATAAAAAACTTTTTTATTTTAAATTCAGTGCATTAGTATTTGTAAAATGACTCTTAGTGTTCATTAAAAAATGACGATCATTCCACTTGGGACCTGTGGAATGGTACATTAGCTTATTTGTTTTAGTTGTAAATATTTGTCATGTATTGTTGTTTTTCTGACATGTTCCACATCCTGGAGGACCTCCTCACTACGGATCAATTGGAATGAAAGTAAATCTAATCTAATCTAAAGGATCTCAGTAATTGAAAGGGAACGTCATCTACTCCAGGGGAGCTTGTTTTAATGCTCTGTCAAATTCTTTTCATATTATCATAGCTCCAAAGTCATCTTCATTTACTTCCTCATTCATTTCTATAATATCACCTCCAAATAATTTCTCTTGAACAGCCTTTCTATATATTCCTTCCACCACACAGCTTTCTCTTCTTTGCTTAGTACTAGCATACTATCTGAGCTCTTGATATTTGTACAGGTGCTTCTCTATTCTCGAAAGGTCTCATTAATTTTCCTGTATGTGACATCTATCTTTCCCTTATTTACCCATGCTTCTACAACCTTTCATTTGTCATATAAACATTCCTGCTTAACAATTTTGCACTTTCTGTTGATCTCATTTTTTAGACAACTGTATTCCCTTTCATCTGCTTCATTTTCTGCATTTTTATATCTTCTCCTTTCATCAACTGAATTCAGTATTTCCTGCAGTTCATCTTCCAAAGCTACCCACCCATCTTCTATTGCATTCCTTAACCCTCTTTGTGTTAGTCATTTCCTAATGGTTCCTGTGAAACGTCCATCAACCTCTGGTTTCTTCAGTTTATCCAGTTCACATCTCCTCAATTTTCCACCTTTTTGTATTATTTTCAGTTTTCACCTGTAGTACATAATAAACAAATTAGTGCCAGAGTTCACATCTGTCTATAGTTTAAAATCTGGTTTCAGTATCTTTGTCTCATGATTGTATGATCAATCTTTAACCTTCTAGTACTACCAGGTCTTTTCTACATATTTACAGTTCTTCATTAAATTTAGTACTGGGTAACATTATATGAAGTGGCTCCCTCTTTCATTCTTTTCCACCAGTCCATGTTCTCCTACTATTTTTTCTTTTCTCACTTTTTCTACCATCAAACATCGGTCCCCCTTTACAATTTAATGTTCATCTCCCTTAACTATATGAATAATGTGTTTTATGTCACTGTTCATTATTTCAATCTCTTCATCATCTGCAAAGCTAGTTTGTATATAAACTCTTACTATTGTGGTGGGTATTGGTTACATATCTATTTGTTACAATAATGCATTCACTATGCTGATCATGTAGCTTACCCACATCCCTATTTCTTTATTCATTATTAGGTCTACTCCTGCATTAACCTTATTTGATTTATTGTTGATAACTGTGTACTGAGCTGACCACAATTCCGGCTCCTGCCACTATAATTCACTAATCCCCACTATATCTAATTTTAATCTATCCAACTAGTCTATCTGATTAAGGAATTTAATATTCTATGCTATGACCCGTATAATGCCAAGTTTGTTTCTTCTGATGATGACATCTTCCCAAGTGGTCCCTGCCTGGAGTATTGGATGGAGTAGGCCTACTATTTTAACCTTTTAACATTTTATTCAAGAAGATGCAGTCATCATTAAGATTAAGATTCACAAGCCCTCAGGAAAAAAATTAGGCCTAAAGTTTTCCCTTGCTTTCAGGTTTTTGCAGTATCAGCACAGCAAGACCTTGTTGGCTAAGGCCAAATCAGCTGTCATTGAGACTGTTGCCACTGCAACTACTAGAAAGGCTGCTGCCCTCTTCAGTAAACATAAGATAGTCTAGCCCTTCCACAGATACCCCTCCATTGTTACTGCATCTCAGATAGAGTTATTTGTATTGTTGAGGCCTGGAAGCCACCAAACCTCAGCATGGTCAATGGTTCATGAGGGGGACAGAGATTGTCATTTTCTATAGTGGCATAAACTGATTTATTATGTACAAACATTATTTACTCTGACTATAAGATGAGACTTTTTCCCAAATTCCATCCTTTGAAAAATATAGGATTATCTCACATTCATAGACAAAGCTCTGGTTGCAAACATCAACATTTATACATTGTTTAATAGCTTAATATAGTGTTGTCTTACATTTGCAGATGAAGATTTGAAATCAGCTACTGCTTGGCAGCAATGCTCATTTTCAAGGTTGGCAGCATGTGATGAAGTGTGTAGTTAAAATAAAGTGGTCTGATATCTGCCAATTCAGCTGAGAAGACCACGTATTATTGTTATTCAATTGCCTTAATTCCTTACAGAACAGTAAATTGTAGTGACTGATAATGGACACAAATCACAGCCATGATTGATGAGAAACATTAATCTATAAATTTTCATTTCACAATTAATTCACTCAGACAAAATGAAACTAGTTTTAAATTAATGGTTATTTACGAATTGTGGCCACTAAGAACTGTGCAAAAAGAACAAAATATACATTATAGACTGTGAGTTCTACATGTTGAACTTTCAAGGGAACCCAGTCAGGGGATGTTTCATAAACTGGAAGAGTAGGTTGTTCATTATGTGTGAGAGAAGTGCAATTAAGGTTTCCCAATTACTTGAGAAATTACATGAGTGAAGGTACTGGAGATAAAGAAGAATCTTCCAAATGCATGTACTGCAGAAATCAAAGCAAGTATGGGCTGTTGTTTGATGAAATGAAATGAAATGTCGTGTGGCTAAGGCCTCCCATCGGGTAGACTGTTCGCCTGGTGCAGGTCTTTCGATTTGATGCCACTTCGTCGACCTGCATCTCGATGGGGATGAAATGATGATGATTAAGACAACACAACACCCTGTCCCTGAGTGGAGAAAATCTCCGACCCAGCCAGGAATCGAACCCGGGACCTTAGGATTGACATTCCGTCACGCTGACCACTCAGCTACCGGGGCCGGACTGTTGTTTGATGATGATGAAGAAGGTGGAGCGTATGTTATGATGTTTAACACTAGCTCAGTGACTTACTATGGCATTTGATGATAAACTACTTGCATGTCAATGTCATACGATTTATATAAGGAAACACACTACCAATGTTTAAAACAGACAGTGTTAATTTTTTGGATAGGTCTTAAGATACTTTATATCAATAAAACAGTTTCTATATTTGATTAGTCAGAATAAGTTAAAAATAAATATTTCTCAAGTGGCTCTTTAATAGAAAGGGGTTGTATTATATTCTACGTCATCTTATTGTCAGATAAATACAGTAGTTGTTGGCACTGTAGGGTAAGCATAATAAGGGATGGGGGCACAAAACCACTAATGCATTGCAGATTGTGTCATGTGCACACTGAAGGAAGATTCATTAATTCTTTGCATACGATGTGATGTATGGTGTGTATAAATCGTCCATTCAGTAAGATGTAATCTTATTAACAGATTAGGGTATGCAGCCAACCAGGCTTAGAGAACTGCTATTTTACCTAGTAATGGAATTAGCAGGATATATGATGCAAACGATGCTCCCAAGACTGGGCAGGCCCATCTGTTGTCAAGGTTGTTTCGATTATATTGCAGAAGTTTCACCGGGAAGGCCACACACATCCTCCATACAGTCTCAATCTCTCCCCGTGGGATTTCCCTGTTTTTAGTGCCATGAAGAAAGATATTCATGGCCAATGATTTGCTTCTGAGAAGGAGGTGCACACCTGGGTACAGCCATGGTTCCATAGGCAACTGCAAATTTTTTTCCATGATGGCACTGACTGTCTTGCTTCACAGTGCGATAATTTAACAATTAAGGTGCTTTTTTTTTTTTTTTAAATCAAAAGTTTTTCCCCTTATGTCTAGTTTTCATCTGACTGTCCCTTATAATACCAACATGATGAAGCACCACCTCAGCTTGCCAATTGTTCTAATGAACATCTGAGTCAGAGGTTCCACAAAAGGAAGAAGGAAGAGTACGCTGTTTTCTTCTTGTAGTGCCATGAAAAATGGTGCCTGAGATACCTGTTCAGACTGAAAAGGATCTCCTGGCAAAATTTCTGGCTGCCTGTGACATATTTTCCATGATTGTTGTGATAGTTTTTAAAATAATGAGAATCTGTGGATAAAAAATTAAAACCACTCAGTTCTGAGTGCCTTGCACTTGGAAATCTTCCTTGCCAATCTTAACTCAATACTGTCCTATACAGTGGCAGCTCATAAATATACATTATGGGTATTCACAAATTTGTAAATTCAGATAAATATGAGAGTGCAAAATTAATAGCATCTGCTGTATAACAGTTATGCTCATCAATATATTTATACGACTTCAGCCACTGTGAAAAATAATAATAGCAATAATAATAATAATAATAATAATAATAATAATAATAATATGCATAACTTGTCTGAAAAATGAAATTATTTTTGTGGAATTTTTTGTTTTGTACATAATTAAGTACAGTTTTTGGCAAGAACAAAATAATGTTTAAGCTTTTACTACTGTCTGTTTCTCATTTTTGTGTAAGTGGGAGTTATCATGCTTTTTTATTTTTTCTCACAAATGTAGAAGATCACTAATTCATGTATTAGTTAACGAGTTAGCTTCTGGGCTGAAAATCAGGCCTTTTTAAATTGCACCCACATAACTACTCCATGTCTGAGGTTTGTCCGGAAAATACGTATAAAAGTTGAATAATGTCTTTATGTTACAAGTTGCAGTCACCGCCATGTGGGACTACTGCTGTAATCAATCCCATCATCTCTCAATTTGAGTCAGAGCACTCTGCATGAAGGTGGGAGTGTGCAGCAGCTTGTTGACAATTACCTTTTTTCACCTGCTGTCGGCATGGCGCTCTCTCTGATTGAGGAACAGCATGTCAACATCAAGTTTCTTGCAAAGCTAGGCAGGAATGGCCGTGAGATTTTTGAGTGTTTGAAACAGGTTTACGCAAACAATTATTTGAAGGAACCAACTGTGAACAAGTGGTTAAAAAGGTTCCGGGATGGTCGAGAAAAAGTGAACGATGACCCTCGCCCAGGACACTAGTTGACATCGAGTTCTGATGCAAATGTTGAACGAATTAGGGCTTGTGTTCTTAAAGACCATACATTGACAGTCAGAATGATTGCTGATGAGCTGTCAATCCCCAAAACAATCATTCACGAAATCCTGACACAAAAACTTGAAATGAAGAAATTGTGTGCGAAAATCGTACCGAAGCTCTTGATGCCAGAACAGAAAGCAAAGAGGGTTGAGTGCTGTGAGGATTGGTTGGAAGCAGAGGAATGAGGGGACTTTCTCAACCGAGTCATCACTGGAGACAAGTCCTGGTTTTATGAATTCGATGTGGAGCTCAAATCTCAAAGCAAGGAATGGAAACTAGCAGGAGAACAGAGAACAAAAAGTCACAAAAATCAAGGTCCAATGTGAAGACAATGTTGATTGTTTTCTTTGATTCTAGGGGCATTGTTCACAAGGAATTTGTCCCTCCCAGCCAGAGAGTGAACGTAAATTTTTACGTTGAAGTTCTGACATGTCTCAGAGCTCGTGTGGCCTTAGTTCGACTGGAGTTGGCAAAAGGGGGCAGGTGGATCCTTCATCATGACAATGAGCCCGCTCACACGTTGCTCGTTGTGCACGAGCTTTTGGCCCAAAGCTCAATCACTGTGACAGACCACCCGCCTTATTCACCCGATTTAGCCCCGTGTGACTTCTTCATGTTCCTGAAATGCAAAATGGTGCTTTGGGGGTGACACTTCAGAGATGTGGAAGCCATCAAGGCAGAAACGACACAGCAACTGAACAACATCACAACTGAAGACTTTCAGAAATGTTATCAACAGTGGAAACGGCGTTGGCAGAAGTGTATCGCGTTTCAGGGTGAGTACTTTGAAGGAGACCATATTGTAATACCTGAATAATTGTAAAATAAAGTTATTATTCAACTTTTATACGTATTTTCCAGACAAACCTCATATTATACACTTCTTTGTTAAATGTTCACTCATAGTCACACTTATTTGATTCTGTCACTTTCTCAGACAACGAATCTAGTGTGGAATGCTCTAGTTTCTTTGCAGCTAACTTTTCCTGGTAATTTTCTTTTCTATTGGTGTTTAATACAGGTTGAACAACGTTCTTGTTGACATCCCACAGGAAAGCCAATTCCTGCACAGCAGACAACCAACTCCAAACACAAACTGCCATTTGCGGAAACGATTAAATTCAAGTAGTACTATCTACCAGCAAGGTCACTTGACTAGAATACAAATGAGGTGCTGAGAGCCATAAGAATTAAAATAACACCATCTTTGACCCCCACTATTTAAGTGAATGTAAGAGAAACCAGTGAGACACCTTTTCATGAATGTTCAAATACGAGTGTTGTAACTTTAACAATGGCAACTATTTATTTACATCTCAGCCCAATGCCACTGATGTGGAAGTTGTAGGATACTCTTAGCAGTGCCAGATGGGTTGACAGTTCGAGTGGTGCAGTCCATTGCCCAACAAATTTGTAGCAGTTCTGAAGTGAATGCCATGAAGTGCTTCTTTCAGTTTATAAATCAAGTTGAACACATGAGGGCTTAAGTCAGGGGAGTGCAGTAGGTGATATAGCACTTAGCAGCCCCATCAGTGAAACAAATCAGTAACAGCTTGCACTGTACGTGCTTGAGCATTGTCCTGCAAAATGATGGCCAGGTCCTGCAGAAAGTGTCATCACTTCTGTCTGTATGTCGTTTATTTTTGGAACACAGTCTCCAACCAGTAATATCCTACAATGTCCACATTGCTGGCAATGGGCTATGCACAATGCTGGTGACTACTCTGAAGGTCAGTAAAACTTGGAAATGAGTATCTATTTTGTATGAGCTGAACTAAATAGTTGCCAACCCTTGTGTATGTACAATGTGAGCCTACAGTACAGATTAACAAATTTCAGTAGCACAAATAAATGTTACAGTCTCACAATCAATGATGACGTGCTTTATGGTTCTCAGAGCCTCAAATGGATTACTCTATGATAAAATCCAAAACTTTATGTATCATATCTCATTCAGAATCCCACAAAATAGGTTTTTCTCTCAGTATAACTATAACATATACTGATGACTGGTCTAATTTCAGTATATAGTGTGTGAATTCACATATCTGTGAAGTATGCTCTGGCCTAGTGGGATTTATGGTGAACATAGATAAAAGTCTGCTGTAGTGTGCTATCAACTGGTTGCAAGGAGGTAAACTAGTAGTTGAGGAGTAAAGACTAGCAGTGCATGCCATGAACCATGCACATTGTTTATCAAATCCGTATGTATTTGGCCTGTAAGACAATGACGTCATTCCAGCTGTGCATGTGCAGAAGCTCCTTAAAATGTGCACAAGTGAAGGTGTGCTCACAACCCTGATGCCAAGTTTCATGGAGACCAGTGGAGCAATATGTAGATGGTGTGGTAGATTCAGTTCCATGTATTTCAGATTACTGCATGTAAATTATGTTTAACAGCATTCAAAGAAAAATAATCAATAAATCCACAAGGTGTCAAAAGTTAGGTTGTTCATGTGCTCTTACACAGCAGCTACCACTGGTCATATTATGTAATCTTTTGGAGCAATCCAGCTAAGTCCAAGAAACATACTCTACAGAATTGTCCAATAAGTATACTGTGTAACACTGATAACTAAATCTCTTGCATAAGTGTCTTAAGGTTTCTCATAATCATAGCCCAACAGCATGTGCTATCTAACAGTATTTGTGGTTGATGAAAAAGAATGAATCTAGGATGAACTTTGTAACTGTCAACCAAAATAATGGAAGTGAAATTAATTTCACATGGACTAGGCATCTCCATCTAAGATTCAGAATGTAATTTTATGTCTGGTGCAAAAGTATTCAATAACTTGCCAGCAGATGTCAGACAATGGAAAATCCATGATGGAATAATGACAGTATTATGAAAAGGATATATTGCCACTCACTATGTAGCAGAGATGTTGAGTTGCAAATAAGCAAGTAAGGTTTCAGTCAAAAGGCCTTTATCCAAATTAGACAACACACAGACGCCCTCATGCAAACATAACTCACATGCATATGACCACTGTCTCTGGCAGCCAAGGGCAGTCTGGCCTCAGCTGCCAGAGACAGCAGTCGTTTGTGTATGAGTTGCTTTGTGTTTGTATGTGTGTGTGTGTGTGTGTGTGTGTGTTTTGTCCAATCTGGATGAAGACCTTTTTGGCTGAAATCTTACTTGCTTGACAGTCTTTTATTGTGCCTATCTGTGACAAAACATCTCTGCTATAAAGTGAGTGGCAGTACATCCTTTCATAACATTGAAAAACTAAAATAAAATAGAACAGTACTTTATTAGCTACTCCTTCCATAATTTATTGACTCATGGGTCTAAATTCTAGTTAATACTATGTTCACATTACACAAGTTTTAATTATACTAGAAAATGGACAACTAATAATGTTGTGAGTAAAGTTATGTACATTAAATACTTCAAATGAAGTAGTAGATGAAAGCAGCAGCTAAGTTGGGTATGGCGATGAGTAATATATGGTAACAGAGTTATCTAGAAGTAAATAATCTAGGAACAAATGTAATAACTTACCTAACAGTAGAGATGTTGGGTCATTGACAGGCACATAAACAAGACTGAAAATTTCACTAGCTTTTGGCTGAATCCTATTACATGTTAGAATACAAACACACACAGTCCCCCCCCCCCCCCTCCCCTCCACCCACCCACCAATGGCATATGCGTGAATGACCGAATGGAACAAGTATGAAGAACTTTGTGTGATGATATCACGCTTGCACAAAATCTGGAGGATGTGTGGCATATAGCGCCATAAATATCAATATTTGTTCTGTGCGCAAGTGTGCTATCTTTAGGGAGATGGCTTTGGGGCAGGATGTTGGACGCTAACGGCAGTTAGCCTCCGGACTTGTATCTGTGTAGACGCTAAGTGTGAATAAATCTGTATATGAGAGAATTCTAGTTGTTTACATACAACTATACCATATTCCCTCACTGGTGACCCCATTTTATGTAATACGCGTCCGAGTTACCGCCCGAAGGTTATTTACGCGCCTACCGCGTCCGGTTTCTCCGTGATCGCGAGGGCCTTTGTTCAGCTCCAGACAATGGCCTTTCAGCATTCACCACCGTCCGGATTCCAGCAACATCTCTCCAGCACTCCTGCCGTCATAGTGGACACACTGCAAGAATCTTCGGAATCCTTCAGCCAGAACATGCAGTGGAATTCATTGAGTGCCGCCAGTATCTTCCAACCGCCAACGGTCGTGGACTGTGGCTTTGTTAGCATGGACCTTCTCACGTGTTCTCCACAGCGTATTGGTCGGAACATTCCTACTCCTGTGTCGAACACACAATTCAATACAGTTCGTGGCATCGAGCAAGGTTTTGCTACTTTGGAAAATCCAGTAGTAAATTCAAACTTGAATCAGTTCCCGCCACGTGTGTATCCTTCCGCGCCGGGTAGTCAACAGGTGTTCAATGCTCGCCAAACAGCAAATATCACACCGAGTGTGCATCCTAGTGGACGTGTTTGGGATCCTTGTGTTGCTTCTAATCAAGTCAACAATTCTGTGCTGGACAGTAATTACTCCGACATCTACAACCAGCCCCACCACCCACGGTCGAGCGAATACTGTGTGCATAACGGACATTCACTGGCGTACTTAAGCACTTGTGGCTTCTCTCTGAGCTACCACGTCAATGAGAATGCACATTTTGACTCCGATCCTCACACTGTTCGAGTGTCCGCCGCTTCTCAGCCGCCCCCCCCCCCCCCCCCCCCCGGAATTACGGGACGCCAATAATTCGGACTCGCAATCTTCTGCATGCTCTACTTCCGTCCGAAGTAATAAGCGCACCTCCGCAGTGACTGCAGTGCCAAATCTGCCGAAATTACCAGACTTCAAACCCGCTCACCCGGAGTTCTGGTTTAACCTGGTTGAGCAAACATTCAATGTCTGTGCTTTGGACGATGACGCACGCTTCGCCTGCCTCATGAACCATCTTCACGACCGCGTCGATTTAATTTAGGATCTGGTCAAAGCACCCCCCCTAGCAGGAAAGTATGCTGTGGCGAAACAGACGATACTAGAGTGTGTCTCTAAAACCAGGAGAGAAAATGTGCGACAGCTCATCTACGAAGAGCGTCTCGGCGACAGGTCTCCGTCCCAGCTGTGGCGGTGCATCCGTCTTCTTGTCGATGAGCAAGTTATGCCTGATGACACGCTCGCAGAAATCTGGACTGAAAAGCTGCCTTTGCCTGTCCAGACTGCAATCTCTGTGTATGAAGATAGGCCAGTAAATGAACGTTTACGCGCCGCCGACAGAGCATACTCCGCCAGGCAACGTGAGCTCCATGCACTGCATTCTGTACTCAACACAAATGGCATACTAGGAACCAGTGTACCATATGACTGTTTAGCAAGAATTCCTGCTGTCTCTGCTATGCTCCATGTCTTCCATGTAAGAATATTTGCATCTGGAAAGGCTTCAAGGCCACCATAGTCACAATGATTGCCCCATACAACAGCAAGTGTGAGCCATGTACTACCTCCAGTACTCTAGTACTCAACACAAATGGCATACTAGGAACCAGTGTACCATATGACTGTTTAGCATGAATTCCTGCTGTCTCTGCTATGCTCCATGTCTTCCGTGTAAGAATATTTGCATCTGGAAAGGCTTCAAGGCCACCATAGTCACAATGATTGCCCCATACAACAGCAAGTGTGAGCCCTGTACTACCTCCAAACACGGCTTGTACACCACATGTAAAATTCAGACGTAGTCCACGAAATACGTTTGGACCTCCAATTAGCTGTTGTTTATTGAACCGCCCAGCAAGATCAATGTCTATCGCCTTCAGAGAACGATAAACAGGAACGCTGCGCCACCAGCGACGACGCCATGCACGTCGCCCAGGCATTGCTGTGGCTTTCTGACGCCATGCCCTTGTCTGGTGCTGCTAATAACAAGTTTGTTAAACTAGCCGCCCGGCCTGCACCTTCAACTCCTCACAACGACAGTGCATCGGCCTCTGTGGAAGACTCTGGGGCACATACTCCGTCACCTAGCAACTACCCACAGGAGCACAGGCCCGCCCAACCTTACTGTTTCTTCCATGCGAGATTCGGGGAGCAAGCTCGCAAATGCCAGTCACCGTGTTCTTACCCAAACTCCAACCGCAGGTAGGCTACGGTGCCACCTCCTGCGATGTAAACAACAGGCACCATCCCACGTTGCACTCCGTTTCGGACAATAACAGTAAGTGTGGTCCAGTCTATGTTCGCGATTTGCGATCAGGTGTATGTTTTCTGGTAGACACTGGCGCAGATGTCTCTTTGCTGCTGGTTCGCCTAGCAACCAATAAAGTGCAACCACACAAAACAGTACTTTGTGCAGTGAACTTGTCTACCCTAGTGTTCGGGTTCCACTTTGTATACAGTGAAACTTTCGCCCGAGTGCAAGCTGGAGTGGACGTTTCTAGTGTCAACAACTGAAGAACCTATTCTTGGAATTGATTTCCTCAAGCACTATCAGTTGTCACTAGATTTTGTGCAAAATACTGTGTTTTACCCCGCCCTTAACAAACATATTCCTTTCGCTTCGCCGAGTGACAGTTCGGCTAACACCAAACATGTGTGCTGTGCTAAGAAGTGTGTAAACCTATCCTTGGAGCTGCAATCTTGGACAAACAAGTGGCTAGTGGAGTGCGCCAAGTCTTCGAAGTTGCGGATGGAACGTATGGAAATGCTGCTGCATCTCCGCGATGTACACCACGAGTTGGCCTCACACAACAACGCCTCGTGGCACTACAAGCAGACGACTCATCGGCTACAGACAAGGTCAGTCCGTGCCAATCTGGTGTTCCTGTGCCCGCACACGTTAACGACAATGTTGTGAATTCTGTAAACTGTGTCAGCACCCCCTTTTGCAATGATAGGGTATGCCCGAGTGCTCATGCTCCTTGCGTTCCGAATGGACAATTAACTTGCCAAGCTCGCGGCAATGAACTACGGCCATCTGCTGTCCAGCCACACCCACTCGTGCCTACAGCGCTTGTAGCGGCACGGCCCGCTACCAAGAACCAGTGTACCAACCTCGCCCATGTTAACACGTGTGCGGCCTTTACGCAGCCTTCGAGCGAGTGGCACACCTGTACTTCCGTGCCCTCAGTGCCACAGCTTGGCCCGTCCGCCACTGCCTGCTCTGCTTCATGGACATCTGACTGTCGTGCCACGCCACGTATTGCAGTAGTCAGTAACGGCACAGTTCATCGGTTACGTCTAACCGATGGGCCACCCATATCGCAACGTCCACGCCGCCTCAAGCCGGAATTAATGAAAATTGCAAAAGAACAATTGGACAATCTGTTACAAAAGGGAATAATTGAACCTTCTTCCGGTTGCTGGGCTAGTCCTGTCCTGTTTGACCAAAAGAAAGACGGTACTTGGGGTATGGTCGGAGACTATAGGCGTTTAAATGCCCGCACCATCATTGATAAATATCCGGTCCCACACATCGCAGACTTCAATCATGCGCTCGCAGGTGCAAAGTACTTCTCTGTTTTGGACTGTAAGCAGGCATTTCATCAGATTCCTATGGCTCCAGAGGACATTGAAAAGACTGCCATAACCACTCCCTTTGGGCTGTTCCAATACAAATTTATGCCGTTTGGGTTGAAAAACGCCCCCCAAACGTGGCAGCGTTTCATCAATCAAACTTTATCCCATCTAGACTTTTGTTTCATATACATGGACGACATATTGGGTTTTACTTCTACTTTAGAACAGAGTGAGGAGCGTGTTCAAGTCGTGACGGATATTTTAGCAGCCGCTGGTATTGAACTGAACAATAAAAAGACTCAATTGCACCAGTCATCCGTCACATTCCTAAGTTATGTTGTGTCATCGAACGGTCTGACACCACCACAGGACAAGATCAAGCCTGTTCTCGAGATGCTACGCCCTCAGACCTATAGGGAATTACGCAGGTTCATCGGAACAGTTAATTATTACCGGAAACATTTGCCAGCCGCTTCTGCGGTGCAGGCTCCTCTCACAGATGCTCTCGCTGGCCCACAAACTTCTGGCACCCGCCAGGTACCATGAACACCAGACATGGACAAGGCATTTAATGAACTCAAACAGCTGTTGGCCTCCGCTGTCACTATTGCTCACCCACGGGTGGACGCCACAACGTTTATCACTACTGACACTAGTGACAATGCTATCGGCGCAGTACTGAGTCAGACATACAACGATGTTACGACCCCCCTGCAGTTTTTCTCAAAAAAGCTAAACAACGCGCAGAAGAAATACTCAGCATTCGACAGAGAATTACTTGCAGTTTACGAGGCCATAAGACGCTTCAGAACTGATGTTGAGGGACGAGATTTCTATGTGCTCACCGATCACAAGCCATTGGTTCCTGCCATAAAAAATCCTGCGGCTGATCCACCCCCACGACGCTTTCGTCACATCGATTACATCTTGCAATTTACAAATGACATTTGCTATATCCGAGGAGCGGACAATGTGGTCGCTGATTTTCTCTCACGTGTTGGTGCTGTCACAACCTTAATTGACTTAATGGGCCTACCTCGGTTGCAATTGGCAGACCCCGATACCATGCAGTTAATTTCAGACCACAGCTCCTCTCTCCAACCGGTACGCTCTACTTTCCCTGGCATAACTAACTTAGTGTGGTGTGATGAATCGACTGGTACGTTGCGGCCATTCATTCCTAAGCCCCTTCAACGCCAGGTCTTTGACAAACTACACACATTAGCACAGCCCGGTGTCGAAGCTTCCACCCGTCTGGTAGCTGAACGGTTTGTCTGGAGAGACATGCGCCATGACTGTCAGTCTTGGGCAAGGGCATGCATGGTGTATCAACAGAACAAAGTTTCCAGGCACACTTCTCCACCCTTTGGCTGTTTTGCCCAACCGCCAGGCCGGTTTCACCATGTTCATGTCGACCTCGTAGGCCCTTTGCCCCCCTCCGAGGGTTTCCGTTACTTGTTTACAGCTATTGACAGGATGACTCGGTGGGCTGAGGCTGTGCCTATTCCGAACATTACCTCTGAGACAGCAAGTTGAGCACTCTTAGATTCGTGGATCTCTAGATTTGGCTCACCTGTTTACCTCACCACTGACCAGGGGCGACAATTCGAGTCTTCAGTTTTCTCTGACTTGTGTCAAATGTGTAGTATTGTCAAAATTCATACTTCTACATACCACCCCCAAAGCAATGGGCTTGTCGAGTGATGGCATCACACCTTAAAGTCTGCCCTGCATTGCCATGACTCACTATGGACAGAGGCACTGCCCTTCGTGCTTCTTGGCCTTCGTGCGACTTTCAAGGAAGACCTCAAGGGTTCCGTAGCCGAGTTTGTGTATGGCCAACCTCTGGTTTTGCCTGGAGAATTAGTCACTCCGACCCCACTTCCACAGCCCTCTGAACTCCCTTCACTTCTCGAGCAGGTGCGCTTGCACTGCAGCAAAATTCAGCCGCCACCTCCGGTTGCACATACACCTCCGCGCGTGTACGTACCGCGCACGCTAGCCTCTTGTGAGTACGTGTTTCTCAGAGACAACTCAGTCAAAGCCCCGCTTCAGTCGCCCTACACAGGTCCTTACAGGGTCATCAAACGCTCTGAGAATAACATGGATCTCCTCATAAAAGACTCTGTAACCACGGTCTCACTCAACCGAGTGAAACCAGCTTTCATTGAGCCTCAGGTGAACCTCCCTGATTCTGCCCCTATTTCTCCCACTCCTGCTTCGAGCAGCCATCCATCTTCCCACACCGTGCATTTGTGTATTGATTCTCCACAGCGTGCTTCTCTGCTGAGCACTGCTCCTTCTCCGCGTTCATCTAATTCGAATGGCCAATCTTTTCGGGGCTTCATTCCTCACAGCCCTCGCAGTCGAACTGCCAACCACTCGGATTCTACCATTGTGTTACCATCTTCATGTGACAGCTCTTTGCATGCCGTTCAATCCACGCTGGCTCCTCGTTGCCTTCGGTCACGCTCCCTCGTCTGTCAGCTGATCGCCCAGGGTTGTCTCCTGCGCAGTCCAGTGCACCTGCCACCCCCCTCTTAGCAGATGCTTCCCCCTGCCATGGCTTTCCCACACCTCCCTGCCTCCCTACCATTGCTCATACAGGTGCCATCCAAGAATTCACAACACATGTGCACCCTGATGACATACATAAATTATCTGTTGTCGTAGATGGTGATACGGTGTGTGTTGTACTCGCATGTGACAATATTGAGGGAGGAAGTGCAGAATCTCGTGTGGTGCGCCGCTTTAAATTGAGCAGAAGTGCTGAGCGTGGCAATTTGCGTGCCTTTGTTAGGCCTTCTGGCAAGGTGATTCTCCGCCTGCCGGCTGACGAAGTGCTACACCTCCACTCCAGGACGGGACGTCATCTTCAGCCGCCGGCGTCGCTTGCTGACTTCACCGTCGACGTACCGGGTTTCACCCCCCGGTCTTCTACCAGTCGACCGCTTCCACCTGATGCGGAAGAACTGTGCGTTACCTCCCTAACTTCTCACCCCCCCCCCCCCATTCACAGGGACGTACTCCATACTGTGTGTGGGGGGGGGGGGGGCTATGTGGCGTAGAGCACCATAAATATCGATATTTGTTCTGTGCGCAAGTGTGCTATCTTTAGGGAGATGGCTTTGGGGCAGGATGTTGGACGCTAACGGCAGTTAGCCTCCGGACTTGTATCTGTGTAGACGCTAAGCGTGAATAAATCTGTATATGAGAGAATTCTAGTTGTTTACCTACAACTATACCATATTCCCTCAGGTGCTTCTATGAACAATCATTATGGAATGTAGCGGATTCTGCAGGTTTTATGGGTATATAAAATTGCTACAAAAGTGTGTCTACTTTGACTTTTATCATTATCAACAGACAAAAGACAAACTGGAAATTTTCTCATTTTTTTCTTATAAATTTTGAATCAGTCATTTCCGTGCAAGAGGTTTCTTATCTCAAACAGATAGCTTTGCCCTTCTGGATTGTCACTAAAAAAAATTATCATCACCGTGGAACACACACCATTTCAACAAACACAAATAAGGAAATGTAAAGTTCCTTTGGACATGCATGCATTGGAATCACTCATGACTAACTTTAAAGGTCTTTCCAGTGACAGGAGATTAAAATTCAACCTGTCTTCCCTTTAGACACTTTTTAGAAAAGTTATTAACCCAAACTGAATATTTAGTTTAGATGAGCCTATCAATTTTCTGTACTTCTCTTTGTCAACCTCAGTAAATGTAACTGCAATAAAATTCCCTAACACATAATAGTGTTGTAACATCTCACTATCTTTAATAATAACTGTAACAGCCATCAAGCAGTCAGAGATAGTGGGAGAAAAGCATTCACATCATGTAGCCTTTTTATATGAATTTCAAGTTTTTGTTTTAAACAAAAGGGCAAATTTTAAATAAGAACAATTCTTGCTTTCATTGGATAGCTTCCTGTGCCACCAATAATGATCATACAAACAATGCTTGGATTTGATTACATTTGTTAACATTAAATTTAATTTTGCATTCACTCTAGAATTTGCCATTTCTTGTTTGATAAAGGTGTAAAAATGCAGCTAGTGTATAAAGTTCATATTTTTCATAATATTGAAATTATGTCTCAGTATTTCAGCTCCATCTCATAACAACAACTGATGAAGACACAGGTTTGAATGATTTTGTTATTTGAATGATTTTATTAATCTCTTGCAATCATTAGGATCATGACTGAACTCTATTGGTAATAGGTTACAAGGTTAATTGTCCTTTTATCACTGTATCACCTGCTCTATTTGTTAGCCATTTATTTTCTTATTGTTTTTCAATAGCAATTTTTACCACTGATCCACATGGAAAAGCTAAGAACATTCTGAAGCCCAATAAATCTGGTAATTACTCTCACTTTTACTCTGAAATGTGCAGAGAACATGGGGAATAGGGAACACACAGCTGGTTGTTTGTGACTGAGGATGTTCAGGCCTGATACAAATTTTTATTGTAAAATTTCTTTTTATTTATTGCTTTTCATTTTTTCTGAGGCATAACAGTTGTTGGCTGGATCTGTCCCATCCTGACACCTGGCATTCCTTCACTGACTCAGGTACTAGAGCCAATGACCCAACCATAAGTACTGATGTGGCACAATTGGCAACAGTGGCACACAGCCTATCAGCTGCAAAGATGCAGAGAAGGCAGAGTTATCTTGCACTGTAACAGAGAACTGAACAAGTGACTAGGTCACATCACAAGGCACAATGCCACTGTTTTATATATTAAAAAATAAAATAGAAAAAATCAAAGAGCAAAACATTGCCTAAGCATTGGCATAAAATTTAATCACAAAATGTGAACAAGAATGTGAACAAGTTCTGAGTTCATATTTATTATTGAACGTTGTGTTGCACATTGCTATTAAAGTAACCAAAAATCCGTTAATGAAAATCATGTCACAGTACATTTAAAAGAAGCACAGAATGGACATACACCATTAGACAGTAACATAGTTAATGTTTCTCCACATTCCCAGTTAGTAATAGAAAGTAGTACACATAACAAGTGAACAGCAGTCCCTCTAAGCCATACCCAAGCTTACTCAAACTAGTGAACTCACAATTAGTACCTTAATTAGTTTGGCAGCACTTACAACTGTATCAACAGGCTCTTATGACAAACTATGTCTGCTCTTACAGGCACTAGCCATAACTTAAGCTAGGCTTCAATTCAAGGTGGGGACCTAACCTCTTCAGAACTAAACAGGCACTAGCCATAACTCAAAATCAGACTCCAGTTCAAGGTGGGTGCCTACCCCTTTTAAAACTAAATAGGTACTGTCCATAACTTGAAATCAAATGCATAAGTGTGCCTTAGGCTACTCAAGTACTACCAAGTGAGTATAATTCATGGTGTAGTACTTCACAGAAGAAACATAAGGGCTGCCACTTAAACACAAGGATGACAGTACAACAAATGTGTCTGTTGTTCCATAGTACAACACTAAATCAACTAAATAACTGTGGAGATGCCCATAACAAACAACATGGACAAGCATAAAACAGATTCATACAATGAGCCATGAGGCCCTCACAACAATTCTGAAGCCACACATACGTCAGAGAGAAGCCATCCCCAATTTACAAAGGGAACACACAAAATCAGTACAAGAAAACATCATGGTGATACCCTGAAACATACTGATACACATACAAGGAGGAGCAATGAGATCATAGCAGACTAAAATCCAACCACACAAATACTATGCTGTGTCAGACACATCTCTCACAACAAGTTCACAGATCGCACTGCTAATAGAAATCTAATGAACAGTGGTATCTCCAGTCTCAATTTAGTGACTGAAATTGTGCACAGTACACATACTTGATACTTTGTGGTCTGTCTCTCAGAAACATGTAAACTATTTCTTTGTCAGTAAACACTGCGCATGTCATATCACTAAGACACTTAATCAAGGAGCTTTCAAACAGTAGCTATACAGTCTTAACATAAGCTAATACAACACAATGCACAACCAAATTATATGCCACTACCTTTCATTACTTCAGATTGCAAATACACATGACATATTACTGATTGCATGTCCCAATGGAATCATTTCCAGTGGAGTTATCACCAATTTCCAAACATGCAGACCTAGGCAAATGAGTAACATATATGAGTATGCTATCACCATTTAATACACATTGACTGCCAACAGCTTGCTGGTGCTGACTGCAGAAAAAATTTTAACCATCGAGTTACCAATACACACCTGACATATGTGTGCCTAGTTGGTGCTCACACATCACTGTGGAACCACCCCCTATGGAGTTAGACTCAATTCCCGGATGCACAACACAAAATAGACCAGGAACAGACAAAGAGTAATCTTTCTACTAAAGCACACTGACAATTGCATGTGAGTTGTCAGCTGCTGTCAACAACTTTCATTTGGTACTGGTAGAAGCTAACCAAGGCTACACAGTACTTGTAAATTACAAAATAAGTCAACAAGTAATGTGATGGCAGACAGAGCAGTTCAAAATCACTTCCACTTGCAGCAGCATACTGTACTGCCAATGCATAACTTTCTTGCCTCAACAAACTCTTATGACTGCAGACATAAACAGACAGTAAAAGTCCAACAGAACACTTCAAATACCAGAAGGTGAGAAGTATGACTGGAGAACTGAGCAAACACTTACCTGACTGCAGCTAGTAAGAAATCTACCAAATGGTACACAAGCCCATTATTTTACCCATAACATCATGATATCATTCCTGACACATGGGAAACTAAATACAGCACTAATGCCTCAGCAACAAAGTGAGGAAAAATGCAAGAGGTTGTGCAAACTGCCACCAGGGAGCATCAGACTGACACACAGCACCCCAAAGGGAAGGTGGTAGAATTTTTCAAATGTGTGCAAAGCAGATCCACATAGGCTGCTTGCAATTATGTGCTTTGTATGCAATATAATTTTGCAAATTAGTTAATATATAATGAACATCTCACACTTACTTCCTTTGGCATTACATATCCTGACCAGTTTAGCATGTGTAACAGCACTTGGGCATTGTTGCCTAAGAACATGATAATGTCCAAACTCTAGTAGCACTCACATTATTCAAAATTCTAGGAAACTAGTGGGAAGGCAAATTTAGTTCAATTGCATCGGTCTGACTACTGACATCAATGCACATTAACACATTCATTCATCTGTTCATTATGTCTGTAGATCCCATCAAGAAAGAGAATATTGAGGGGTTAGAATATGTCAAGGTATACATTAACATGGGACAAGTAAATCACAAACTTAAACTGCGTACCATCTGGCTTCTGGAAAAATATCATCCACACATTTCTGATGACTGAAGAGCTGATAAGTGCAAGGATTACTGCACAATCAGCTTAACAGCTCATGCATCCAAGTTGCTTACAAGAACAATATACAGAAAAATGGAAAAGAAAATTGAGGATGTGTTAAATGGTGAACAGTTTGACCTTAGGAAAGGTAAAGGCACTAGAGACACAGTTCTGACGTTATGGTTGATAATGGAAGCATGACTAAAGGAAAATCAAGACTTGTTCCTAGGATTTTCCAACCTGGAAAATGCATTTGATAATGTCAAATGCTGCAAGATGTTCAAAATTCTGCAAAAAACAGGGGTAAGCTCTATGAGACACAGGTAATATACAACATTAGAAGAGCAAGAGGAAAAGAGTGGAAGAGCAAGAGAAAAATGTTCAGATTAAAAAGTGTGTAAGACAGGGATGCAGTATTTTACCCCTGTTGTTCAATCTATACATCAAAGAAGCAATGATGGAAATAGAGAAAGGTTCAAGAGTGAAATTAAAGTGCATGTTGAAAAGGTATCCATGACAAGATTCACTGATGACATTGCTATCCTAAATGAAAGTGAATAAGAATTGCGGAATCTGCTGAATGGAATGAACAGTCTACTGAGTACAGAAGATGGGTTGAGAGTAAATCAAAGAAAGACAAAAGTGATGAGAAGTAGCAGAAATGAGAACAGGAAGAAACTTAACATCAGGATTGATGGTCATGAAGTAGACGAAGTTAAGGGATTCTGCTACCTAGGCAGCAGAATAACCCATGATGGATGGAGCAAGGAGGACATCAAAAGCAGACCAGCACTGGAAAAAAGAACATTCCTGTCCAAAAAAAGACTACTAATATCAAACTTAGACCTCAATTTGAGGAAGAAAGTCCTCAGAATGTAAGTTTGGAGCACAACATTGTATGGTAGTGAAAAATGGACTGTGGTTAAACCAGAACAGAAGAGATTTGAAGCATCTGAGATGTGATGCCTTAGACAAATGTTGAGAAATAGGTGGACTGTTAAAGAAAGGAGTGAGGATGTTCTGCACAGAATCAGAGAAAGGAAATGAATATATCTGGAAACACTGACAAGGAAAAGGGACAGGATGACAGGACATCTGTTAAGACATCAGGGAATGACATCTATGTTAGTAGAGGAAGCTGTAAAGGGTGAAAACTGTAGATGAAGACAGAAACTGGAATTCACCTAACAAATAAATTTGCAAATAATCATGGCAGGCAACATCAGACAAGTCAGAAAACAGATGACTTAAAAAAAAAAAAAAAAAAAAAAAAAAAAAGGGAGTGGCACATAGAGTAGTGAAGCTTAAAGCCAGCAGATCACATTTTCATGGCATATGTAGACCACATTGTAGCAGTTTCTACATTCATTCACAGTTTGTCATCCATCCGTAACCCATTTCTGTAGTGCAAGTGACACATCTAAATCTTTTGGTATGTGAGATACATGTTGATTTCTATGTTCAATGGGGATAAATCTTTTCATCCTTCTTTGCAGACTGGAGAGGGTTTCATTTTTTTTCATACTACTTCTGCGCACCTCTCCTAGAACAAGTTCTGGGTGAACATTTTTATATACGCAGTTCTATGCAGTTTCTACAGCTGATTTTCAAGGTAAATAACCTGTAGATTGGTACCACTCTCATTCATCATTGTGACAAAAATGATCATTTATTTATTTATTTATTCCATGTGATCTGATCGTACACAGTGTGTTGCAGATGTCGGAAAATGTCAGTTAACATTGTTAACATATATTAACATATAGTATCCTAATGTATTATATTGCAAAGATTGGTTAAGTTTACTTCACTCCAATTGCTCAATGTTTTCAGTTTAACATAAATAGCAAGATTACTCTTCTAAGTATTCATTTATAGAGTAAAAACAGTGACACAACAAATATGACTTTACGGCTTTGCTAAATTTTATGTTTTGTTCAGTGGACTTAATATTAGTGGGAAGGTTGTTGAACAGTTGGAGGTCCATGTGGAAAGCTCCCTGTTTACACAGTTGAGTGTTTGTATGTAAAACATGCAGATTTGTGTTTTTCCTGGTGTTGTGTTTATGTATTTCATTATTTTTTATGACTCTGGAGTCAGATGGAACTATGTGGTTTCAGAAAAATTTTAGAGTCTCGAGAATGTATAGGCAAGGCAGTGTAAGGATTTCCAACTTTCTGAAGATGTTGGCCAGCACTTGGTGTTTTAATTCACACTGTGGGTACTACACATTTGATTTGTAGTATTAGTGCAATCTATCATTGGATTGTAGAAAGTGACTATCTCCAGTTTATTTTTCTCAACATATTTGAGATCAACTATTTATTTATTAAGTAGGATCATGCAAACCAAAGCTACTTTGTCATGGAATGAGTCAGTACAAAGTTTACAGAATTCTGATTAGAAAATTTATAAATGAAGGATTAAATACTTAATTAATAAAACAAAAAAGAATATAGGAATAAGGATATAGGAATAAGTACTCATTAGCTGGTTGGTTGATTGAAAGGTTGAGAGACTAAACAGTCAAGAAATAGTTCAGCCACGAATTAGACTGAAATGTGAAAGTATGAAGGAGTGTAAAACTGAGATAATGAAAGAAAACTGATAAAATGGCAGTTTTTATTGCAGGGATGTAAGAAACCAAAACATTCCCATTGCAACATTTTCCATACCTGGAATGCACTCAGTTCCACACGTTTTGAAGTCTCATATCTTAATGTTTCTGAAAAAAATATGCTGATAACTGACTTTTGACAGAATAGTGCCAAATGATGTACGCCACAAGTAGTTAAAATCAAGTGTTTCCTTCCCACTTCATTTGAACTCTGAAGAATTTGATGACCAATTCCAGTCACACTTCTCCTTCTATAAACATTTCTCAATACAGTAACTTAGTTTAAATGCAATGAAAGACCATTAATTGAACATCACAGTGAAAACTTGAACAGTGGCAGTACATCATAACAAAAACAGTACGGATGTTATTGTTGCACAGAAAGATGAGAACATAACTAAAATAGTCAGCAAGTAGGTTTCATGAAATTTGATTACATGGTGGTTGCATATCTTTACAAGTGGGCAAAACAAATATATTAAGAGGTTGTTATCAATATGACATAGAGATGTTATGTGTTTGATAATGCTCCTGGGAATCTTATGATTAAGCTATACACAGATGTTATCTTTTCTTGATATAGTTGTTGTCTGTGAGTGTTTGTACCATGTACTGGCAAATTTCAGGTGGGGTGGTCTATTTAAAGACTGTAGTACAGATATTTGCTAAACTCAGAAACTACATAATGTTTTGAAAACTGGCTAGGTTAGACTTTATTGTTTTGAATGGACTGCACAACTTATCTGTTATTTGGTTTATGAAAACTATTAAAGGTTAATAAATCATAAAAGTGTATGAAACTCCCTTATACTTCCTAATTGCAAATACACTAATTACAAGTAGCTTACCCATCTAAAAATTTATTTTACATTAAGTTAAATTATGAAAAATCTTAGTTAATGGCTTAATTAATTAGTGAGGGGCATCATTTGATTCAGAAAAAAATACAGTCACAAAAGTCCATTGTCACAGTTCAGAATTCAAATGCAGCAAGCACAAGGGCAACATGTAATGGAAAACTGTGGATGTCTGATATGTTAATGTCAGTTATCTCATAAACTAATTACAGTCAAGTAATTCAAAGAGCTTTCTCAGGAAGAGCGAGATGACTGCTTTCAAATGAACTGTAACAATATTTCAGATTCTGCCAATTAGCTCAAAATGTTTTCCCATTACATTTTATGTTAGAATTTTCAATTAGCCATAAATTCTAATGTTCTAATCAAAACTATGGTCTTACTGGAATCAGCAATTCTGAGTTAATCATTTGAATAATTAATTTAGGTGGAACTTCATGTAAATAGCACTTTGAAATATTAATGTTCCTATTATATATTTTGTGTGCAACTGTATTAAAAATAAAAGAAAAATCAGGAAAAAACTGGTTACTGGTGGGAGTAGAAGACATACCAGATGGAGAGTTTCCAATAAGCTATGCCTCAGTATCACTACAGCCAGACACATTGCTATATTGTTTCTTCACTTCTTCCATCAATAAAATCTGATGGCCATTGTCTTTTATTTTTTCTGACAGTCCCTACATACAATAGCTTCTTTGCTTTTAAATCTTTTAAATAGTTAATGAGATCAACCAGTTATCAGCAGTGTTGCTGTGACTATATCAAAACACAGGCTTAGCCATTCTCTTGACGGCTTCACTTGGCTTGCTGCAGGCACAGAAAGGGCTGAATGGCTTTTAAATCTTTTAAATAGTTAATGAGATCAACCAGTTATCAGCAGTGTTGCAGTGACTATATCAAAACACAGGCTTAGCCATTCTCTTGACAGCTTCACTTGGCTTGCTACAGGCACAGAAAGAGCTGAATGGCTGTTGTCCAATATAAATCTCCATGTAAGCTGTGTATATCATCTTACTGTTAGCAGGTCAAAATTTTTTGTTCATACATGTTTGGTTTTAGGGCATATACAACCAAAGAACACATCTGTCATGAAAACATGGCAGCATTTCATATATTGTGATGTTATTTTCACTGCAATAGCTCTTTTGACAATTTTCCACGAATTTTCTAAAATAGCACTTTCTAAAATACCAGTAAGGCAGTCAAATTCTTTCCACTTGGATCTGATAGTTCATTCTTCAAAATGGATGCAATGTATCAGGCTCCTCAGCCATCTGAAATTCATCATGTGACTGAAATTTTTAACACCATCACCTTCAGTCCCCCAAAGTTCCTCCAGACTTCGATGATTCCCTCTGTATGCTCCTGCTATGTACAACAAGCCAATAAAACCTCTTACTTCTATGATATCTCTCTGATGAAATGATCCTTCATGTGTTGATTTGTGTATCTGTCATATCAGAGATGCAATTAATGACTAAACTGTTACAATATTCAATAGTTGTTTGAGCATTCTTAGCATTTTCTATTACTCCAGGAATGTGAGGATTGACATTGAGAGGTATTTTCTCAGTTGGTATTTTTAGTCAATATGGTCTTACTATCTCTCCAAAATAAAAGTTTCTTGTTTGCTGCTCCTTCCATCTTTATCTTCAGCAATGTCATCATCACTTTGGTCATTTAAAGAGTCACCTTCACTTCTTCCACCTTGTCTTGAGGATAAACGTCACTCTCATCCCAAAAATAATGAGAAATTGCATGATATTCCTTATTACACATCGGCAAATCTTATACTCCTGAAGAATGATATGGGATAGACAAATCATACTAATTCTTAGCCATATGTGTGGAGAATCTGGTCATGTTATCAGACTATGTGGGTGATCACCCAATGAATTTAATGAATGGTTTGGACACTTATGTTTGATGAGGACACAAGCAAACTAGTTAAGGGTCTAAAATAAACCTCATGAGGAACAACTTACATTAGGGTAGTACATAAGTTCGTAGAGTTTTTATTTTGCATGTTGGTATTCTGGTTGCTATGGATTTAGTTATTCCCTGTCATTTTTTATTTGTAGTTCACTGTTGATATTTTAGTTTGCATATTGTAATTTTGTCATTTGGAGATAGTGAGTGCAGCTGTGCATGTTAGTAAATGGAGTGCCAAGTGCAGAAATCTGAACATTTCCAATATGATCTTCTGTCTGAGTTCAATAGAGGGGTGACTGTTGTAGAGTCAGCCAGAAATATATGTGCCACATATGTGGATAATGCCATAAGAAAAAGCATGGCAAGAAAATGCTTTTCTTATTTTAAGGAGGATTGTTTTGACATTAGTGACTCTCCACATTCAGAAAGACCTTTGATGTCTGACGATCATTTAAACACATTAATCCACAATGATCCATGTCAGCAAGCAACGAGGAAGGTTCAAAAAGTGGGTGTATGGGTACTGTATGTTGTAGATGACACTAGTATTGTAATAAATCCAAAAAACCTACAGTAACCAAAGAAATGCTAAGTAATACTATTAAAAATATTATTGAGTGGTTTTCTGTGAAGAATCTCACTCTCAGTTTCAAAAAGACACAACATATTGAGTTTTGTACTAGTAGATGTACCACATGAATGATAAAAGTAATCTATGGTGAGGAAATAAGACTATGGCGCAAACTTTAAAAATTTAAGGTGTCCATATTGATGTAAATTTAAACTGGAGAAAAACAAATTTTGGAACTCGTAAAAAAACTCAGTTCATCTATATTTGCTGGTTGAATCATTACAAATCTTGGGAGCAACAATTTAGTAAGTTGACAATTTTTGGGTATTTTCATTTAATAATGTCATTTGGAATAATGTTTTGGGGTAATTTGTCTTTAAGAGAAAAGGTCTTCATTGCTCAAAAACAACACATAAGAATAAATATACTGCTTACACATGATCAACTTGTAAACATCTGTATAAGGAGTTAGGCATTTTGACTACTGTTTCACAGTTTATGTATTCCCTCATGAAGTTTGTTGTAAATAATTCACTGCAGGTCAAAAGAGACAGTGATATAGATAACTACAGCAACAGAAGGAAAAATTACATTCATTACTCCACATTAAGATTGACTTTAGCACCAGAAAGGTTGCACAATGCTGCCATAAATTTTTTGATCTTTTACTCAATGATATAAAATACCTGACAGGCAGCAAAGCAAAATCTGAAAACAAAGTGATGAAGTTTCTCTTTGACAACGCCTGTTCTAGAGAAGAATTTCTATATTTGTAAAGTGTAAAAGGTGATATGAAGGTTTTACTAACTTCATAGGAAAAAGAGAGAGAGAGAGAGAGAGAGAAATAAAAAAAGCCACATTCTTGTAATGGTCAGCATGAACATGTATGCATGTTTACATATGAATGTCAATGTTAAATGACTCATTCTACATCATTATGATTATCTGTACAAATGACCCATGAAACATAAAACTAAGGAGTTAACTACCTAATAATTGATACATCTCTTCCAGAAGAAGGACTTACAAAGTTGTCAACTAGACCATGTACACGTCAACAAAAGAGAAGTAAGCCACAGAAACTTAACTTATACACCATATTAACAATGAATTACACTATACTGATTAATATTATTTGTGCTTAAACTACACAAATAAAATGTAGTGCTTTTTAAGGGAAGCTAGTACTTTGAAAGAAACTCCTACTTCCTCAGTTACAATAAATAGCAAACAATCCATTTGATACTGGCATCATAGTATTTACTTCTTTACATAGCTATTTTTCAAAGAAAGTAGTTACTTGTAATTGTAACAAAAGAGGTCAGTTTACGATATGGCACTGCTTGTCACACAGTTTGGCAGAGAACACTGCTATGTATCATAAAGATAATAGGAATTTTCTATCCTTGGATCAAAGCAATCAAATAATTGGTCTAAGATGTGTCTAATGAGGAATTTTACACACAGTATTTCATTGGCTCAACCTTTGGTGTCAGCAGGTCATATCTGCTTATTTTAAATTGCGTTTATGAGTCTTGAGAGGTACAGACAAAAACTGTTTGTTGTGAAACCTGTTCAGACATCACTAAGTTGTTTCTCATGTTCAGCTATCGTAATGGGCTGGTGAATAAGTTTTTTGCATTTTTCCATTAGTTTAATAAACACAACAGATGCACATAACAGATGCTTTATGCATCAGTATCATATTCTCCTTCACTATATACAACAGTGTGCTAAAACTGGGGTCACTTTTCAATTACACAACTCTAGAAACCACTTGGTTTAGCGGCAAAGAACTTGTCAAGCCATATTCAGAGTGCATTTTCATGACAAAAGAAGTTCCCTGAATGTTGTTTAATAGAGAGTAGAGAAGGTGAAAATATGAGGGCGCAATATTGGGTAATAAGATGGGTGTGGGATGACTTCCCAACGTGACTCCTATATAGTGTTTTTTGACAGCGTAGCAGAATGTGGGCAGGCATTATAATGGAGCAGCATCACTTCATGCAGTCTTCCTGGTCATTGTTCTTGGATTGCAGCTGCAATAAGTCTCAGTTGTTGACAAGAAATATCAGCGGTGATGGGTACACCTCAGGGAAGCAATTTGTAGTACATCTGTGGTGACCATCGACCACCCATAACTGCACCTACGAAGTGCACAGTAAAGGGTCTTTGGGGACTCATTATTCTTTGGTTCAGTCTTGGGGACTTGGGTTACAATGTGCATGTTTTGATTTTCTGTAGTGTTTTTCTTGTGTTTTGTGTAATTACACAAACCTTAATAAAAGTGCCTGATCGTAATAGGTTGGAGTTTTCTGTGCATGGTCAGTCGCTATAGCCAGAAAACCCACATTGGTGACCCCAAGTCACGAAAATACATTGCATTCGCTCGCTGTGTACTTCCAGTTTTGCGACAATAGACAATGTCACAACCTCCAGTTTTTCTGGCAGTGCAGGACGCTTCGACCATAGAATAGACATTCAACTGTGAAGTGCAATGCTTTACCCCATATGCTACAAATACACTGGGAATGTTTGTATCTCTTATGTTTGCTTTGACCGGCCAGACGACCCTAACCTCCACTGGTACACCACACCGGGCTCTGTACGCATTGGCGTGGACATCTCTACAGCATTCTACAGTCGACAAAATCCTCCTCCAGTACAAGATCCCAGAAACCCCTCACCCAAGTTTCTACAGCACAACATGGACCACGCAGCTGCCCAGTTTCCAGGTCCACATGCAGGGCAGCTCCATCCTCAGAGCTGTCCGCTGTTTAACGTGTTCCCCTCCACACTGGTCGAAGGGACACTCGCATCAGCAATGCCGGACCATGTATACGCCTACCCATCCTGCCACCCGACACACTCCTTGGGCGATGCACCTGCTGTGGTTCCAGCCTGTCACTTGGCAAGAAATCATGATTTCGCACCTCTACTCGAGATTTCGTCTGCATCAGCTGTTGATCATTCCACGCCTGCCACACTGTGCTCATTGCGTGGCTGTACAGATTTCCTGCCTACAAGGACTGGATGTCATGTCTCACCTGCACACCTAATGGATGTTCAATGCAGCATATTGCCCGGCACTGAGGCACAGTTCGCATCAGTGAACACCATGCAGAATCCCCGTAAAGTTTGTGCCTTTCCTACACCCCCGCAAGCACTGGTCCTAGGTCATCTTCTGAAGCTGCCACCATTACAACTGGACAACCCAGTGATGTGGTTTATCTTAGTGGACAAAATGTTGGACATACATGGTATTGCAGACGACAGCACTCGTTTTGTGTGTTTAGTGAACCACCTGTGTGACCACCCTGATCTCATCAGCGACTTGTTGCTGAACCCACCAAAGAGCACCAAATATGCCTCTGCCCATGCACTACTCATCAAATGTCTTTCTCGTCTGCCAGGTGACATGATTCAAAACATTTTTTATGATGAGACTTCAGGTGACAGAACGCCCTCACAGCTGTGGCGATGCTTGCATGTGCAGGTCAGTACCGAGATCTTGCCGAACTTGATGCTGTGGGCATTGTGGTTGGAAAGCTGCTGCAAGAACTACAATTACATTTGCTCCCACATACTGCAGTGTCACTCGAGGATAAACTATGGTTGGCAGACTAGGCATATGCCATTATTCGACACCAACACTCCCTCTGTGCAGCACAGTGCCTAATACTGCCAAGGTTGGTAATCATGTGAATACATTTCCACCGTCAGGCAGTAGAGGCTGGGTGCATGTGTATCATGGACAGCAGACAGAACAGCAGATATCTAATGGCCAAGACCAGGAATTACGAGTGGGCTGGTACCAGCCTCTCTCCAACTCAACTGGGCTAGTGCCTGCCCACCCCATCTTCCCCTTGCCTGACGCTTCAGCTGGCCGGATGAGTACAGCTGATGCATGCATATGCTGGTTCCACTCCATTTCATTATGTTACGGGATGACACAGTCAAACCAGCATTACAGTCACCCCACTCTGGCTCCCATCGAGTAGTGGTTCGCACAGACAGTACTATGGACATTCTCATCAGTGGCCGTTGGCAGACAGTTTCCCTTCAATGCATGAAACCAGCCTGGATGATCAAGGAATCTGTACCACACCCTCTTGAGTCCAGTGTTCCTCCATCAGGTGATGACTCTGATCGCACATAGACCACCTGCTCCCCTGTGCCCCACCATGATCATATGTTCACTGAGCCTACGCCTGTGAGCAGCTCAGTTGTTGTGTGTGATGATACTCCACCCTCGTTTCACTGAGGAACTGCGTGTGACAATCCACAACCTCAGGCCCAACCATATGTTGCGTGTGACATTAACCTGTTGCAAGTGTCGGCACCCAATGCCCTCACAGTGTTCCAGTGTTCCTCCTGAACTATGTTATTTTTCCTCGTCATCTCCTATAGCGCCCCCTACGTCCTTTTTTGACGAAATTTGCATCTCAATCAATGCCTCTCATTGCCAACACAACGAGATTTCCTTGCACCTCCATGAGGGATCCATCTTCATCCTCCGCATGGGGGACACTTCACGTGTGTTCACTTCCATGTCACATATCACCATCCTGCACACAGTACCCATCCCAAATGGGGTGGATATGGCTGATGCAGCTGCAACATTCAGCACCGATGGGATTCTCAAGATTCGCATACCCCTCTCCACCTGTACTGCAACACCAATTTCTTCGGTGCCACTCCAGTTCATGCATGCAAGTCGATGAGTCCATTCCCCCACTGGATGGTGTACTATACCAGAGCTAGTCCACCCTGCACAGACAGCATGGACTCTTTGCACATGCCTCTATCAACCAGCAAACATCCCACAACACCACTACACAGGAAGACGCTCACGTCCTTTCCCCAGTGCTCCGCAGTCCTGGGGGGGTCTTTGTGGCAACCATTGACTGACAGTAGCTGCCACCTATGAAGTGCAGCTTAAATGGTCTTTGGGGACTCACTGTTCTTTGGTTCAGTCTTGGGGACTTGGGTTACGATGTGCATGTTGTGATTTTCTGTAGTGGTTTTCTTGTGTTTTGAGTAATTACGCGAACCTTTATGAAAGTGCCTGATCATAATTGGTTGGATTTTTCTGTACGTGGTCAGTCACTTTAGCCAGAAAACCCACACATCATACTGTCACTGTTCCACAAAATGTGGATGCACTCAGGTCTTTGTAACATAAAGCTGGTGGTTTTTTTGGGCTCATTCACACTTCTCTTTTTCTTATGTTAACATGAAGACACCACTTCTCATCACCAGTAATGATACAGGATAGAAATTGTCACTGTTGTTCAGACAAGCCTGCAGGGATGCACCTGCAGACTTTTCTGATTTTGGCTTTCAAGATGATCATGTGAAATTACTAAGTTGTCTCTCCCAAGAATTGTCATGATTCAAACTCCAAATGTGGCTGAACTAAGCTGTTTTAAGTGTCCCAAAATCTCTCCTGCTTGCATTGATTAAATTACTTAGCACAGCTTTCTGCAGTCTTTTAGTTAGATATAACATTATCCTTTGTTACCCTGTAACAATTCCATAAAAACCACAGTTTATTTTGGAGAATATTGTGATTCACACAGTCAACTGTCTTAGATACGTTACAGAAAATTCTAACTGGTGCCATTTTGTTTCTAATGCTTGTAAAGTTTGGTGAGTGAGTGTGTAAATGGCAGTCTCTTTTAAGCAACTCTTTCAAAATTAAAACTGAAATTTAATGAGGATATATCTGAATCTTAATTTTATAGCTTAGTATGTGGAATACTATGCTAGAATACATCACCTTCTTAAATATCTTGAAATTTAATATCAGTAGTGAGATGGATTTGTTGTTATTGACATCTCTTCCATTATCTTTCTTTCAGACAAGTATAGCAATTGCTTTGAGTTAGTGATGTCTTACATATTTAAGAAAAGACAGTGCTTATTGTATGGGAACAAGTCTTTTGTACTCTTTTGGGAACCCCAAAAAGCCTTCTTAATTTCAGATTGAGAAATGGCTGAGACATCCTTATGACTGAATTTTATGTTAGGTGCTTTTTCAACATACTGCTTTGTTTTTCTTCTTTTGCTGTCTGGACTTACATTTTCCACTACATTTAAGAAATGATTATTAAACATACCTGTGAGTTATCATTTATATACCTTGTGTTTATATCAGAACGTAAATTATCCTATTCTGTGATCTGTTGTCCTTTCTCTCTTTTCACTACATTCAATAAAGACTTAATTCTGTTATCAGAATTACTGATTTCTGACATAATGTGTCCATTTCTTGATTGTTTAATAATTATTTTTAGTAAAGTTGAGTAGTTTTTGCAGTGTATAGCTACTGCAGTATCTTTACTTGTTCTTGCTGATAGGTTCATTTCCATTTTCCTTTCACAAGCTACTTTAATCCCGCTAGTGATCCATGGTTTTTACATGGCTGTTTAATGTTCTTTCTGATTAACGTACCTGGAAATTTATTTTCTTTCAAGTGCAGACGTGAAATTATCATGGAGTATATTTTGTGTCAGTATTTAGTTTTATCTCTTGTAAACTATTCTGAAAGTCATGTGTCTTGGAGTCATTAATTATTCTGATTTACACTGAGGAGTATCTTTGCTTTAAGGTTTTATCTTATTTATACTAATCATGCATCATGATCAAAGAGAGCATTCATTACTGGATATACTGCTATTTTTTGTTCTGAGCTCCATCAAAGAAAACATTATCAATTAAAGGCTCACTGTCTTTATTCAAATGTCTTGGAAATTTAATTACTGAAATCAATTTGTAGGATCCAAATATTGCCTCCAGATCAGTTTTCCTATGAGAATCCTTTAGAAAATCTGATAGACAGCATAGTAAGGAATCCACACTCTCATAAAGCAACAACTTCTCTTTTTTCCATATTAGTTCTACATGAGCAAGATGCAAGAGTGCAATCTCTTAAATTTAACTTCTCTAACCATGGGGTTATGTGGTGTTCAAATGGGCACAGGATGACTATCTTTTTAGAGTTCTCCAAATTTTCCAAGCAGACAAGAAACTCTCCTACATTATTTCTCAGTCTTGTAATATTCTAATTAAATAAGCTAACCCATCTCTCCTGCGAATTCTTAAGCATTTTGTGGACTCCTCCGGTCATTTCAGCTCCTTTCGTATCAGACACATGAATCATGATTATAGCTTAAAGAAGGTAGGCCTACCCCTCTACACCAGTAACCATAGGGATCTTGCTTTGTGTGATGGTGTCACCCACCCCTACCCCATGAACTTTCCACAAAAAGTTCAGCCAACCTACCTTTCCCTCTCTTCATCAGTTACCTCACCAAACCATGTTCTGGTATGCAGTAAATCAAACTTCAGGCTAAATTTAGCTTCATACACAAATGTGGTAGGCCTATTTACTTTACAATGGTACACTGACATTTGATTTGACTTATTGTAATTTCTAATCTGACAGACATAACTAACAAAAAGACATAGGACAGTACGAATTTCCAAAAGAAGCTGTATGATGAATATTGGTAGAGGATTAACCCTCAAGCATTTGTACTCTCATGTTGCAGATGGAAATAATCACTGAGATGTGTGCTTAAAATTAGTTTTATAAGCTACAAAAATCATACCAAATTATCTTTACCACTGGTGTGGAAATGTTGATAACAATGAATAATTCTTCTGTTTCACACACATCATCAGACTATTTATTTCAATGTTTATGCTACTGAAAAGAGAGACAATAGCATGAGTAAACACAATCTATCACCTTACGGTGAAGGAACTGAGTAGAATTGAGGTGCACAGTTCCAAAATCTGCTTTATCCGTTTTTTTAAGAAAATTGAGTTATTGTCTTCTCTCTATAGCTCGTGTTATTTGGCATCTTTTCCAACAATAAAACTGTTCCTAAACCCAGTTTTTCTCCCTGTAAATATAGCACAAATTGAGGCGATGTTTCCAAAACCCACCTTATCATGTTTCCAAAATCTACCTTATCCGAACATGTGGTACCGCAACTAGAATGTATCTCAAATAATACTGCCTGAAGTAAATGTTAGTATGATGTTTATGAAGTTCCAAGTTCACTGTGTATGTTTTGAAACAGTTGGCAACACTGTTCCCAATTATTTCGTACCAGTTTCTCACACACACGTGTTTGTAAGACATGCCAGTGGTGTTTCAAGTTTCAGTAAAGCAGTATACATTATTTTCTGTAGTAATGGAAAACAGAATTGCATTGGATATCAGCCATATACATAGGAGGAAGAAGACAAGAGATTCTTCAAAATGGAAAAAGAATACAGCTAAATGGAACAGTTAAACATGCTTACCTATGTCTTCCTTCAGCATAACGTTTTGTCTATCTCAGTCTCTCATTACAATAACAATTGAAGTTGGTTAGATTTATTTTGTAAACCATAGCACTGCCTTACCCTTAATCCTTCGTTTCAGGTATGTTTCAAAATGCCTGCTAACAATGCCCACTTGCAAACATGTGAAAACTGTCTGCCAGTCCAATGAACTTAAAATGCAAGATGCATGGTAATTTCAAAAAAATGGCTCTGAGCACTATGGGACTCAACTTCTGAGGTCATTAGTCCCCTAGAACTTAGAACTAGTTAAACCTAACTAACCTAAGGACATCACACACATCCATGCCCGAGGCAGGATTCGAACCTGCGACCGTAGCAGTCACGCGGTTCCGGACTGAGAGCCTAGAACCGCTAGACCACCGCAGCCGGCCATGGTAATTTCATCAAGCATATTATGAGCTTAGTGACAAGGTGAGACAAGACGAATTTATTCTGAGATACACAACTCAAGAAGGGCCTAAAAGAGAGTGAGAGAGAGCTGTGAAACTGAACAATTCCAGGAAATGCCTGTCTGTCTAGTATTTTGTCAGAGTTAAGGCAAGCAGTGGACCCACATTAGTGCAGATTTGTCAGAAGACCTTATCAGTACTGGACATAGGCAAGGACAGATTGAAAGGAGTGTGTAAGAAATCATTCGCCACTGGTCTGTCACCAAAGGAGACTAGAGGAGGTGACACGAGATCTCCCAAGTATCTCAAAATACGAAAAGAGGTTAAAGTCTTCATTGAAAACCTACAGTCAGTCAGTTCTTGCTACTGTAGACGCAAATCTATGAGCTTGTACTTGGCTATGGAACTAAGTATTTGCAAGTTATGATGAAGTTATAATTCAGGAGCACTCCCGGAAATGAAAGTGATCAAATTTTCTTTTGACTGTCAGAAGAATATCGTCTTGCTCAAGCTACCAGATCAAGTGGCATATCGCTCTGGGCAGTTATATTCATATAACCTTACAGTCTAAAGAGGTGTATCAAACTCTCCTCAGAACAATTAAACAGTTACGATCTGTAACTGGCTTGAACATGAACGTGCCAAAGGGTGCAATGAAATTGTTTCTGCTTTACACTACCAACTGAACCATTCTACTCTATCAGATTCTATCACTGTTGAACAGTGTGCAGATGGATACCCTGGCCAGAATAAGAATTCTGCAATGGTTGGAATGCTGTGTTACTGGTTGCAGGTTGGGTCTCCCAGTAACATTCAGGAAGTACACCTAACATTTCCAGTTGTTGGACATTTTTTCCTGCCTCCAGACTGTGTATGTCATTGTCGATCCTGCAGAATATATTGATCTGTTTGAGGATGAAGGTACTGTTCTAAGGCTCAGAAGAACTGGAAACATGGTGTATCTCAAATGAATAAACCTCCAAGTGTATGGCATTTCCAACTTCACCAGTGTAAAAGAGTTGTCTTCAAGAAAGCCAAGTATGCAGTTCTGGTTAGAGGTGAGCCCAATTATAAATGTGACATTGGTGTTTTCTGTTCTCCCTTGAGGAAACACCAGAAAATTGACAATATTACCTTAAGAACTCTACCAATAGGTGTGCCACTAATACTGGAAAAATTAAAGGATATCAATAAACTCCTCTTGAAACAGCTTAGCAAAGCATGGCAAAGTAATCAGGACCTCATCATGTAGAATTGTTAGGTCGGGGCTTTGGTGTGATGGGTGCTGTAGTTTTTTCCATGTGGGTGACTGTAGTGGCGTGGGAATAGGGGAAGTAAATGAGACTCATCAGTGGTTTTGTAGGATTTGTAGTAGAGATAGGAAGATACTAGAACAGGAGGGGAAAATTGCTGCCCTTCAGGCTGAGTTAGACAAGGCCAGGGGAGATCTTGACAGGTTAAGGAGGGAGAAGGGTAAAGAGAGATGGGAAGTGGCAACAGGCAACAGGAGGAACAGGCCTAGAACTTTGTCTGACAGTTTCATGGTGAATGTGGAAAATAGATTTGACCTGTTGCTTCAGTTAGAAGCTGGTGAGCCTCAAGCAGTTGCAGGTGTAGACAAGGCACAACAAACTTTCAGCAGCAAATTGGAAAGTAAGAATGTAAGGAAATCAGTAAAGAGAAAGAAAGTGTTGTTGTTAGGTAGTTCCCATGGAAGAGGTGTTGGCCAACTTTTGCAGGATGAACTAGGATCAGAATACCAGGTCACCAATTTTTTTAAACCTAGTGCTGGTCTGGAGCAGGCGACAGAGGATTTAGGATCACTTTGCATAGATTTCACTAAGGAGGACACCGTGGTTATAGTGGGTGGGGCAGGTAACAGTATTGACAGAGATCCTGGGTTCAGTATAGAGTGTGACCTGGCGAAGATTGTATCAGCATCGAAGCATACTAGTGTTGAGTTTGTATCTGTTCTTGGGCGCCATGACCGACGTCATTTGAACTCTTCTGTCAAGAGAGTTAATTTGGAGCTGGAACGGCTGCTTATGTCGGGTGCAGGGTCACACATTGGTGTGGTTCCTGTTGATTCTCTCAGTAGGTGGGATTATACTAGGCATGGCCTTCACCTCAACAGGAAGTGGGAGGGTAAATTGGCTGGGGAAATAGCAGGAAAGTTAAAGGGGGGAGGCACTGCCATGAGTGGTAAAATACCAGTGGTTATAGGGTTCAGAAAAGACCCTTTTTTAGGGTAGGGAGGACAGAAAGAAAGCAAATTTTAAGAGAGGTTAGAACTGAGACAAACCTTAAGTTTGAGAAAGAAATCAAAAAACATAACTCCAGCTTATTACATCAGCATAAACAGCTATTGGTTAAGAATTTTCAACAGTCAGCAGATATTATAACTCTACCAAATTTTAACTCAGTCAATGTGACATGTCAGCTATCTTTATTGCATCAAAATATTCGAGGACTGACAAATAAAATTAATGAATTAACTATCTGCATAGATGAATTAGAGTCTTCAAACCCAGCTGACATAATCTGCCTCTCTGAACATCATGTGACCACTGGTATAGAACTTTTAAGTGTTACAGGGTTTAGGTTAGCATTTCACTTTTGTTGATCAGAAATGGAGAAAGGAGGAGTTGCCACATTCATTAGGAACTGTCATAAATTTAAGAACATAGACATTCATAAATTTTGCCTAGAACAGCATATGGAAGCATGTGCAACAGAATTAGAGTTTCACCAAAAAATCCTTCATAATATTAAGCGTATATAGAGCATCTGCAGGTAACTTTAATCTGTTTGTAAACCACCTTGAAGCTGTACTAGCCCATTTAACAACCAAAAACAAAGAAATAGTGGTTGCTGGTGATTTCAATGTAGATTTCCTTAAAGACTCTCCCAATAAGAACTTACCTGAGTTAGTAACACTATCATTCAACTTAATTCCCACTGTAAAGTTCCCCACTAGGGTAGCCACTTGCTCACAAACAGCCATTGATAATATCTTTATAGAAAAGTCCAATGAACAAAATTATATTAAAAAACCAATAGTCAATGGCCTCTCAGACCATGACACGCAGTTCCTTCTGTTAAATGTTAATACTGAACAGGATATAAAATCTGTTAAATCTGAGCTCAAGAGGGTAATCAATAAGACAAAAATTGATTATTTTAGGACATTCCTCGAGACATTCACTGGACTGCTGTTTACAGTGCACATGGCATGAATGAAAAATATAACACTTTTGCTAATAAAGTGCTTACCTTATTCAAACACTGTTTTTCCCCAAAACTTACCAAAGTTAGAGCAAAGTCTACAAAAAAGCCATGGATTACTTGAGGAATAGGGGTATCTTGTAAAACAAAAAGAAAACTGTATCTGTCAATCCGAAACAGTTCCGATGTTGATGCTATAGCACATTACAAGAAATACTGAAAAATATTAAAGACTGTAATACGGATGTCAAAGCAAATATATTACAAGGAAAAGATAGTCATATCAGATAACAAACTAAAGACAATATGGGATATAGTGAAGGAGGAGACCGGTAGAACCAGACATGAAGAGGAACAAATAGCATTAAGAGTAAATGATACATTGGTGACAGATGTGTATAGTGTTGCAGAACTTTTTAATCAACATTTTATAACTGTTACTGAAAAGATGGGGTAGTCAGGTTCGGTAGATGCTGCTGT